>NC_090439.1:71933752-72236782 GCF_031143425.1 Pleurodeles waltl
GGGATTGAGGCTAGGGTTGCTGATGAAGACCTGAGCTTTCTAATGGGCTTATGAAAAGAGGCTAGAGTCCTTAACAGGGGAGGGCTTCTATTGTATAATGACCTGTGGACGCGACACAAGGTTTTAAACTACATGCGGTGGTCCACCGGAAGCAAATGGAGAGAGGAGATATGCTCGCTATGTCTAGAAGAAGACAGGCAGAGGCATTCTGCACAACCTAAATCTTTTTTTCACAGATTTAGGGGAACCAAGATACAATGCATTGCCATAATCCAGCCAAGAGATAATAATAAGTCTCTTTGCAATGAAAGGAAGGATTTTAAAGACCTTCCTCTGGAGCCTAAATAGCCCAAAACAAATGGAGGAGATCTTGTCTTACTATCTGCCACTTCCACTTTATCACAGTCAGCCTGAAATTGAGTGTAGGTCCCATTCAACCAGAACTGATGTTTTTCAATTGAATTTTATTTTTTTCTAGTTACTTTTTGCCTCAGAGCTTTAACATTTCATATCTCTAGTTCCCTTTGTCCAATTTTGATACATTTGGTATTTTGATAACTAAATCTTTCTCTCTTTTTTTAAACTGGTTTGCAGATTTTAATGGATTGTTTTATCAACATTAAAATTGTTCGTACTTCTTGAATATGTCAAGCCTTTCTCTGTAGACCTGTGTGCTGGGTGTGCCACAGCTATCAGAGATCAAACGGAGTTTCACTAAACAATCTTTGGAGATAATAAAGAGTATGGCCCAGATTTAAGAGGGCCTAGTATCACCTTGCACAACATTAGTGTCATTTTTTTTATGCTACTGTGGCCCAACAAGGCCAAAATCACTGTGCCAGATTTAAAAGTGGTGCAATGCATTGCACCACTTTCTAACCCCTTGCGCCACATTATACTTGCACCAGGCATATTGTATGCAAGGGGGGCTTTTCCTCCATTAGAGGGGGCTGAAAAAATGGTGCAAAGAAATCTAAAAGATTTCTTTGTGCCATTTTTTGCATCATTTTTAACACCTGCACAGAGCAGGCATTAAAAGGAGGCACACCATTATTTATAATGAGCTCAATGTGCTTTGCAGGATTAGCGTCAACATTTTTTACCCTAATCCTGCAAAGCATCAAACTAACATAAAAAATGTTGACGCTAGTTCCCTAACTACCTCTATGGTGTGCATTATCTTGAATACGGCAAACACATGGTGGCGTTAGGGGGGCGCTAAAGGGCACAAGAAAAGTGGCACTGCATTGGATGCAGTGCTACTTTTCTTAAATCTGCCCTTATGTTTATTAAGTTAGTAAATGCCCCCTTCCCAAATTATTAACCCACTTTCAAGCACTTAGCATCAGCTCAGTTCCAGAAACACTGCACATCATTTCATGCAAGTTACACTTCAGTCCCCATTTTAGACAGCTGTTGTGCATGGGATACTGTTCCCTGTTGCAGGCTCCAAAGTGTAAGTCCCATTTACATTTCCTTGACATTGTGAAAGGCAATATTCCAGGAAACCACACTGAATGTGGGTCCACCCTGGATGGCTTGCATGTGCATGACCATCCCTTTAATATAAGCCATGCACCTGCATATGATACATATCACTGTCCAGTGCCATTAGAAAGCCAGTCCACACTTTGCTTAACAATGGTCTCTCCTGAAGTTGCTTTTGCATGGCCCCTACAAACAAAGGAACAGCAAATGGTGTATCCCAATAGAATGTGCACTGTTCACAATGTTCATGTCTATTTATTGCACAGATGACAGTGGCTGTTCATTGCATCCAGATTGCTTGATTGCACACACACTACCGCTGAAAGCCTTTACACCAATAGTCTTAATCCAACATATTATTATAAGGGTTCTGTTAGACAGAGCCTCCTTGGTGTGGTCTTCCCTGTCTTTTTTGCCTCTGCTTTCCATGGTTTGACTGTGTGCTGGACTTTGTTTTTGCTGGTTTTGGTACTCTGGGCATTTTACCACTGCTGACCAGAGCTAAAGTGCATGTGCTCCCTGCCCCTGTGTAAACTGTATGTGCAATTGGCTTTTCCATGATTGGCATATTTGATTTACTAGTAATTCCCTAGTAAAGTGGACTAGATGTGCCCAAGGCCTGTAAATCAAATGCTAATAGTGGGCCTGCCACACTGGTTGTGCCACCCACATGAGTAGCCCTGTAAACATGGCTCAGACCTGCCACTGCAGTGTCTGTGTGTGCAGTTTTCAACTGCCAAATCGACCTGGCATGTGTACCCACTTACCAGGCCCAAAGCTTTCACTTTCATATATTATATTAGGCACCCCTAAGGTAGGCCCAGAGTATCCCCATGGGCAGGGTGCAGTATATGTTAAAGGTAGGACATGTACTCGTGTGTTTTTACATGTCCTAACAGTGAAATACTGCCAAATTCGTTTTTCATTGTTGTGAGGCCTATCCCTCTCATAGGTAGGTTAACATGTGTGCTGTCTTTAAATAACGTTTTTAAGTGAAGTTTCCATTTGGGAGCCAATGGAGATATGGAGTTTGGAGTCTCTGAACTCACAATGTAAAGAAAAATATATCTTTTGGTGAAATTGTTTTTTAAATTGTCAGTTTGAAAAGGCCACTTTTATGGAGTGGGCATACCCTTGCTTAGGCCATTCTGTGACTCTGCCTGATTGTGTATTTCCTGTCTGGGTCAGACTGATTGTTGGGCTGTTTAGTCTACTTATTTACTCAAGGGAAACCTTTGCCAAGAACTGAAGAGCTGGAGGAGGAGTACTGCCCCTTTCCCTGTGAGTGTGCTTTGCTGGATTGGCCTACAGTTGCTGCTTCTGCTTGAAAGAGGACAAAGACTGGACTTTGTGATATATTCCTGCTTGTGAAGTGTCTCCAAGGGCTTGGACTGAGCTTGCCACCTGTTTTGAAGTCTCAGGGCCATCAAAGACTTCCTATGCCAGCACTTACACTCTCTGTTCAGACTCCTACCCTGCCAAGCGGTGCCCTATCCAGTCCCTGGGCCCTTGAAAGGTGGAGCTGGTGGAACCAAGGTAGAAATACATGCGCAGCAGCCCTGCGGGTAAACTTTTGATGCACCACCTGAATGTGGCTGTAAAAATGGCGCACCACCTGCATTGCAGCTGAAAAATCGATATACCACCTGCATCGTGGCTGGGAAATCGATGAATCACCTGCATCGTGGACGCAATACCTGCTTGCGGCTGCTGAAAACAACACAAACCCCACTCAGGTGATGCATCGATTTTCAGCCGCAATGCAGGTGGTGCGTCATTTTTGCAGCCACTTTCAGATGGTGCGTCAACATTTCTGCTACATACACATGCCCATCACACAACACACACCCAAAATCACTGCACACACCCTCACAAACTGCTCAACCAACTCAAGAAGCACAAGCCCCACACATACAAATACACACACACAACCAAGGTCAGCCAAGAACAATTCTAACCTAGGAAAGGATTAGCCAGACAAAAATGTAACCAGAAAACCAATAACTGGTTGGTCAGTATTTATGTATTAAAAACAATAAATAGAAAAGTTAAAGGCCATTGGCCATTCCAACATAACAGGAAATTTGTGTCCAAAAGGCACGATATGGTGTCCAAACTTGACTCCTGACTGCCATGTAACCTCCACAGGTAGGGGCATCAAGGGGGGCAGGCAGGTACCTCAGGGATGATCTGGGGGGTGGTGGTGGCAGAGGGGCGTGGTTGGGCTTAGGCTTGGGAGATGGGTTTGGGATTTGTCTTGGGAGGGTGGTTTGGTTTTGGCTTGGGGAGGGTTGGCTCTTCTTGGAAGGGTTCAACTTCTTTGTGGGAGATAGGCGTGGGTCCTCTCAGGGGCTACAGGAGGCCTTGGAGGTGACGGGATGTCCTTGGGGAGGGAAACTGTACATGTAGGGGTGTCACATGGAAGAGGACACACAGGAGAATGGTCATAGCAAAAGGGTTTGGGTGTAAGGGAGAGGGAGTGGATGTAAGAGGTGTTGGTGTGGATGTCTTGGGCGCATGTTTGTGAGAGGTCTGTTGGGTGGGTGAGTGAGGGTGTTTTATGTGTCTTGGGCTGAGGGGGTGGAGGTGCTGCGGGATGCCATAGTAGGTGGGTGGCTCTCTGTTGGGGTTGTGACTGCAGGTATGGTGGATGTGCTGCATGTAGAAGGGTCAGTGGTTTCTGCGGTTGTGTTGACTGGGGTGGATGTCTGAGGGTCTGCTGGGGTGCTGTCTGTGAGTAGGATGAGTGTGGTGGCTGGATCTGTGAACGTTGGTGTGGTGTCTGAATGTGTGTCAGGTGTGCTGTCTGTGATGCTGGGGGTGGCGGGGGTGTCAGGGCAGGTTGTGAATGTTGCTGTGAGTGCATGTGAATGTTGTTTGTGTCTATGCCAGTGGTGTGTCCTGTGGTGATTTGATTTGTCTGCAAAACCCTTTGATGTTGAGGTGGATGCATGCCTGTCTGCTTGGGTGCTTTGGCTGGGTCAGGGAAGGGGGGATTGGTATTGGGAAGAGGAAGGTAGAGGGGGGACAGTAGACAAGGGGTGACTGCCTGCCGTCAGTGTTGAGGCAAGAGCCTGAAATGATCTCTATAGGCCAACCAGTGCACCATGAATGCCCTACAGCAATGCTGTTTTATCTGAGTTGCCAGTCCCTGGATGGCATTCACGATAGTCAATTGACCCACAGAGATAGACCTCAGGAGGTCAATACCCTCCTCACTGAGGGCAGCATGGCTAACAGGGGCTGGGGCAGAGGTGCATGTGGGAAGGAGATGCCCACCTCCTGGGTGAGCAGGCACAGTCAACTGAGTGGGGAGCTACAGGGAGTGTGGTGTTAGAAAGGGGGGTGGCGGACAGAGATGGTGCTGGGGTGGTCCCAGATGGGTCTGCCACCACCAGGGAGTGTCCACTGGAGGAGGATTTCAAAGATGATGAAGTGGATCTAGACTCCCCCGTAACACTCCCCTCGTCCTCCGGGCCACTGGATCCCTCAGTGTTGGTGTTCTCATGAATGGAGGTCCCATGGCAAGCAGCTTCCCCACTAGGTTGTGCCCCCTCTCCTTCTCCTGCCAATGCTGATGCTGGAAGACAGAAAGTGAGGTAGGGTCATCAAATTCTTTACATACCACTTACATCACATTGAACACATCAATAACATCACATTTAGTTGTACTACGACCCCAGGTTGTACCAGTTTAGTGCCAACATCATGTCACAACAAGATACAATGTACACACCTCAATAAAATTCTTGTCACACACCAGCTAAGCTAGCTATCTCACACCTACAATACCATGATATCAGTAGAGCTATCACAGCAACCAGTCATTGACAAGCAGACTTGGCCACATGAAACTGGGTCCCTATCCACAGCAACATAGTCAACCAACAACCATGCTATGGGAAATAGTGGTAACATTGATTTCCACATATCACAAAATCTACACATATTAACATTTGACCTGATTTCATGTACCAGGCAAGGGACCTTATCATATGGTCAACACAAGACAGAATGTTGCATACAAGTAATACTCAACTTCACAAAGAAAATGTGCAAACATGCAACTACTCTAATTGGCATTTCCAAATGTGGATTATGATAGTCAAAACTCATGTCACCAACACATGTACCAATAGTAATGTAGGAAAGGATGATATATTCTTTGTGGACCAAGCCATCTAAGTCATTTTCCTCCTGTAAACAAAGTATAGCACTGTTCAATAGTGGAGCATTCAGGTGGGTTGAATTTATTGTTAGTTTACCATGCAAGGCAATTTAAATTGTAGTACACTGTTCTGGTTTCCTTATAGGTGGACTACTGCCTGTTTTGAGTTGTAGTGCTGTCTGTCCCTGTACTATCCATGTCATAAACTGACAGTGTGCCCCCATGTGAGTTTAGTTGACATGTGACATGCCAGAGAGTGGTATTTGGCATTTGGACAAAGGAATGGTGGATGGGTTGGTTAATGAAGTGGTGAAAGGTGATCACTACGCATGCAATACAAAACTTTTTTTGACATTAATGGTGTAGTGACTTATCAGACTCCACTACCCCAGGTATTCCTGTCAAGCCCTCAGGATGTAGGATGTCCAAGGCCTTTTCCTCCCATGATGTGCCTGCAGAGGGAGGCAGTGGGGATTCACCAGCAGTCTTGAGGACCGCCAGCTGTTGCCTGGAATGGACCTTCCCCCTGAGGTTATTCCACCTCTTCCTGATGTCCTCGTTTTTGTGTGTGGATAGCTGCCTACAGAATTCACGCTGTTGATTATCCATTGCCACAACTCAATTTTCCTGGCATTTGATGTTTGCTGGACTTGTGCTCCGATAAGTATGGCTCTACTTTGATAATTTTATCCACCATGACCCTAAACTCTTCATCAGTGAACTGTGGATGTTTTTGTGGGGACGTGGTAATGGTGGATGAGACAGTGAGGTAGAGAAAATTTAAAGTAAAATGAATTGGTGATGAGGTGTAGGTGCTATGAGGTGAGTGGGTAATGATTGGTGTGTATTGTGTGGGTATTAATTTGTGTGCTCTGTGTGTTGTGCAGGTATGGGATGAGTGCTAAGTGAAATGTGTTGAGGTAGCGCTAGGGCCTCTTATATCAGGCCTCTTATATCAGAATATTTGATCTTAATAGTAACAGTAAGCCCTCCCAAACAAATGTGGTAGGTGGGAAAGGCAAGTACCATTTCACTGCCGCACATGATCTTTGGATTTCCAACGTTTCCCGATTAGTTCCTGTAGGAGGCTGGCCTGGTCTGTAGTGGGTACCAAAGGTAACTACATCTTATACCGGGTCCATTTATCCCTTATTAGTGAAATGTAGTCAGTGTCCAGAAGCCAGGCTGTCTAAAGGTAGCTGTAGGCAGAGCAGCTGAACTATGAGACATGCAAAGCTCTTGCAATACCACTGTAGTCACACAGTACTCACACACATGAAAGACAATACTCACAATGCCAAATAGACTTTGGAGGCTATACTCCTTTAGAAGGTAAGTAAATTACACAATATATACACTAGTAACCAGAAACAGGTAGGTACACAGTCAGAAAACAGTGCAAATGGTGAAAATCACAATAGGTTGCAATGGGCCTAGGGGAACACAAACCATAAAATAGTGGAATTAGAAAATCGATCCCCCATCTAGGCAAGTGTGGTGTGTAGAGGGGCGATGGCAGTGTTAGAAAACACCAAAGGTAAGTAATAGACCCCACCCCAGAACCCAGGAAAACAGGAGTAAATCACAGTACGTTTTCTGAAACATACAAGAAGTTGTGATAGAAGATTATGAAAGAACCAGAAGAGACTGCAGACACCAAAGATGGATTCCTGGACCTGTGGAAGATGGGGACTAAGTCGAAGAAGCACTAAAGAGTCCAGGGAGAACAGAAGCCCCTGCTAACCCTGGTGAAAGTGCAAAAAAGGAACCACTGGTGAGAAGTCAAAGTCAGTATCGCACCAAAGAAGACAGATGCGGGTTCCTGGTTGGTGCAGAAGAAGTCCCACGCTGGATGGATGAATGCAGTCTGGTTTGCGTTGCTAGATTCCGCCAACAAGCCTTGCCACATGCAAAGCTTGCGGTCAGCAGAAAATGGCGCTGCCCGGGACCAGGAGAGACATGGTGGCCTCTCCCCAGGAGGGGTTGATAGAGGGGGCTCTCAGTAATTCAGAGAGCTCTCAGAAGACCAGGCACTTTGCACAAGAGTCCCACAGCATGAGGACAGAGAAGGTGCAAATGAAGGCCCAGGCAGCACGACACAAATGATTCCCACAACGCCGGAGAACCACTCAGGAAGCTGTGCGTTGCAGGATTGTATGCTGGGGGCCTAAGCTGTGCCGTGCATGAAGAACTTCTTAGAAGGTCACACACAAGCCTTGGCAACTGCAAGTCACATGGTGCAAGGGGTACTGTCTTGCCTAGGGAGGCAAGCTCTTACCTCCACCAAAGTTGAACAGCTGGACGTTGGGACTGTTGGAGTTACGTTAGTCTACCACCCGTGTTGCTGGATCCAAGCCTGTCATCTGGAGAGGGAACCCGAGCCACCAGTCGTCGCTGCACATAGGTGCCTGCTGAAGCAGGGAAGTGAATCTGTCACTCCACAGGAGATTCCTTCAGTTCTTCTAGTGCAGGCTGAAGGCAGGCAGTCCTTGGATGATGCATGACCTGGAAACTGTTGCAGTTGTTGGCAGGAGCTGAAGATACAATATTGCAGAAGTCGAATTTGCTTCTTTGTTGCAGTTTTGTAGAGTTCCTGGAGCGGTCAGCAGTTGTTCCGTCCGTAGAAGATAAAGTAAAGGATGCAGAGAATTCCTGCTTGAGTCTTGCAATCTGAAGCTGAAGAAACACCCAAAGGAGAGACCCTAAATAGCCCTGAAAGGGGGATTGGTCACCCAACCAGGTAAGCACCTATCAGGAGGGGTCCATGACATCACCTGCTGGCACTGGCCACTCAGATGCTCCCAGAGTGCCCTACCACCTTGGAATCGAAGGTGGATAAACCCAGGGACACTCTGGAGGAGCTCTGGGCAACACCCCTGGGGTGGTGATGGACAGAGGAGTTGTTACGCCCCTTTCCTTTGTCCAGGTTCACACCAGAGCAAGGCTGGGGGTCCCTGAACTAGTGTAGACTTGATTATGCAATGAGGGCACCATTTGTGCCCTTCAAAGCATTTGCATTGGCTCTGGGAGGATACCCCTCCCATGCCTGTAACACCTATTTCCAAGGGGAGAGGGTGTCACACCCCTACCCCAGAGGAAATCCTTTGTTCTGCCTTCCTGGGCTTGAGCTGCTCGGGTAACATGGGGGCAGAAACATGTCTGTGAGGAGGCAGCAGCTGGGGCTGCCTGGAAAACCTCAGAAGGCTGGTATGGCAGTACTGGGGGTCCACTGTGGAGCCCCCAGAGTGCGTTGGATTGTGCAACCAATACTGGAATCAGAATTGGGGTACAATTCCCAGTTGTTGGACATCTTACATGGCCATATTCAGAGTTACCATTGTGAATCTAGACTTAGGTATTAACCTATGTCCAGTGCACATGTAAAATGGGGTCCCTGCACTCATGAAGTCTGAGAAAATAGACCTGGACCAACGGGGGCACCTCTGCTATTGCAGGGGTGCCCTCACACACAGGTACTTTGCACCCAGCCTTTAGGGTTGGAAGGCCTGACATATAGATGACTTAGAAGTGACCTGGTGTAGTGAAAATGGCTGTGAAGTAGTGCATGCACTATTTCACACAGGCTGCAATGGCAGTCCTGTAGAAGCCTTTGCATGGGCTCCCTATGGGGGGCAAAAGAAATGCTACAGCCCATAGCAATGCTCTGGAACCCCAATGCCCTGAGTACCATATCCTAAGGACAAATAAAGGGGGACCAGTATGCCAATTTGGAGTGAAATACTGAGTTACCAGTATGTAAGGACACGTTTGGAAACAGAGAGAGCATGAGCACTGGGGTCCTGATTAGCAGGATTTCAGTGACAATTTAGAAAACAGTGAAACACACTGACAAGCAGCCCATAAACCAAAAGAACTGGGGTCCTGACTAACAGGATCCCAGTGACACAGTCAAAAACACACTGACGTAAGGCAGAAATTGGGGGAGCATGCCAAAAAGAGGGACATTTCTGGTACAACAATTTCGATTTTTAGCAAAAGCTTCTCACTGTTAGAGGCACTCCTGAATTATTTGTGTTCCCAGTGAAGTTTCTGAGAGGTGCACACCATTGTTACCATTGTGGATCTTGCAGCAAAAGGTTGCATGTTAATGTAGTTTACCTAGAACAGTTTCCAGCACATACTATTATCTACGAGATGAAGGAGGTGATTATTTAGAGCTTGTGTTTCCACACAGTTGGGGTAATTTTATAATTGACATACTGGCATATGTTGTGGTATTTGTTGATTTCTAGTTCTTTGTTTTGTTATGTAGGCATTTTAGCTATAGATCTATACACTTTGTTTTAGCAAACTAGGCCTGCCACCTGTAGGAGGCTGGTCTGGTTTGTAGTTGGTACCTTGGGTACTTACACCTTATACCAGGTCCAGTTATCCCTCATTAGTGAAATGTAGCAGTCTTCTAGCAGCTTAGCCTGATAGAGGTAGCTATAGCAGAGCAGCTTAGGCTGAACTAGGAGACACGCAAAGCTCCTGCAATACCACTTATAGTTACACAGTACTTATACACAAGTAAAGACAATACTCAGTGTTCCCAAAAATAAAGGTTTTTTTTTTGGGGAGACACAGTACAAAAAATATCTTGGAAACAATACTCCTTCTGGAGGTAAGTATTATACACAATCTATACACTAGACACCAAAATTAGACAAGTGAATAGTCATAGAACAATGTAAACAATAGGAAATGCTATAGATTGCAAAGGGAGAAAATGGTTCTAGGGGCAACACAAACCATATACTAAGAAAGTGGAATGCGAATCACAAATTCCCCCCTAGACAAGTCTAGTGTGTGCAGAATCGCTGTGATAGTAAGAGTACCATAAAGGTAAGTAAATGACTCTACCCCAGAGCCCACAAAAGCAGGAGTAAAGTACTGCAAGTTTCCCTAGGACACACTGCACTTCGTTTTTGGGATTTTGCAGCAGCCAACCAAGTCTGCAAAGAACAACTGCTGGATTATTGGACCTGAAGAGCTGCAAAAGAAGGGGACCAAGTCCAGAAGTCGAAAGAAGTTCCAGGAAGGACAGGAGCCCCTGCCAACACAGAAGAGGGTGCAAAAGAAGAGTCCCCAGTTAGTCTAAGACTGTAGAAAAGCACCCTAGGAAGATGCCAGCAGGTTTCTGCATGATGCAAAAGATGTCCCACGGCGTGAAGATTGTTGCAGATGAGATTTCGGGTTGGAAGTCGCCAACAAGCCTTGGCTATGACAAAAGTGCATTTTGCATCAAAATGGCACTGGATGGACCCAGGAGGGACCTGGGGGCCTCATCTCTGTGTGAGGAGGAAGAGGGTGGCTTTCAGCACTTTAGAGAGCCCTCAGGATGCCAGCCAGCACTCCCAGGAGCCAAAGGACCCGGGTTTAAAGGAGCTGCACAACACAGTTGATGCAGCACAACAAAAGAAGGTCCCACGCCACCAGAGAACAACTCAGCTAGTTGAGCGTCGCAGGATGGTGTGCTGGGGACCTGGGCCAGGCTGTGCATGAAGGAATTTAGCAAAGAGTGCACAGAGGCTTCAGGAGGTGAAGAAGATGCAGTACACAGGGGTACTGTTATTCTTGGGGAACGCAAGGTCTTACCTCCTCCAAATTGTGTCAGCAGAACCTCAGCACAGTTTATGTTGATGATGTTCACCCTCTGTGTCCTTAGGAGCACACTCGTCACTGTTAGAGGAGTCCCAGGGTACCAGTCTTCGTCTTGAAAGGTGCATGCTTGGAGCAGGAGAGTGACTCTGTCACTCCAAGGGAGATTTCTTCAGTCCTTCTGGTGCAGGATGAAGACAGGGAGTCCCCAGTGTGTGCACACCATGGAAACTGTTGCAGTTGTTTACTTGGAGCTGAGGTTACCAAAGAAAAGTGTCTCTTGTAGACACTATGTTGCAGTTACAGCTTTTCTTGGAGCAGGCAGCAGTTGACCCGAAGACAGAAGAGTCTGAAGTTGTTGCAGAGGATTCCTGAAGGAAACTTGCAAGTAGAATCTGAAGAGAACCCACAGGAGAGACCCTAAATAGCCCTGAGAGGGTGCTTGGCTACCTTATCAGGTTTGGACCTATCAGGAGGGGTCTCTGACGTCACCTGCTGGCACTGGCCACTGAGAGCCCTCCAGAGTGCCCCAACACCTTGCAAAGAAAGATGGTTGAAGTCTGGGACACACTGGAGGAGCTCTGGGCACCACCCCTGGGGTGGTGATGGACAGGGGAGTTGTCACTCCCCTTTGCTTTGTCCAGATTCCCACCAGAGCAGAGGAGAAGGGGTCCCAGAACTGGTGTAGACTGGTTCATGCAAGGAGGGCACCATCTGTGCCCTTCAAATAATTTCCAGATGCTGGGGGAGGCTACCCCTCCCCAGCCTGTAACACCTATTTCCAAAGGGAGAGGGTGTAACACCCTGCTTTCATAAGAAATGCTTTGTTCTGCCTTCCTGGGACTGGGCTGCCCAGACCCCAGGAGGGCAGAACCCTGTCAGTGAGGTGGCAGCAGCTGTAGCTGCAGTGCAAGCGTCAGAGAGCCGATTTGGCAGTACTTGGGGTCCATGGTGGAGCCCCCAGGATGCATGGAATTGGCTCCCCAATACCATATTTGGATTGGGGGGACGATTCCATGATCTTAGACATGTTACATGGCCATATTTGGAGTAACCATTGTGAAGCTACATATAGGTATTTACCTATATGTAGTGCACGCGTGTAATGGCGTCCCCGCACTCACAAAGTCCAGGGAAATGGCCCTTAACTATGTGGGGGCACCTTTGCTAGTGAAGGCTAGACATATAAGTTACTTAAGTGCAGTGAAAATGGCTCTGAAATAGTGTGTGCACTATTTCACACAGGCTGCAATGGCAGTCCTGTGTAAGGGATTGTCTGAGCTTCCTGTGGGTGGCAAAAGAAATGCTGTAGCCCATATGGATCTCCTGGAACCCCCAATGACCTGGGTACCTAGGTACCACATACCAGGGACTTATAAGGGGGGTCAAGTGTGCCAATTGAAATTGGTAAATAAAGTCACTAGCCTATAGTGACAAATGTAAAAGCAGAGAGAGCATAAGCACTGAGATTCTGGTTAGCAGATCTTCAGTGGCACAGTCAAGCACTACTGACAACATGTACATTAGGCCACAGACTATGAGCACTGGGGTCCTAGCTAGCAGGATCCCAGTGAAACAGGCAAAACATACCGACATATAGGTTTTTGTCTATGAGCACTTGGGTCCTGGCTAGCAGGATCCCGGTGACAGTTAAAACACACTGACATACACTCACTAACAGGACAGAAGTGGGGGTAACCATGCTGGAAAGAGGCTACTTTCTCACACCGCTGTGCACTTCAACCTAAATATGTTTTTATTTAGCTTTGTTATATTATTTTAACAATAGCTACGTTTGCGGTCTTGTTTTATTTTCTATATCTAGCTGTTCTTCGCCTAGGTCAGTACTGCATTCTTAATCAAGACATTTCTTTCACCCTGTGGTTTTCTCTAGGCTGCAGTAAGATAGGCTGCCAGAAAAAGTGGTAAGCTTTGTCTTCCATGTTCACAGAAACATACACATTCTTACATGGGGATCCTTTCTTGGAACATCAGCTGTTTTATTATAAAAACACTACTTTGACCCATGTTCGTTAGAGGGAGATTCCAGCCAGATGACCACGACTGTATGCTGATTGTTGAGTGCTTCACTGCAGCTGCTTATTTAGACTACAGGCCTCTTGCTCAGGTATGAGGGATGATGTCTTCCCAGGAGAAACCCAAAGGGCAGAATTAGAGCCGAACATGCTGTGCTCTAAAATAGCCTAGGTAGAAACTATCCTTAACACCCTTAGTGACAACATGGTAGCCTTATGTTTGTGTTTTACTCTCCTTGTCACAATCTTAGTGTTATCGTGCTTCATCGTCCTAGTTATCTAAGATGCAGTTACTTCAATTGCATACGTGAGACTAATGTAACTGAAAAAAACGATGAGATCTGAGTGACCACGATTCCCCTGAGGATTAATTTATGTCATGTGCCCGGTTGCCAATCATCCCTATCTTGGGTGGAGATGAGGCACTGCTAGTTAGCCAGACCAAAACCCGGATTAGGCTGACAGGCGTCACATGGTGCGGGATAAGACTCAGTCCACAGCAGTACAAGCGATCCTTCTACCCGAATTCAGTATTCTCATTAAGACAATGAGAACCTGCGCAACAGTTTTACATGGCAATGTATTCCCAATCAGGGTACGATTGATGGACCCCTCTCTTATATATGATAGATTGCCTCTTCTCCCCCAACCCGATGGGGATATTAATGTTCCCATTTAGTATTGCCTTGCAAGGCTGAACTTCATCACTATAGATGTATGGGCCAGTCAGGTATAATGAACAGATGGCAGTTTGGGCACATTTATTGTTTTCTTCTTTTCATTGGACGGAGGCATAGCACTCACATCCATCATAGACGTTGTCTTTTATTTTCTTAAAGAAGTCTCTTTTAAAAGACATTTTAAGAAGTTTGTTAGCATTATCTTGGAGTGTTTTTATCATTTAATTTGGTTGACCACCCACAACCTAACTAGCTTGTTTCCTTGGGGGAGATGACTGTTTCATCATTACATTTATTGAATGTGATATATGGGGAGCTTCCGTTAGTAAGGCTGTATGAACATAGATATGTGCATATGTATGAATTGGTGAACCAGGATGGGGTTACAAATTTGGTCCAAAAAATATAATCGATGCCGTCAAGTAATAGAGCTTGTTTTTTTTTGGACAGACAAACAAGTCAGCAGGTCCTTGAAGTCATTGTACTCATAGCCATAGGAGCTCCATGAGGCGATATCCTTCTTGGTTATGTGGTATATGTTTACTAAAAGTCATCAACTCACTATTGAGTGCAAGTAGACTGAAACATATAGACCAGACCATTTGATGTGAGGACAATTAATTCATTCCAGTCACATCAAACAGGTTTTTTCTTACCTTATTCCAGTCATAATAAATCAGTAATTTGTATGGCCATAAAAATAATTTTAAGACACTTTTTTCACTTTCACTGTACTTTCTCACAGATCCCATTATGTCCTCATGGCCAGTGGTGACAGTGCCTCCTGGTTGGATGTATGAAAATAAGTCCCAATAACGAATGCTATCAGCCATCCATACACCAAAGGGAGAATACCATTGGTAGAAAATGGCTGGTGAAGGATGAAAAAAATATGCTCCCCTGCAGTCACTTAATCAGCTGATATGTTTAGGGGTCGCATGTTATGGGATTATAATCTTGGTGGGCTGTATCTGGGTACCCAGTGAATTCCAGCTGATCTTAGGACTCATTATGAAAGAACAGCAGAGCTTTGACTTTGGGTTAGCCTTTTTTACCCACCATTCAGAAGTAGTCATTTTAGGAATTCACAATCCTAGGTGATAACAGGATTCTTCGATGAGAGAATACTAGACTTCAGACATAGGGAGAACTGCCCTTATGAGAATGTCATGCTCATGTAGGCTTAATACATTTAGAGTGTGTTCCCAATCAGGGTAAGATTGATATGCCTCTCTGTTTTATATGATGTATTGTCCTGTGGCTGTGCTCAACCCCCCCAGCCTAATAAATACACTAATGTTCCCATTTAGAGGTACGTTGCAAGTCTGAATTCCATCATTATAGGTGTATGTGACAGTCAGGGATAATGAACAGATGACAGTACATTCACATTTCTCTTTTTCTTCTTTTCATTGGATGAAGGCGCAGCACTCATGTCTATAATATATGTATTTTATTTTCATGAAGAAGGCTTTTTTTAATGACATCTTAAGAGGTTTGTTAGCATTATCTTGAAGTGCTTTTATCAGGTCATTTGTTTGCCCACCCACAACCTAAATAGCTTGCTTCCTTGGCGAAGATTACTGTGTCTGCATTAAATTTAGGGAATTTTATTTATAGGGAGTCTGCAATAGTAAGTAAGGCTGTATGAACATAGATACATGCATGTTTCCCATTACACCCTTTTTCTCCCCTTGCAGCATAAATTATTCACCTGGCCCCAAGGGAGATCACAGATGAGGCAGCACACTTCAGGTCTGATTAAATACTTTTAGTTTAAAATTTTCTCCAACTTAATAGTGTGCGGGTTGTCATAACACACAAAGCATGGTGACGTGTTTCAGCTGTAGCCTTCAACTGGCCATGATATGTGCATATATATGAATTGATGAACAAGGATGGGGTTAGAAATTTGGTCCAAAAAATATAGTAGATGTCTGCAAATAGTAGAGCTTGCGTTTATTCCACCACAGTTTAGTATGTAGCACTGATTTTGTGTTTTGGTTTTTAGAACAGACGAACAATTCAACAGGTCCTTGAAGTCATTCTAGTCATAAGCATAGGGGCTCCATGGGGTAATATCCTTCTTGGTTATGTGGGATTTATTTACTGAGGGGTCCTGAAGAAAGCTGTAGACCAACTATTGGGCACAAGTAGGCTGAAACATGTTGACCAAACCATTTGATGTGAAGGACAAGTAATTGTTCCAATCACATAACAGCTTTTATTCTTACTGTATTCCAGTCATAACAAATCAATAATTTGTCTGGGCATAAAGGTAATTGTAAGATACTTATTTAACTTTTTTCACTTTGACTGCACTTTCTCACAGATCCCAACATGTTTCCATGACCAGTGGTTACAGTCCTTCCTAGGTGAAGGAATGACTATGAGGCCCAATGATGATGCCATCTGCATCAGTACACCAAAGGGAGGATATCATTGGTAAGAAAAGGCTGGTGAGGATCTCAAATATCATCTTGGAAGAACCCTGCTCATTTGTATGGAGAATCTCCACTCTTTTTGATGTTTAAGGTATTTGTATGGAAGTCGAGTGGAAGCTTTATTTTAGTTCTCTCGCCCTCTATTGATCTTTATGAATTGACAATAGAAGCCACACCAAACCAGATCTCTGGTCTGATCATTCTGTTTTGATCCCTTTAAAATCTTTGTCTCCATCGCACCTCAGAACAATAAAAAACACACTTCACTCCTGCCCTCACAACCCCTGTGTTCAGTTTCAGAGGCTGCATCCAGAGAACTGCTTAATTCTAGGCTGACAATGGCACAGGCACATTCTCAGATCTTCTGCACAAGGATAAAGAAAGAGTAGGAAAATGATAGATGAGTAACCAAAAGGTAAATAGTTAAAACAAATAGTCCTCTATTCATTAAAATCTATGGGCCAGATGTATCAAACTATTTTGCATTCACAAACGGTACAAATCGCAAAATTCCAAAGTTTGAGAATGCAAAAAAGCCTTCTACGATGAATGAAAGGAATTCACAGTGAATTTTTAAGGAACTGCTAAAAAAGCGATTCCCTAAAAATATGACTAGGTTTAGCAAATTGCGGTTCGCAAATAAGGAATCGCAAATCCAATGTATGAAGCAGTCGGAAATATAGAGTAGTCGCAAAACGGGGATTTTGCATGTACAATTTACCACCAAATGAAATCAGGTGGTAAACAGGTGCAACATATAAAAAGAGCCCCAGAATCCAGCAGTCCTTTTCCACAATGGCTGTACTCTACGTCATGGCGAGGAGGATGAGGACCCTGGCTAGTTTAAGGAGAGGGAGGAGGAGACAGGAGTGCATTTTTAGGGTGTGCATCACTCTATTTGATCAAAAGGAGTAGGAAATATATCACAAGTACAGGTTGAACGATGTCACGATACTGTACTCAATAGCAGATTTACAACCCCTACTGCAGTGACACACACAGAGAACAAATTCTATTCCCATCCCTGAGGCTATGAGGCCCAGCACCTCTTAGACTCAGAAAACTATCAGAGGGTCATAGCAGCACCTGGAGGTGTATCTCAAAGTTTGCTTTCATGCATATTTAATGCAGTGCTATAATAACAAAATTTTATCTGCACATAAAATTCCCCAACACAGGATTTCTAGCTAACTAAATTACATTTCTACCAGGTAGTCCAATTTCCACGTTATTGGCTGCATTGATGGGACACATGTGGCAATCTGTCATAAAAATACCCATTTCATGAAGATCCAGGTCATTTGCCATGCTTCCCACATCATAACTGATCTAGTGACCAGACACCCTGGTAGTACACATGATTTCTACATCTTTAGGCACAGTGGAATGTACACAAGAATTCTAGCACGGAAATTTGGCGAAGGATACCTAATTGGTAATGTAACAGAGAACAATGATGTATATTGTATAAGTGATGTCACAAATAATAATAACTAAGATGACACTCCTGTCATTGTAGGAAACAGTGCATATGCAGTGCGGTCCTTCATCCTGACACTGTATCTCAATCGGGCCATGCCAAGTGAGCAGTGATACAATGCGGCACATAGGAGTTCACGCAGGGTGATAGAGACAACATTTGGACCGCTGAAGAGTCACTTTTGGTGCCTGCTCAAAAGTGGCGGTTCACTCCAATACAGTCCAGAAACCACCTGCAAGATTGTGGCCGCATACGCAATGTTGCATAACACTGCTACAACACGGGGTATACCAGTAGAACCGACAGAGACGGATTCCGAAGAGACGACCCCTTGCCACTCCTTCAACCAGCAGACAGAACCAGAGCAGCAGATGGAAGGCAAAGACGTGCTGAGATTACGCACAACTATTTCTAATGTAAGTAATGACAACGCCACATCTTGTTTCTTTTTTGCTACAGATATCACATTTATTGCCTTAACTCCAGGTCAATTATGTGGGCATAGGTCATGGGTATTTCAAAATAGCACAATCAGTACCCAATCCAATGTCATACTATTAACATCATATACCAATGCAGAGCGACAAAATATGCTAGGCCCAGAACATGTCCAAATCACTTTTTACGTCCACGCACTCCGTTAGAACTCTCAGTGGGCTCAGCTGCACATCTTGTTGAAGGTACTGAGACAGTACTGTGCCTGGAACTGCAATGCCTAGGATCCATTACAGAGACTGTGACACTACTGAGGCTAAAGAGCCCCTCACTGCCCACACCACCCAGATCACTGTTTGCAGCACTCCGAGCTGTCTGCATTGTCTCCACTGCATTAGTGACTTGCACCAATCCTTGTGCAATGTCCCAACTGCAATGTGCCATTTCCACTTGAATACCCAGAGCATGTTGTGACAGCAAAGCAGTTGCATTAGTGAATCGATTTACAGATCTGCTGAACCCATCCAACCTACCCACCATTTGGTGATGGCGCCTATGGTGGGTGACATGCACCTGCTGCAGTACAGTGCAAAGTCTATAAATTGCAGTTGTCATCTTCCTTTGGTGTTCTACTATAGCTTGTTTTCCTTCATGCAGCTTGTACATGTTGTGATTGTGAGACACCAACTGCCTGTGGATTGATCTCATGTGCTTACATTGTAGGTGCTATACCTTCAACATGGATGCGTCAAGACCACCAAACAGAGATGGGCCCTCACCTTCCACTGTGGTTTGTCTGCCTTCTTCACAACGCTTCCTGAAGGGAGTATACTGGCACTGAAACAGGGACTGCTGTTTGTGGGTGCATCTACCTTCGGACTGTGGCATCTACACATTTTCTTGTAACTCATCAGAGTCATGAGTGAAATCTGGGAGGGGTTCCACTCTTGCCCTGCATCTGGGTGGTGCTGGTATGATAGACTCAGTGTTGTTGGTATCAGACTGTGTCTGACTTTTCTTATTCCCTCCTGTTTCAGTCTCTGCTGCATCAGGTGCAAGAACATCTGTAACAACAATGCGCAGTATGTCATTCTATACGTTCTTTTTGCATGTGTCATGAAACAGTTACTTTTGTGTTAAACATTTTCCCTGGCATTGTATCTCTATATGTGTTTCGTATTGTCTCTCTGTTTGGTTTTACACAATACTTCTATTTTGGCAGAAGATGCACATTTGGGGTCTGGACTACCACTCCCATAAGGCATTGTTGTGTTGAATGGACAATGTGGCATGGACTGGTTCTCACACCGCATGGTGACATTGAAAATTACTAAGGGACATTTGTACATGCACATATGGTGATTCAAATCATTACTGCCCTCACCTTTGCTGGTCCCGGGTATGTCTGAGGTGTCTATGTCAATGACACCACTTACTGCTTCAGGCAGCAATATTGACTCCACCATATCTTCCAAGAGGGTGGACGGTGTCTGGGTGGATAGCCCTCCGCCAGTGCTCCTTGCCTCCTTCAGCCTTGCTACCCTCTCCTTGCACGTGATTATACGTTTTACCAGTGCTTGCGTATCTCTTTGATTGTACGCTGCGCAACACCCACTGTGCTGATTTTGGTCCGGATGTCAGGCCACAATTTTCTTTTCTCACTTTTTGGGACATGTAGTGACTTCTTCCCAAATGACTGGCAATTATTTCTGACCACCTCTTCTGTGAGCACCTCCAATTCCTGCTCACTGAATTTCAATTTTCCTTTTCTCCCTCCTGTGTTCTTGCCATTTTCATCAGTGGCCATTCTGTCCTGGCAGACTCTCCTGAGTACCTTCCCAGTGCTGTGCTGGGTCTCTCTGCCTGCTCCTGTGGCTCAGGCTTCTGGAAACAGCATATACGATTCACTTCCTAGTTGTAATGTCATCAGGCTGCTCCAAAATACAAAAATCACAATTTGCGATTTCCAAATACTAATTCGCTATTTTACCGAATCGCTATTTGGTACTCACTATTTGCGGTTGCACATTTTTGGTAATCGCAAACATTCAGCAATTGCCTTGTAACATCACATTTTGCGAATCCCAAATAGCCATTCAGTAAAAATCGCTATTTGGGAATCACAAATACGGACCTTAATACATCTGGCCCT
Organism: Pleurodeles waltl; assembly: GCF_031143425.1. Classification (NCBI taxonomy): domain Eukaryota; kingdom Metazoa; phylum Chordata; class Amphibia; order Caudata; family Salamandridae; genus Pleurodeles; species Pleurodeles waltl. Next base: position 71,954,237 of record NC_090439.1, read on the forward strand.
ATATCCAAAAACTGAATGAAAGTGCAGCAAGGCAAAGAGACCGCCGACTTTAAGGAAATATATTGAGTGGAAGAACTGTCCTGTTTTTGTGGACCCAGAAACCACAAAATAAGACCAATGCAATTGATGTGGAGCGAGAGTGTAAATGGTGTAAGTTCTGGAGTGATATTATTTCAAGCTAATCTGAATCATACACCAAGCAAATCATATAACCTGCACACACACACACACATGACACAATCTAAACATAGTGCACAGAGCCATTAGTAAAGAGTGAAAGGCAGCACACATATAAATTACTCAGATGCCACCTACACATTCCTGTAATTGGAAAGTAAAATTCAGACAGTGTCTGCCAGCACTCCCTATCCTAACCCCTTTGGTGTCTGCACCTCTCTGTGGACATGTTGGCTCTCTATGACTATAATTTGCAGCTCTGCTCATGCAGTGTACTGTTGTCCCTTTTTGGCACCATATTCCATCCCAATCCCTGTACTCAGTTTCCCATCTCCATGCCCTGTTGCCCCATCGTTGTGTCCTGTTGCTCCTCTCCCTCCCAACTGCTGCACATGTCCTGCTTATGTTCTTGTTATGTCCTGTTATCCCCTCCATGTGACTAGTTGTCCTTCTTTCCGGTTGTGTCCTGTTACTCCTTTACCTGTGTCTGTTACCCCCTCGTCTCCGAAACCTGGGCCCTTTTGCCCCACTCGGTGTCATGTTAGTCTCTGGTCATGCCATTTTGCCCGTTCCCAGTGTCATCTGTTGCCTCTGTTTACCTGCTCTCTAGTCTCTCTCAGGGCCCTGTCTCTCAACTCTGTGTATGTCTCAGTTGGCCCCTGCCAAACGGTCTTTGGTCCCTTCTTCCCACTGAGCTCACACTTTCACGCCCTGGGTCAGATGGCTCCCTATATGGTTAGGTGATGTGTCTGTGCAGTTCTGGTTTTATACAAACGGTCCCTCAACTTTAAGACCACACGTAGCACATTGCTCTTCTCAGTTGCAAGTTAATTTCAGGGAGATGTTATTTGATTGATAAAGCCTGAGACATTGAGCAACAGTGTCTCAACAGATGGAGATAACAATAAGGCAATAGTGAAGCCGAACATGCTGGCTAACTCCCTGTTACAACTAAACAGCGCAACTGAACATTCACTTCATTTCCTCTCCAGGGGAACTGTCTGATGAATCCATGAACTTAGGTCCACATTTATACTTTTTTAGCACTGCATTTGCATAATTTTTTGACGCAAAAGCGACGCAAACTTGCAAAACACAGTTGGATTTTGTACATTTGTGCTGTTTTTGCGTCAAAATGCAGTGCTAAAAAAGTATGAATATGGGCCTTAGTGATGGCTGCTGCTCTGTGCATTCAATTGCTCCTCTTTGACGTCCTAAAGTGTGGTTCTTCAGTTTCCTTGGGGACCTTTGAAGACCATTAATTGTCCAGGATCACTGGACCTTTTTACTTCTTTTTTTCCTTATTCCAACCTGAGGCCCTTGCATTGTGAGTGGTGCCTGTCAAATGTCTAGCTGAATGTACCTGTTGTGTTGTGAAACAGTTTGTCATGTTTATCTCTCCGTGGTGTGTGCATTCTTTTGCGTACAGTCACCTACTTTCATTTAAAGCAATAATTCCCTCTCTGTTGAAATTATCCTTGCCTAGGACGATTTGCACTGAGAAAATGACAGGTGTGAAGAAAAGTAGGTGCCTTAAGCCTTATTGTAGCATAACGTATGATATCAGGACTTTGAGGACATACCAGGCATATTTGTGAGTACCCGGGTCACACTTGTAGCTCTGGGCTAATGGTGTTAATTCCTGACATATTGGGAACATTCTGGACAAATCTGTATTTATTTTCAACATAATGTAGCCCTCCTTGACATATTATGAGCACACTTTATATACTTTTGTCTATTGATGGCTCATTGATGGTGCCCACATAATGGTGGCCAACACTGACACTTGGCCATTCTTGACAAAAGTGTGGATATTCATGGTGTAATGGGAGCACTGTCAAAATCCTTGACACAGTGTGTGTATTCTTGACACACTTATGTCATCCTAAGCATAACGGTGAAAGCAATTCCCACCACAGGACCAACATCCCAGGTATCTGAGCATGACAAATGGGCATCAAAGTCAGATTCTGTTCATATCTGCTAAGAGTACATGAGACTACAATGGCAAAATAATGTTCTTTGATTAAATATGTCTTACAAGTAATAATAAAAGCAGTTATTTCAAGACAAAATAGCGATTTACTGACCTTTTTCAGAGAGTTGAACTTTTTCATCCACAATGAAAAGTCTGTATTTGACTGCAAAATGTGTGCATTTTAAGAAGCTTACAGGGTTGAGGATAACTGATCATATATCTCTGAATAATAAATACAACTATTCTGATGAGTGCAAGAGGCTTAATGCTGATCTTAGCTCATTGGCACTTACTGAAATGCCTCGATTTTTTTTAAACTTGTGTTAACGGGTCCCTTTATGACTAATTTACTCACTTTGGGACTCGTTTTAGGCCAATAAATCTTTTGACCCTGATTGAAGACACCTTAGGACGAGATAACTAATCAGCATGTCAATCAATATGTCAATAACGTCATCAAGGTTTACTGTAATAAGACAATTCAGATTAGTCAAAGACATTAATAAAACTCAGGAACCACCATGACCCTTCAGTCATGAATATCCACACCAGTTTAGTACTATTATATGAAGTTTATTCCCTATTGATTACAATTCTACTAGTAAGTTTATTAGTCTCAAAACCAAGAAACACATTAGCATAGTCACAATATGGCAACTCTGATAAGATTTCATCAAAGCAAGAATCACGAATATTAGAATATGGCACGACATCAACATAGGTTATCCTTAGCAGATTATCATTATCACGTTATTCAACAAAGCATAGATTCAGTTATTTGTCTATTTGCGTTTGTTTAGTGAACCCCTCATCTAACCTCGAATTAGCATTGGCATGTTGGGCTTCGTGCAAAACAATTTAGCAACACCAATTTGGAAAACATCTAACTATGGTCGCTGTCAAAAGAAGCAGTTGGTACCTAGAAAGGAAAAGCAAACATACAATTACAATTTCATTGTCATATAGTTACCCTCTGTTTTGGGTCAGCACACAGATTCAGTCTTTGTCCTCAGGGCATCAGTTGATTCGCCATCAGCCAGGAATTCAGCAAGTCGGGTAAAGGGGCACTTCCCTCATAAGGAGGTAAAGTGTAAACGGGCAAAATAAGGCAAGGATGGTTTTAAGAACCAAACAGCAAAGTCTCTATGCAGAGCGACAAAGTGTCTGGGTCATAGCAAAATTCACAACAGCATCTCCCCCTCCTCTATCTCCTAGTTCCCTAGTCTAATCTACTTCCTTGTGTAAAGGGTTTTTATCCCCTTTCTGTTGTACAGTCCCCTAAATTTTAATTGGTTTGGGGCCGGCACCCCATTATCTCCCTCCAGTAGGGTTTCAATGACTTCATTAAAATTGTCACCCCAAAATTGTCACCCCATAACAGTTCTTATTGGTCCTTTTGAATGACGTCTTCAGCAGGTAGAATGTCCTGTATGTTTTCATACTCTCGTGGTCCTCTTTGCATCTTCAGTCAGTGGCTCCATTGTCTGTACCTGCGAGTAGGCTACACTGTTGCATTTAGCAAGAATGTTTCACTAAGCAAGTCGAATTTCATGAGAACGGATCTACTACAGTTACATTCATCTTCTAGGTTTGGAAAAATACGAGTTCATGTCCTTCAGCAAGTCAGCACACTGTTCGTTAGAAAAACACATTTAATATGAAACTGGGCAGCTAGGCCTCGACTCATGCTAACTAAGGCCTAATGATTTATTAGCAGAACTTTAACATATATGGGGTCATTCTGACCCTGGCGGTCAGTGTTAAAGCGGCGGCCAACCCGCCAACAGGCTGACGGTTCAAAAAATGGAAATCTGACCCTGGCGGGAACCGCCAACACAGGCCGCCGCTTTAACACTCTGACCGCCACGGCGGCACAAACAAACAGCGCGGCGGTCACTGCCAACAGCCAGACGGCAGACAATGTACCGCCCACCCTATCACGACTCACCAATCCGCCACCTTTTCCGGGGCGGGAGCCCCGCCGATAAAAACATGGCGGAAACAGACATTTCCAATGGAAAACGCTCACCTCGACACACTCCACGCGGAATCGGAACAGCATGGAACCGGAACTCCACATCCTCCCAGCCATTGCCTTCCCGCTCATCTTCCAGGATCACGAAGGTCGCCGCAGACGACAGCGGTGAGTACTGCACCTACGACACAGGGGAGGGGGGAGGAGGAAAGGTTACGGGCACACACATATGCCACCCACCCACCCCCACCCTCACCCCCACCGAAATACCTACACACCAATGCAGATTAAAAAGTCAGAGTGACACCCCCAAACCCCCAAAACAAAAATGTAAAGACAAAAGGCAATGATTGTAAAAATAGAACTATATTATAGCAATAATGAAGTATAGCGAACTTAGCAATATATACAGAATTATTACACATCTAGAACTATATATATACAAGTAGCAAAAGTCTGGCACATTTTTGTAAAGTTCAAATGTCCGTGGGCCAATGTGCAGCAACACATGGGCAAAGCCCACACACGAGATCGAGTCCATTGGAGAGAACACTGCTGGGGCATCACAATAATAAAATACTGGCACCTCAGGGGGAAGGGAAGGGGGGTCACCTCAGCCACATGAGTCCACGACGCCAGATCCACGAAGGGCCTCCATGCCCACTGTGCCATCCTGGGGAGTGCAAAGCCACAGTCTCTCAAGTCTCTACAGTGGGTGGATTGCCCACTGTGCCATCCTGGGGAGTGCAAAGCCACAGTCCATCAGGTGGATTACAGAGTCCACTGGTCATGGAGGAGGCATGGTGGGCAGAGTGCCTCATGAAGCCCTGCCCGACACAGAACCGGGCATGCCAATGGGCCAGCGGTGCTTGACAGGAGGGCCCAGCGGAGCGGTGCTTGACAGGAGGGCCCAGTTCAGCGGTGCTTGACAGGAGGGCCCAGTGGAGCGGTGCTTGACAGGAGGGCCCAGCGGAGCGGTGTTTGACAGGAGGGCCCAGCGGAGCGGTGCTTGACAGGAGGGCCCAGCGGAGCAGTGCTTGACAGGAGGGCCCAGCGGAGCGGTGCTTGACAGGAGGGCCCAGCAGAGCGGTGCTTGACAGGAGGGCCCTGCGGAGCGGTGCTTGACAGGAGGGCCCAGCGGAGCGGTGCTTGACAGGAGGCCCCAGCGGAGTGGTGCTTGACAGGAGGGCCCAGTTCAGCGGTGCTTGACAGGAGGGCCCAGCGGAGCGGTGCTTGACAAGAGGGCCCTGTTCAGCGGTGCTTCTCACGGCGGGGCCCTGTTCAGCGGTGCTTCTCACGGCGGGCCCTGTTCAGCGGTGCTTCTCACGGTGGGGCCCTGTTCAGCGGTGCCTGTCTTGGCGGGGCCCTGTTCAGCGGTGCTTCTCACGGCGGGGCCCTGTTCAGCGGTGCTTCTCACGGCGGGGCCCTGTTCAGCGGTGCTTCTCACGGCGGGCCCTGTTCAGCGGTGCCTGTCTTGGCAGGGCCCTGTTCAGTGGTGCCTGTCTTGGCGGGGCCCTGTTCAGCAGTGCCTGTCTTGTGTTTTGAGTGAACCACACCTGGCCAATACTTCCCGCTCAGTCAGCATCGGACCTTTCCGTTGCGGGGCCCTCCTGTGATGGAGTCCTGGGGCCCTGGGTCTCCTACGATACCCCCGGAATGGGGCTGGTGGGGCCCTCATGGCCAGGTCGGCTGCTCAATGCCTTTGGCGCTTTGCTGCCCTTGCCCTCCTTGGCAGACTCTCCGTGGCCCTTGGCTCCCTTACCCGATGTGGCAGGTGACGGTGCAAGGCTACCCTCCTTGAGGGCAGGCGTATCAGGCCTCTCGCACCTGCCCTTCAGTTTTTTGCTCCTCTTCCCAGGGGGGGGGCTGGCTGTGCCTTTGCTGCTGACCGATGTCCCTGCCCAAGGAAAGGGCGGACTCCAAAAACCAGGCACGACGTTCTTGGGAGTTGATGGGCTGGTGGTGGCTGAGGTGTTTTTGGAACTCTTACGAGATGGAGGGGGTGGGTCAGGTGAGGAAAAGATGTTTACTTTAGAGAGGAATAGTTTTTTAGGAGCAATGGGAAGGGTAGCTGGAGTGGATATGGGAGTGGAGGAAGAGGATGTGGTTGTAGGAGAGTCAAGTCTGGTGTCTTTGGGTGCAGGTGCTTGGGCTGGAGGCTGACGTGAGGTGGCTGGCTGTTGGTTGGGTGCCTGCCTGCGTTTGTGTGGGTTGGAAGTGGGGTGACAGACACACTGGGAGAGGACACAGGGGACGTGTACATGGCAGTGGGGGTGGTGACTGCACGTGTGCAGACTGGGCTGGAGGGTGTGCTGGTGATGGGTGTACTGGCTGATGGTGGTGTGCATGCAGGTGTGAGTGTAGACGCCACAGGGAGGGAGGAGGGAGATGAGGAGGTGTGGGACACAGAGGAGGTAGTGGCTGTTGGCATGTCTGCATCTGTATGTTGCTTGTGTGAATGCTTGTGTGTTCTGTGGTGCTTATGTCTGGATGAGCTTCCCTTGGGTGTTGAGGTGTGTGCAGGCTGGTCTGTAGGTGTGGATGGGATAGGCAGAGGAACAGGGGAGTGGGACTGGGTGGAGGGAGTTAGAAGAGGGAGGCTGGAGACAGGGACAATCGCTGCCGTCAGTGCTGAGGCCAGAGCGTTGAACGATCGCTGATGGGCAGCCTGACCCGAGTGAAGGCCCTCCAGGTATGCATTGCTTTGATGCACCTCCCTCTCCACACCCTGGATGGCATTCAAAAGGGTAGACTGCCCAACAATGATGGTCCTCAGGAGGTCAATGACCTCCTCACTGAGGGCAGCAGGGGTGACTGGGGCAGGGCCTGAGGTGCCTGGGGCGAAGGAGATGCCCGCCTTCCTGGCCGTGCGGGCATGGGCCAAAGGCCGAGGGGCTGCTGGGAGGGCGGAGCTGGTGCGCTGGGTGGCGGCTGTACCTGTAGTTTCGGTGGGCACGGATGTTGCCGCCACCGCAAGGGAGCTCCCATCCGAGGACGTGTCGGTGTCACTGACGTCTGCACGGGTCCCCGTGGTGGAGCCCCCCTCGCCCTCCGTCTCACTGGTCATGTCGGAGTCCGTTGCATGGCCCTCCGGGGCCATGTGAGATGCAGCTCCCTCTTGCGCCGATGCCACTTCTCCTCCGCCTGATGATGCTAATGCACACATTCACAGAAAAACTAAGAAAATTGGGGGGGTGGAGAAATAAATACAAGTTGAGTGCATGCATTGGGGACACCCTTGGCGGAGAGGACAGACACAGAAGCCCCCTGCACTACGCTGCGCACTTGGGGTACACTACTCATTCACTGGGACATGCCCTACAAGCCTATGGGCGACAACGGCCCACACAGAATACACAGGTCCATGAATAGCGTTACTAGGCACCCTACAGAGATGGGGGTCGGGGGCACAGGACTATACCTCATGGAGGGGCATAGCCTACAGAAATCGCCCTGGCCTAGGGATACCCACAGCCCTCCTCCCCCACCCAGGCATCTCCACTGCGCACAAATATAGCTGAATGTGCTGGTACTCACCCCCTTGTGTCTGCTGTGATGTCCTCAAGCGCCCATCTAAATCGGGGTAGGCCACCGCCAGGATCCGGGACATCAGGGGGGTCAAGGTACGACTGGCACCCCTCCTAGGTTGGGAGGCCATCCCCAGCAGAGCCTCGGTGGTCTTCCTGCTCCCATGGCGGATGTCCTCCCACCTCTTGCGGCAGTGGGTGCCCCGTCTGTTGTGGACCCCCAGGGCCCGGACGTCCTTGGCGATGGCACGCCAAATATCGATCTTCTGATGGGCGCTGACCTATGTGACATGTACAGGGGGGGGAAAGAAACATCATCACTTTTCTGCATGCTCCATGTGAGTGGCCCCCCCTCCCCAAACTTGCCATGTGGCACATGTTCTCATCTGTCGTGCCATGCATTCGTAATTCGCTCCCCTCCCCTCCATCGTACATCCACCCCACTCATCACAGGCATTGCCCACTATGCATTGGCCCCGTGTACTCACCTGTTGGTCTGGAGGACAGTAGAGTAGCGCATACTGGAGGAGGACCCCGTCCACGAGCTTCTCCAACTCTTCGGAACGGAAGGCGGGGGCCCTTTCCCCAGTCGCAGCAGCCATTGTCACTTCCAGACCGAGGTCACAGCAGCACTTGCAGTATAGGTCCTCTCCTGTTGATGCTCAGGTCTCGTGTGATTAAGCAGAGAGAAAATGGCGGTCACGCCCGCGGCGGTGCGTACCACGGAGGTGCGTACCGCGACCGCCGGCGCACATCGTCATTGGCTCCTGAAACCCATAGGGTTCAATGTTAACCAATGCTGCTTTGCGCCGCGGTCTCCGACCGCCTACCGCACGGCGTGCCACACCAGCGCAATGACCTCACTTCACATTGTCACACTTCACAGGTCAGGCAGCCGCCATTTCAAGGGCCCACATGGCTTAATTCCTACTGCGTCACACATGGCTAGGCCTTACATCGACACTCATACAAGCCATTCAATCCAGAGAGATTCGTGTACTGTGCAGGCTGTGGGAACTTACCTGTGGGTTGATTGACTCTGTGCTCCATGTTGTCCTTCCTAGGCACCGTCCGCTGGGACTTGCGAGGAGACGGAGGAATGTTCCCGTGTACAGACCGCTGGTGGACCTGTCGACAATGGAAGAACGACATGTCATACTCACCTACAGACTCAACACTGCCACTACACAGGAACTGTGTGCCCAGCTGGAGCCAGACCTGATGTCACCCATCCGCCAACCCACAGGGATTCCGCCTCTAGTGCAGGTGCTGTCAGTACTCCATTTTTTGGCTAGTGGATCATTTCAAACTACAGTGGCCATTTCATCTGGGATGTCTCAGCCTATGTTTTCAAAGGTATTGTCCAGAGTGTTGTCTGCCCTGATGAAATACATGCGGAGCTACATCATATTCCCTAAGGTGGGTGACTTGCCTACAGTGAAGGGTGATTTCTATGCCCTTGGACACATTCCCAATATCATTGGTGCCATTGATGGTACCCATGTGGCTTTGGTCCCCCCCAAAGACAATGAGCAGGTGTACAGGAACCGAAAAAGTTATCATTCGATGAATGTCCAGGTGGTCTGTTTGGCTGACCAGTACATCTCCCATTTAAATGCCAAGTTCCCAGGGTCAGTGCATGACGCGTACGTCATGCGAAATAGCAGCATCCCTTATGTGATGGAACAGCTACAGAGACAGCGTGTGTGGCTAATTGGTGACTCTGGTTACCCCAACCTGCCTTGGCTATTGACCCCAGTGAGGAATCCCAGGACAAGGGCAGAGGAACGGTACAATGAGGCCCATGGGCGTACTAGGAGGGTGATCGAGCGGACCTTCGGCCTTCTGAAGGCCAGGTTTAGGTGCCTGCATATGACAGGTGGATCCCTAATGTACTCACCAAAGAAGGTGTGTCATATCATCGTGGCCTGCTACATGCTTCACAACCTGGCTTTGCAAAGCCAGGTGCCTTTCCTGCAGGAGGATGGTCCAGATGGTGGTGTTGTGGCCACTGTGGAGCCTGCGGAGAGTGAAGAGGAGGAAGACGAAGAGGACGACACAGACAACCGGGACAGAGTGATACTGCAGTATTTCCAGTAACACACGGGTAAGAATCTACTCCTGTATTTTATTATATCTGTAACAGTACTGGCTCTCTACTGTCTGACCTGTCACCCCAATGTATGGGAACTTAGTTGTGAATTTGCCTTCCTATTTCAGTGATCTGGTCCCCACGGAGTGCCCTCTGGTTTATTTCCCCATGGACTACCGCTGTGTGACACTGGTATGTTGTCATCACAATGTAATTGAACATTTTTGGTTGGTTATATCGAATACATTTGGTTTAAAAAAATAAATAGCAGACTCCAGATGGTTTTTGTGCAATAATTGTGTTTATTGAAGTGCAACAATTGGTGTATAGTTCAAAAAGGGTGATGGTGGAGGCATGTCCATGGCAGAGTCCAGAGTCTCATTCGCACAGGTGCATTGTCCATATGCCTGTGGAAGGTGGAGCAGGGGCAGTTCAAGGTTGGACAGGGTGAACAAGTGGGACAGTGGGATGTCATCCGGGTGGATCCGTGCATGGCGGGGGTCGTGACATCCTACTCTGTCTTCTTCCTAGGTCTCAGGCCTTTCTTGCGGGGTGGTTCATGTTCTGCGGGGGGTGGGGTCCGGGTGGCCCGTTGCTGTTGTGTCGGGGCCTCCTGACCACTAGCGCCGGCGGAGGTGGTGGGCTGTTCTTCCTCCATGCTAGTGGCAGGGGCCCTTTGGGGGGCCACATGGTCCTGCAATGTGGTGACAATCTGGTTGAGTGCCACCACGATTGTACCCATTGCGGAACTGATGCTGCGGAACTGGTCCTCCTGCATGGCCTGGATCTCCTGGAACCTGGCCAGGACCGTCGCCATCGTCTCTTGGGAGTGGTGGTACGCTCCCATGATGGTGGTGAGGGCCTCTTGGACAGTGGGTTCCCTAGGCCTGTCCTCCCTCTGTCGCACAGCAGCCCTCCCAGTTACCCTTTGTTCCTGGGCCTCTGTTCCCTGGCCGGTGTGCCCACTACCACTGCCCCCAGGTCCCTGTTGTTGTTGGGGTAGTGGGTTGCCCTGGGTGCCCTGTAGTGGTAGACACACCGCTGCTTGACCTGTCCTGGAGACAGAGGCATGGGCCCACTGGGTGGGTGCTGTGCTGGGGTTTCCAGAGGGGGGTAGGTCTGCTGTGGCTGCCTGAGGGGAACCGACTGTCTAGAGGTCCCCGATGGTCCGGGCTGGTCATCAGGTTCTAGGTCGACAGAGCTGCTGTCATCACTGGGGACCTGTTCTGGGGGTGGGATGGACATTTCTGGACCCTCCGGGCCGGTGTGTTGGCGTTCGGGCCCTGCAGGGGTAAAAGAGTATGGTTATTGCTTCTGTGTGTGCCATGGCGTGCGATTTGTGGGTGCCCTTGTCCCCCAGTGCTGGCATTTCCTTGTGGGAGGAGTTGTGAGGGTGGTTTGGGGGGGGATGGGTATGTGCAGTGGTCATGCTTAGGTGATGGGTGTCCATGGTTAGTGTTGGCATTCAGGGGTTGGTGTTGGTTTGGGTGGGTTGTGCTAGTGAGACATTAGCAGGGAGGATATGTGCTGGGGGGTTGGGGGTGAGGGTGGGGGTGTGGGTTGGCATGCTGGTGGTTGGGGGGGGGAAGTAGTTGAGATTAGACTTACCAGAGTCCATTACTCCGCCTACTCCAGCGAGGCCCTCAGGATGCAGGATGTTCAAGACCTCTTGCTCCCATGCTGTGAATTCGGGTGGAGTGGGTGGGGGTCCGCCGCCAGTCTTCTGCACAGCGATGTTGTGTCTTGACACCATCGCCCGCACCTTCCCCCGTAGGTCATTCCAGCGCTTTCGGATGTCTTCCCGATTTCTGGGATGCTGTCCCACAGCGTTGACCCTGTCGACGATCTTTTGCCATAGCTCCGCCTTCCTGGCTATTGTGGTGTGCTGCACCTGTGTGCCGAAGAGCTGGGGCTCTACCCTGATTATTTCCTCCACCATGACCCTGAGTTCTTGGTCCGAGAACCTGGGGTGTCTTTGGGGTGCCATGGGGTGGTGTGGATGAGGTGTGGGGTGGTGTTTGTGGTGATGAGTGTAGTGGTGTGTGGTGTATTGTGCGTAGATGTAGTGTGGGGTATGATGTTGGGTTCCTGTGTGTGTTGTGGTTTGCGTTCCCTGTGCTCTCTCTCTGTGTATTGCGCCTTGTCTCTGAATTTCGATTTGTGGGGGTTTGTTGGTGATGTGGGTGTATGTTTTATATTGTGTTGATTGTGTGGGAGTGGTGTTTGTATGTGTATCAGGTGTGTGTATTTGTAATTGTCCAATGTGGCAGTGTTTTGTAGATGTGCGTGTATTTTGACCGCGGCGGTGTGTACCGCCAATGGGATACCGTGGTTGAAAGACCGCCGCGTGGATTCGTGGGTCGTAATGGCATGGGTGTATTTCTGTTGGCGTGACGGTGGAGGCTTGGTCATCTCCAGTTTATCACTGACCGCTGATGTGGCGGCCTTCAGTGGAGGTCGGGTTTTTGGCGGTTTGCCAGTTGTGGGTCAGAATGACCCTGGCGGGTTACCGCGGCCGCGGCGGTGTTATGGCGGTCTTCTGACCGGCGGTAACTGCCTTTTACCGCTGAGGTCCGAATTACCCCCATAATCTCTTTTATATTAGTGCAAAATCATACTTTAACATAACATTTCATCATGATTAATCAATTTCATTAGTCATTGTATATATTGAAGGCCACTCCCCGTGGGCATATTTCAAGCGCACGGTTAGCAAAATACATTGATACATTTTCTATGCAGCATTATTACACATTGGCTCATAAGCATTTCATGTTAATTTCTAAGTATATAAGCTATGCTCTCTCAGTCCCTCCTCTGATGACACTTGTCATCACACAAAACCTTTCCCTTCACAACCTTTCATTTTCTTTAGGCTACACATCTCAATTTCTTCCTCCCTATGTGATCTTTCCCAAATTTCTTTGAACATTTTCTCTTTTTCTTTTTCTTCTTTTCTTTTATTGCGTTTTGCCAAATCTCTTTTAACTCTTTTATTAATTTTGCATGATAACCATAGTCCAAATAAACAGATCAGGACAATCAATATACTATTATATTTGCAAGAACCCCATTCCAAATATTACTAAACCAATTCCCTACTTTGGTAATTCCTTTTCCAACTTCTTCCCAGATTCCAGGTTCCTTCAGCTCCTTCAAATCTGCACTATCTCTTGTTAGGTTAGTAAGCATACCTCTAATCTTTCTACTATTATCAGGAATGAATGCACAACAATGGCGCTCATTAAGCATCTTACAGACTCTGCCACTCTTTGCTTAAAGAATGTCTAAAACAAGCCGGTTTTGAAGAGTCATAGCTCTTTCGGCTGCAAGTTCCGTATGCATCAGGTGTATAGCCCCTGTGAAGTTTGTCAGCATGTTATCCACAATAGTAGACAACTTTCGAATCTTTATGGAGTTTAAGATAACCCCCACTGAAGGAATTACGGCTCCAAATATGTCACCAACGACAGCACCCGCTGTCTCTCTCTTTTGCCTAGCATGTTGTAATTCAGACATTTTAGGAATTTGCTTTACGTCATCAATTTGATAGATCTTTGGGAAAACTATTCCCAAATAACATGTCCCATACCATCCCTTTGGAAGATGGTAATAAGCATTAAGCCCACATATATAATAGATCCCAGGGATCGCTGGATCCTATCCATTTAACATGAACGTCCATTTACTCTGAAACAAAAACAAATGCCTGCATTCACTCGTTCCCACAAATAAAGTGTCATGCTCAGATTTTGGCCTATATATACAAAGCCTTCCTACGTGTAATGCATCTATAGCTAATTTGCCCTGTGTCTTTATTGCAGTGTAAGCATAATAAAAAAAATTCCAGCTTACGTGTCAAGAATTTTCGATTCTATTAAGGACACAGAGGCGAAGATTATGCTTTCTCTTTCTTTACTGACTTAAAACAGCAGCCAATCACAAACAAGTTCAACAAAAAACTTAACATCCCATGATGCTCTACTCAATGTCACATGGTCCAATCACCTATCGCGACCTCTGTCCATATAACACCTGACCCTCGATGTCACTTCCTCTTTCTTTGGTCAAGGCAGATATAGTTCCCATTGAAATCAAAACTTCTTACATCAAACTGTAACTCAGGAATCGGGAAGATCCTCTTCTTATCAGATACCCTGAGCTTGAAGACTCCAACTCGAATGGGGAAACAGTCCCACCGAAATGAACGCACGAAGCCTTACAAGAAGTCGTGGAACTCAGGAGTTCTTCTGATCAGAACCTATAACAATAAAACAGGTAGGTAATACTCCCAAAAATGAACAAATTTCCATAAAATTAATATTCCTATAACTGGTATCAAATGGACGGAATAAGTCAACAATCTCATCAGTTAACGATTTATATTCAATACTAACAGTTCTTATGGGTGGGATAATCCTCGCCTCCGTGTCCTTGATAGAATTGAAAATTCTTGACGTGTAAGCTACACATTTCTTTATTCTATGTCAGGACCGGAGGCTCCGATTATGCTAGTTTAAAGCTGTCCCATTACTACAGATGCTACATCCAACACAGGCTTGTGATAACATTTACGAAACTTATTTTCTGAAGACCAATCTGCAGCCCTCATAATGTCCTCTATACGAGAACCCAAGGCATAAGACTTGGAGGCATAGCTCCTCTAGCAGAATGAGCTCCAAATATTTTGGTATCTATACCAGCTTAATTCATTAACCATCTCATCCATCTAGCTAGGGTAGCTGATGTAACTGGTTTAAATGGTTTTTGCAAGGAAATCAATAATTGCCCATTAACATCCTGTCTAAAACCTTCTGTGGCAGTTTCATATTCTTTTAAACAATGAACTACACATAACTTAGAATTGTCAGGATACATTGGATATGATACCGACTTGTAATTCGTTTTAGTCCTTCTAGTTATTGTGAAGGTAACCCCATTTGGCGAATATACCCTGCCAGATAAGTCTAACGCTCTGACATCTGATACTCTTTTACAACAAATGAGACATAACAACATGGTCAATTTGGCCGAAAGTTGTTTGCAAGATAAATCCTTATTAGCAGGCCTGGACTTTAGGAATTTTAAAACAACATTAACATCCCATAATACTGAATATTTTGCCTGAGGTGGTTTAGACAGACGAATGCCCCTCAGTAATTTACAAATTAGAGGGTGTTCTCCTACAAGTTTACCTTCAACAGGGATATGTCCCGCTGAAATGGCTGATCTAAAATTATGAATCGTCCGATAAGCTAAACCAGAACTAGCTAATTCCGCTAGGAAGTTAATGATTAACTCAATATGTGCTTCCATCGGATTGGCACCTCTTCCATCACACCAATTATTCCATCTGCGCCAGGCTAAGTCGTATCTTTTATGGGTACTACCGACCCAGGCCTGTTTAATGAAGTCCTCCGCTTGTTGCGAAAGTCCTGAGGAACTCCATCTTGACCTGAAATCAACCATGCCAACAGAGTCAGTTTCCCTGACGAGATCATTGGATGTTGAAGGCCCTCCGGATTCAGAAAAAGATTCCGACGAGGAGGAATGAGAAGAGGAAAGGCACAAGCTAAATTCAGAACTACTGGGAACCACGGTTGTGCTCTCCAGAAGGGTGTCACTAAAACAATCTCTGTCTTCTGTCTCTGGACCTGAAACAACACCCTGGCAATCATTAGGAAAGGTGGAAACGCATAAACTTGAAACTGAGACCAGTCTTGAGGAAAAGCATCCGTCTTCATTGCACAGGGATCTGGTCGCCAACTGAAGAATTTTGAAATCTGAAAATTGAGGCGGGATGCAAACAGGTCTACATCGCAACTGCCCCATTCTTTGATAATCTGGGAGAAAATCATTGGATCCAGTTTCCAGTCACTGGAATCTGTCAGATACCTGGAGTTCCAGTCCGCAACAATGTTCTAGTCTCCCGGTAGATACTCCGCAATGACTACTAAGCGTTGTGTTAGACAGTAATGCCAAAACTCTTTGGCAATCTCTGCCAGGACTCTGGATTTCGTTCCCCCCAATTTGTTGACATACCTCACTGCTGAGACATTGTCCATCCGTAGAAGTATGCAACGATCCGTCTTCTGAGGGGAGAGACTCTTTATTGCGAAGGAACCCGCCAGAAGTTCCAGGCAATTGATGTTTAGTGTCTGTTCCCATTCTGACCATCTGCCTCCAGTCACTAGAGAATTGCAACGTGCTCCCCAACCCAACGGTTGGCATCGGATTCGATCACCACTTCCGGGTGAGACCCGAAAATCGCTCTGCCATTCCAGGCTTCCATATGCTGGAGCCACCATTGAATCTCTGATTTTACCTCAACAGTCAATGGGATCTGCTCTGAATAACTCAGACCCTGTTGGAGATGTCTGATCTTGAGTCTCTGTAGAGCTCTGTAGTCTAAGGGGGCTGGGAGATTTGCCTGAATGGAAGAGGCTAGCAACCCCACTACCCTGGCTATGTTCCTTAAGGAAAACGTCGACCTGGTCAGAAGAGACCTCAATTCCCTCTTGATGTTGCGAATCTTCTGAGAGGGTAGAAGAAGCTGACATGACACTGAGTCTATCCGAAACCCCAGGAAATCTATCACTTGGGTCAGACTCAATAATGATTTCTGCACATTGATAAGGAAACCTAAATCTTGCAGAAGACTGATGGTCCAGTTCAAATGAGACAGAAGGATCTGGGGAGATTGAGCCATCAAGAGAATATCGTCCAGATAAATGATCAAACGGACACCCTTGGATCTTAACCATTCCATAACCGGTCTCATTATCTTCGTGAAACACCAAGGTGCTGATGACAGACCGAAGGGGAGAGCAAGAAACTCTAGACACTGACCCTTCCACAAAAACTGAAGGAACCTCCTGTGTGGAGGAAAAATTGGGATTGACAGATAGGCATCTTTTAGGTCCAGCCGGACCATCCAATCCCCTTCTAACAGAAGATCTCTTAGCATGTGTATGCCTTCCATCTTGAAATGTCGGTATAGGATCCACTGATTGAAGTCCTTTAAATTCAAGACTAGACGGTGTCCTCCCCCTTTTTTGTCTACTACAAAAATAGGGCTGATAAAACCGTAAGGATGAGGGTTGGAAAATTGTACTGCGCCTTTTTCTAATAAGGCCTGGACTTCTTTGTTTATAAAAGCTTGATTTTCTAGGGAAAAACACATCTGAAGCGGAGGGTTGAGTTGAATGGGAGTACTGACAAACTCTAGGTGAAAACCCATGACTGATTGGAGAATCCAAGGGTCTCCGGTAATCTTTCTCCAATTTTTTATAAACAATGCCACTCTGCCCCCAAGAGTGACTTGAGAAAAAGGAATAATGCTCACCTGAGAAACTAGTGTCTTGAATGGCACCTTGCTGTCCTCTGCGAGGACCTCTGGGGAAACTGTGGCGTCCTCCTCTATGGCGAGTGGGGTAGAAGGTGGGGTCCTGTTCCCCATACCAACCACCTCTGCCTCTGGGATAATAGTTCTGGGGACTGTTGCATGATCCTCGGCCGGCCATGCGTCCTCTGTAACGACCGGCCCTGATAAAAAGGCCTTGTTTAAAGACTTTTTTAAGAGACATCTGAGCCTTGTCTAGAGATGTAAAGGTGGAACAAAACTTGGCTAGATCTTTAATAAAAGATGAGGCAAAAAGAAGACCTTCAGCTGAGGGTCCCGCTTCAGAAGATACTAGATCAGATAATTTAGGGTCAATGCGCATCAAAATAGACTTCCTACGTTCGGAGGATATAGCGCAATTAGTGTTCCTCAACTGACAAACAGCTCTTTGAGCCCAGCCAATAAGGATGTCTGTGTCTACCGGGGAGCCTGACTCTTTGGCCACGTAAGCCATTCGAGAATCTTAGTCAGGGGACCGGAAAGGTCCAACAGTTTATCTTGACAATTACGCCATGATCTAGCTAATCCTTTTTTGGGATCTTTGGCAAATTTTTTCATAAATGTGACCATGGTTGGGCCTATTTCCGGAGTATTAGAGACTCTCCCTTCTAGATCTGGTCTGGGACATTCAGCTTTTAAACGAGATCGAACCTCTTTGTCAAAGCTTTTCCTGATGTTAGTCTGCACATATTGGGCCACCTCGGGAGGAAGAACCCAATTGGAAGCTCTGGGGTGTATGATTTCAGAGGGATCGAAATCTAGTACAAGAGAAGGCGGAGCGACTTTCTTAGCTTTTTTACTAGGTACTGGAGGTTCTGAGTCGTCTGAATCTTCGGAAGAGGAATCTTTATCTGAGGAAGAAGGGGAAAAGGCAACATCCTTTTTTGAGCTGTAATTATGTTCCCCGCTGTGCTTCTTCCGAAGTTTATCAAAGGCGTCTGCATGTAAGCTACTAATATCAGTGGTAGGCTCTTCCAATTTTTTTGCTTTTCCTTTTGCCTTTTTTCCCTCCGGTTGAGAGGGTTGGCCTTGAACCCATCCTTGAGAGCATGCATAATCAAAAAGTTGCCCTGAAAAGGGACCTAAAGCTCTTACAAGAGCATCGTTAACCGATTGCTGGACCCTGGTATCAAGGGCTTCCACTAAATTCACTTCTAATTGGTTACCCAATTCTTCTGTATAGTATTCACTGTCCTGATCATTTCACTGAGCCACTTGAAATTGGAAAGTATTTGGACAAAGTGTAAAATATCTGTTTGAATGCACCCAATATTGAGTGGGGTTCAATTAAAAACTTTCAGATATCAGGGGGAGTGCAAAAAACCCCAAAGCAGGCAAATAACTGGATGTGCCCACTATAGAACGTGGAGGGAGCTGCCTGCAGGCACTCTAGGCAGAAGCCTAATATTAATTTTACAACCCTCGTTCTGTATCAAAGAACGGGGGGTCAGGGAGCACTGAGATCTACACTGTAGATCTGGGATTTATTTGGATAAATAGCCTCCTGCACACGTGCGTCCCAACTCGCCGAGCCGATCGTTCCAATAGAACGAAGGATCGGCTCAAGAGCGAGCTGTGTGCGCGCGCGCGCGCGCACAAGGCATAAAACGGGAAAAAAGACTGCGTGGATCACACTCCACCAGTTTGGGCTGAAAAATCGGCAAGAAAAAGGCCGGAAACAAAAGCGCAGAGGTGCGCTTGTACACACAGAGAGGCGCGCTAAATCGCGACGCTAAATTTTTTAAACAAACAAGCAAGTACAATGACAATAAAACACACAATTCAGAGTAGAAATATAAAATGCACTTATCTGCTGCGAAGCAGCAAAGAAAGAGGAATGGACATCGAGGGTCAGGTGTTGTATGGACAGAGGTCGCGATAGGTGATTGGACCATGTGACATTGAGTAGAGCATCATGGGATGTTTAGTTTTTTGTTGAACTTGTTTGTGATTGGCTGCTGTTTTAAGTCAGTAAAGAAAGAGAAAGCACAATCGGAGCCTCCGGTCCTGACATAGAATCATTTGAAAGCGTGCGTTTTTCTAATCCCTTTTCCAGCCTTTCCTTTAATGCTTTCCGTCTATCATCAGTGTGATCTAAGAAGCTCTTTTCTACAGGTGTTAGTAAGCAGGTTAGATTATTGCGTTGCGCAAAAGCTGTCCCAAACGTCAGTGTTGGCTCAAAGAAACCCCTAACTAATTTTATGCTGTGTTCTTTAGCTAATTTATTTAGAAACTCAATCACAGGCACAAAGGAAAACACTACATCTAAGTTAGAATAGAAGTATTGAACATGTTCTTGATCATAGAATCTCGTTAACAGCAAACTACAGCTTATCCCGTAGGTAAGTGGCAGACTATGACAAGTAACCCCTTCTTGTACTGATGAAGGAATCTTTGTGCACACATAGCAATTCTTCGCATCCATTGTGTCAACATACTCATTCAACAAGCGATGGAAGACATTAGTAGATAGTTCCCCTTTTGAATTAGTTCCCTCATGCAAGTATTTTGTATCCTGCTCAAACTTCTCCCATGGTGTTAGTGTAGCAGTCTCAGGATTTGAAGCATTATTTGTCGCTTTTTTATCCACCAATGGCAGTCCCACAATCACACCTATAATTATTATTGCACACACAATTCCCAGATTAGCACTCAACCAACCACACATCCTACCCTTATTACTATTATCTCTAGTGTAACTCATGATCTGTAAAGAATCAGAAAGCAGAATAATGCAAAGCAAACAATCAACTTGAGGACGATATAAAAAGCTCTCTTTTTTTTTCTCTGTGCAAAGTCTCTCTCTCTGCAAGTATTTACAGTGTTTCACTCACTCCAGGACCCCTTTGTCAAATCAGGTTAGCAGCTTGTCATAATCGTTTTTTCTCAGAGTCAATTCAGGTTAACAGTGTCACATCCGGTAATTTATTAGTCTCTTTCTCAGCTTCTCAGCTTTTTATTTTGATTTCAATTTAACACAGTTTCTTTCTAAAGTTGAATTCAGGTGCCGTAGAATTGACCTGGAACCTCTCGATCAAAACAGAATGCCAAGAATTCTGGTTGCCATTCAGCTGATGTTGCATTTGCCCATTCAGGATCTGCGTACATTCTGTTTGTAACTCTCTTTCTTTTCAGTTTGCGGTCACACTGTAACTCTCCTTCACTAAGATCTTCTTTCTTGGTTGTGTCAAATTCTTCCTCTATTGTTTCATTAGGGATCACTTTCTCTACTGCAGCTTGTGGCTCCGGCCAATTATCTCCTTTAAGTGTTTTCTTTCTGTTTGGCCTTTCAGGACGTTGAACAGCACCCTCCTCTTGTGCTATGGTGTTTTCTCTTGATGGCTCTGCAAGCGGATCAGGAGGAGTCAGAACACCTTGACTTCCTTCTGCCTCACTCCCTTTGCCTTCAGGGTCTGTTATGGGCTCAATTTCAAACCTGTATCCGTCTGCTTCTGGGAGAACCCCTCTTTGTGTCGGTTCCCCTGTTACCTCAGCTGAGATAGGCTTACCGTCACCCCTCTGGAACTCATTTGCTGCTTGAGTGACTAAGCCGTCCTCAGCGGGCTTTCCTTCAGTCTCAGTTCCCCTTTGAATACTCTCCGGCCCTGAGACTTCCTTCTCTGCAGCTGTTGTTTTGGACACTTCAAGTTCCTCATCAGTTGGACACGTCACCTTCTTTGTGTGACTGGCATGTATCCAATTTGGAATACCTGCACATTTCACAGCAGTAGTAGTTGTCAGTATTACTTGATACGGCCCCTTCCAGCATGGCTCCAAACATGACTTCCTCACGTGTTTCTTGACAGCAACCCAGTCACCGGCTTTCAGGGTGTGACCTCGATCATTTATCGGTGGCAATGTGGTAGCCTCCACCTGGTGAGAGAAAGAGCGGACCACGTCAGCCAGACCCTTGCAGTAGTCCAACACCATATCATCTGTGATATTCACAAGAGCATTTGCAGGCACTGCGGGCAATCTCATAGCTCGGCCCATTAGAATTTCATGAGGAGACAGTCCTGTTTTCTTGTCAGGTGTGTTTCTCATTGACATCAGTACTAAGGGCATTGCATGTGGCCACTTCAAATTGGTAGCTACGCACATTTTTGCCATTCTCGACTTCAAGGTACCATTCATCTGCTCTACTAGTCCTGATGCTTCAGGGCGATAACTACAATGCAGCTTCTGCTCAATGTTTAATGCAGCACACAAGAGCTTAATCACCTCATTGTCGAAGTGTCTGCCCCTGTCTGATTCTAAAGAGATCGGGAACACGAAACGTGGTATTAACTCCCTAAGCAGCAGCTTTGCTACTGTGAGACTGCCATTCCTACGTGTAGGGTAAGCTTCAATCCAGTGGCTGAAAATGCACACAATCACCAACACGTACCTCAATCCTCCACACACAGGCATTTCAATAAAATCCATCTGCATTCTGCTAAATGGACCTCCTGCTCTCCCAACGTGGCTCATATTCACCACAGTCCCTTTTCCTGCATTCATCTGCTGACAGATGATGCACCTGTGACAGATAACCTCTGCATCTTGTCTGAATTTTGGATTGAACCAATCGATTTTAAACAACCTGATCATTGCATCTCTCCCAACATGTGCTTGACCATGGTAAAACCTCGCAAACTGTGACAAAAGGCTGTTTGGCAAAACCATTTTTGCCTCCTCTGAAACCCATAACTCATCAGACCTCTGTACACATTGCATTCTCTGCCAGGAACGTTTCTCCTCTTTGGTAGCACGTCCCTGCAAGGATTTTAGCTCATCTAAGGTGTCAACCACCCTCAATGCAAAGTTTAAGCATGTTTCATTTTCAGTTTCAGGTAACAATTCCCACTGGTCTCGAAACGATATACAGTTCAATGCACAAAACCTTGCGACTTGATCTGCATATCCATTTCCCATTGACACAAAATCTTGTGACTTATCATGAGCATTGCATTTCACCACGGCAGTTTCAAGAGGTAACTGAATCGCGTGCAACAAATCCTTAATCTTTTCGCATTTTTCACTGGAGAACCAGAAGAGGTCATGAAACCCCTCTGTGACCATAACTGGCCAAAATCATGTACAATTCCAAATCCGTATCTGCTGTCAGTATAGATAGTGGCTTTCAGGTTTTCAGTTGCGTGGCGTGCCCTAGTAAGAGCAATTAATTCAGCCACCTGGGCAGAGTACAATCTTTCGAGCTAGGAAGCTTCTAAGATACCAGTGATTGTACACACGGCATATCCGGCTCTCAGTACTCCTTCTGCGTCTCTCAGGCATGAACCCTCAACAAAAATGATGCAATCATTTTCTTCCAGTTGAGTATCTTTAATATCAGGTCTTGGTTTGGTGCACAGATCTGTTACCTCAAGACAATCATGTTCTACCTCCTCAGCATCATCACTGTCTGCATTTTCAATAGGAAGTAAAGTTGCTGGGTTCAATAAAGTACATCTCTTAAGGGATACACTAGGTGACCCCAGTATATTTAGTTAGTAAGGCATGCATTCATCATATGCTGCGTTTTGGTTCGGGTTAACAGAATTTCAACTGAATGTGGGACCATTACTGTTAAGGGATGTCCCATCACTATACCTTCACACTGAGTGAGGCTTTGACCAACTGCTGCAACTGCATGCAAACAACCTGGTAAGGCTGCTGCGATTGGGTCCAAAGTAGCTGACAAATATGCTACTGGGCGGTTTGCACCTCTATGGACCTGTGTCAGGACAGACAAAGAACAAGCATCACGTTAATGACAAAACAGTACAAAAGTCTTTGTTTAATCAGGCATACCTAAAGCTGGTGCCCTGCACATGCTTTCCCTCAATTCCATGAACTTCCTTAACAGTCAATCTCACCAAAGGTTTAGAGATAATTGAGAAGTTGGGAATCCACTGACGACAGTAGCCCATCATTCCCAAAAACATCCTAACATCTCTTTTTGTTGTCGGGGGATTCATCTGCAGTATGGCTGTCACCCTTTCCTCTGATATTGTTCTCGACCCTTTCTCAATCAGGTGACCTAAGTACTTCACCTCTTTCTGACAGTATTGCAACTTCTTTGGGGACACTTTATGTCCATTCTTTCCCAGATGGTTCAATAAGGCAATTGTGTCATACCTGCAGTCATCTTTTGTTCTGGATGCAATTAACAAATCATCAATGTACTGTACTAAAGTCGAACTGAAAGGCAACTCTAATGACTCCAGGTCCTTTTTCAATATCTGATTGAAGATGGAAGGTGACTCAGAAAACCCTTGAGAAATTCTGCACCAACCTTATCCAGGAATTTGAAACTGAAGAGAAATTGGCTATCCTCATAAAGAGGCACCGAAAAGAATGCTTGAGACAGGTCCACAACTGTGAACCACTCTGCATCACACGGAACCTGAAACATAATCACTGCTGGATCTGGCACTATGGGGCAACATTTTACCACAATCTTGTTTATTTTCCTCAAGTCTTGCACAATTCGAACTATTCCACAAGGCTTTTTCAAACCCATTATTGGTGAATTACACGGGCTACTCAGCACTTCTTTCAGAACCCCTTGCTTCACAAAGTCTGCAATTATCTGCGCCACCTGTATGAGGACATCTTGTGCCATGTGGTACTGCGGTATCTGGGGAAACACTGCATTCGGTTTTACCTCTACTTTAACCGGTTCTACTCCTTTTATCAGTCCCACTTCTTTTCCTGTTAGGTCCCACACTTTCTCTGTCACTGTTCCCTGCTACTCAGGTGGTAAGTCAGTCACTGTAAGCATTGGGAATAAGGTTATCAAAGGGTATTCCTCATTTGCGGTCTCTGTCTCTAACTCTGGAAACTGACCATTGTCTCCTTCATCATCACTATTTGTCTGCACCTCAATCCCTTCTTTGGAACAGGTAATCAAACACCTTGTTTTGCACAGTAAGAGGGTCATTCTGACCCTGGCGGCCGGTGGCCGCCAGGGCCACCGACCACGGAAGCACCGCCAACAGGCTGGCGGTGCTCCAACGAGCATTCTGACCGCGGCGGTTCAGCCGCGGTCAGAAGCGGAAAGTCAGCGGTCACCCGCTGACTTTCCGCTGCTCGTTTGAATCCTCCATGGCTGCGGAGCGCGCTCCGCAGCCATGAGGATTCTGACCCCCCCTACCGCCATCCTGTTCATGGCGGGAAAGCCCCATAGGGGGGGTCGCGGGGCCCCCGTAAGAGGGCCCCGCAAAGTATTTCAGTGTCTGCCTTGCAGACACTGAAATACGCGACGGGTGCCACTGCACCCGTCGCACCTTCCCACTCCGCCGGCTCGATTACGAGCCGGCATCCTCGTGGGAAGGTCGTTTTCCCCCTGGGCTGGCGGGCGGTTTTTCAGCAACCGCCCGCCAGCCCAGGGGAAAACTCGTAATACCCGCCGCGGTCTTTGGACCGCGGTGTGGTATTTTGGAGGGCGGCATCCTGGCGGGCGGCCTCCGCCGCCCGCCAGGGTCATAATGAGGCCCTAAGGCCCTCATTCTGACCCTGGCGGTCGGTGATAAAGCGGCGGCCAAGCCGCCAACAGGCCGGCGGTCTAAAATATGCAATTCTGACCCTGGCGGGAACCGCCAACACAGCCCGCCGTATTAACACTCCGCCCGCCACGGCGGTACAAACAAACAGCGCGGCGGTCCCCGCCAACAGCCAGGCGGCAGAGAATGTACTGCCCACCCTATCACGACCCACCAATCCGCCACCTTTTCCGGGGCGGGAGCACCGCCGATAAGAACACGGCGGAAACAGACTACGAACGGGAAAACGCTCACCTCTACGCACTCCACGCGAGATTCCGGCAGTATGGAACCAGAGTTGCAGGTCATCCCCGCACTCCTATACCTGCTCATATACCAGGAGCACGCCCGGCGGCGCGGAAGACATCGGTGAGTACTGCACCTACGACACAGGGGAGGGAAAAGATTACCGGCACACACCCACCCACCCACACCCACTACAACACACACATCAATGCATTCCCACAGATCACTGTCACAACCCACAAACCCCCCCCCTCCGAAATAATGCAAAGACCAAAAGAAGAGATCATAAACGGGCAGATATATTGAAATATGTACACCAGTAATCCCAATAAATAAATAAACTATGTACAAAATATACACAGCTACTAAATGTAGTCCAACCACTGTCCGTGGATCACAGGGGTCCTGTGCAAAGGGGCAAGGCCCAGTCCCACAACAAGAACTCCACGGAGAGAACACTGCAGGGGCATCAGAAAGAAAATAGGACAGGCACCTCAGGGGGAAGGGAAGGGGGGGCACCTCAGCCACTTGAGTACACGACGCCAGATCCACGAGGGGACTCCATGACCACTGGGCCATCCTGGGGAGTGCTAAGCCACAGTCCAAACAGTCCATACAGTGGGTGGCCTGCCCACTGGGCCATCCTGGGGAGTGCAAAGCCACAGTCCATACAGTCCATACAGTGGGTGGCCTGCCCACTGGGCCATTCTGGGGAGTGCAAAGCCACAGTCCAAACAGTCCATACAGTGGGTGGCCTGCCCACTGGGCCATCCTGGGGAGTGCAAAGCCACAGTCCATACAGTCCATACAGTGGGTGGCCTGCCCACTGGGCCATCCTGGGGAGTGCAAAGCCACTGTCCATACAGTCCATACAGTGGGTGGCCTGCCCACTGGGCCATCCTGGGGAGTGCAAAGCCACTGTCCATACAGTCCATACATTGGGTGGCCTGCCCACTGGGCCATCCTGGGGAGTGCAAAGCCACAGTCCATACAGTCCATACAGTGGGTGGCCTGCCCACTGGGCCATCCTGGGGAGTGCAAAGCCACAGTCCATACAGTCCATACAGTGGGTGGCCTGCCCACTGGGCCATCCTGGGGAGTGCAAAGCCACTGTCCAAACAGTCCATACAGTGGGTGGCCTGCCCACTGGGCCATCCTGGGGAGTGCAAAGCCACGGTCCATACAGTCCATAACAGACCCCACTGCCACTGGAGGAGGCAAGTTGGCCAGAGGACATCCTGCAGCCCTGCCCGAGATAGATCCTGCCCTGCCACGTCTGCCTAAGGGCCAGCGGTTCTTGCCTTGAAGGGCCCAGTTCAGCGGTTCTTGAGACGGCGGGGCCCAGCGGAGCGGTGCTTGAGACGGCGGGGCCCAGTTCAGCGGTTCTTGAGACGGCGGGGCCCAGTTCAGCGGTTCTTGAGACGGCGGGGCCCAGCGGAGCGGTGCTTGAGACGGCAGGGCCCAGTTCAGCGGTTCTTGAGACGGCGGGGCCCAGTTCAGCGGTTCTTGAGACGGCGGGGCCCAGCGGAGCGGTTCTTGAGACGGCGGGGCCCAGCGGAGCGGTGCTTGAGACGGCGGGGCCCAGTTCAGCGGTTCTTGAGACGGCGGGGCCCAGTTCAGCGGTGCTTGAGACGGCGGGGCCCAGTTCAGCGGTGCTTGAGACGGCGGGGCCCAGTTCAGCGGTTCTTGAGACGGCGGGGCCCAGTTCAGCGGTTCTTGAGACGGCGGGGCCCAGCGGAGCGGTTCTTGAGACGGCGGGGCCCAGCGGAGCGGTGCTTGAGACGGCGGGGCCCAGTTCAGCGGTTCTTGAGACGGCGGGGCCCAGTTCAGCGGTTCTTGAGACGGCGGGGCCCAGCGGAGCGGTGCTTGAGACGGCGGGGCCCAGTTCAGCGGTTCTTGAGACGGCGGGGCCCAGTTCAGCGGTTCTTGAGACGGCGGGGCCCAGTTCAGCGGTTTTTGAGACGGCGGGGCCCAGTTCAGCGGTTCTTGAGACGGCGGGCCCAGTTCAGCGGTTCTTGAGACGGCGGGGCCCAGCAGAGCGGTTCTTGAGACGGCGGGGCCCAGCGGAGCAGTGCTTGAGACGGCGGGGCCCAGTTCAGCGGTCCTTGCCTTGAAGGGCCCAGTTCAGCGGTTCTTGAGACGGCGGGCCCAGTTCAGCGGTCCTTGCCTTGAAGGGCCCAGTTCAGCGGTTCTTGAGACGCCGGGGCCCAGCGGAGCGGTGCTTGAGACGGCGGGGCCCAGTTCAGCGGTTCTTGAGACGGCGGGGCCCAGTTCAGCGGTGCTTGAGACGGCGGGGCCCAGTTCAGCGGTGCTTGAGACGGCGGGGCCCAGTTCAGCGGTTCTTGAGACGGCGGGGCCCAGTTCAGCGGTTCTTGAGACGGCGGGGCCCAGCGGAGCGGTTCTTGAGACGGCGGGGCCCAGCGGAGCGGTGCTTGAGACGGCGGGGCCCAGTTCAGCGGTTCTTGAGACGGCGGGGCCCAGTTCAGCGGTTCTTGAGACGGCGGGGCCCAGTTCAGCGGTTCTGGAGACGGCGGCCGGTCTATGGCCAACTGCTCATTGCCTGGTGGTGCCCTCCTGGGCAGCGGGGATGGTGCTCCTTCAATGCCCACCTGGGCTGTGGGTGGTGGGGCCCTCCTGGCCAGCTGGGCTGGGTCCTCCCTGGGCAGCGGCTATGGGGGTGGTGGGCTCTCCCGGGGCAGCTGTGCCGGTTCCTCCCGGGGCAGCGGCTATGGGGGTTGTGGGCTCCTCCTGGGCAGCAGGCCTGCTGCCTGACCTCTCCGACTTGCTGCCCTTGCCCTCCTTAGTCGTGGGCCTGTGGCCCTTTCCTCCCTTTGGAACTGTGGCTGGTGACTGTCTCTGGGTGGTGTCCGGGGGGGATGTAGAAGGCGGGCTCCTGCGGCGCCCCTTCCGCCTTCTGCTCCTCTTCCCAGGGGGTGGGCTGGCTGCCCCCTTGCTGCTGGGCGAAGATCCAGACATGCGGGCTGGCGGGCTCCAATACCCCTGCACCCTTGTCAAGGGGGCTGCAGGGCTGGTGGTGGCTGAGGTGCTCTTCTTACCCCGACGAGAAGGAGGGGGGGCTCAGGGTCAGGAAAGAAGTTAGTAGTG
This sequence comes from Pleurodeles waltl, assembly GCF_031143425.1. Classification (NCBI taxonomy): domain Eukaryota; kingdom Metazoa; phylum Chordata; class Amphibia; order Caudata; family Salamandridae; genus Pleurodeles; species Pleurodeles waltl. The sequence continues at coordinate 71,982,268 of NC_090439.1, forward strand.
GCGAGGAAGAGTTTCTTGGGACAATGGAGAGTGGTAGGTACAGTGGGAATGGGAGTGGAGGGAGAGGATGTGGTTGTAGGTGAGTCACGTTTGCTGTCTTTGGGTGCAGGTGCAGGAGGGATAGGCTGTCGTGAGGTGGATGGCTGTTGGGTGGGTGGGTGGCTGCGTTTGTGTGGTGTGGAAGAGGGGGTGACAGACACAGTGGGAGAGGACACAGGGGACGTGTAAATGGCAGTGGGGGTGGTGACTGCACGTGTGCGGACTGGAGTGGAGGGTGTGCTGGTGATGGAAACACTGGCTGATGGTGAGGTGAATGGAGGTGTGAGTGTAGACGTCACAGGGAGGGAGGAGGGAGACAAGGAGGTGGGGGTCACAGAGGTGGTAGTGACTGTTGGCATGTCTGCATCGGAATGTTGCGTGTGTGAATGTCTGCGTGATCTGTGGTGCTTATGTTTGGATGAGCTTCTCTTGGGTGTTGAGGTGTGTGCAGGCTGGTCTGATGGTGTGGGTGGGACAGGCAGAGGAACAGGAGACTGGGAGGAGGGAGTTAGTAGAGGGAGGCAGGAGACAGGGACAATGGCTGCCGTCAGTGCTGAGGCCAGAGCCTGGAACGATCGCTGATGGGCAGCCTGACCCGAATGAATGCCCTCCAGGTACGCATTGCTGCGATGAACCTCCCTCTCCACCCCCTGGATGGCATTCAAAAGGGTAGTCTGCCCAACAATGACCTCCTCACTGAGGGCAGCGGGGGTAACAGGGGCAGGGCCTGAGGTGCCTGGGGCGAAGGAGATGCCCGGCTTCCTGGCAGAGCGGGCACGGGGCGAACGCTGAGGGGCTGCTGGGAGGGCGGAGATGGTGCGCTGGGTGGCGGCTGTACCTGTAATGGCGGGGGGCACGGATGGTGCCACCCCCACAAGGGAGCCCCCTTCCGAGGACGTGTCTGTGTCGCTGCAGGGTCCAGTCGTCCCCGTCGTGGAGCTCCCCTCGCCCTCCGTCTCACTGGTCCAGTCTGACTCTGTGGCATGGCCCTCCTGGGCCATGTGAGATGCAGCTCCCTCCTGCCCCGATGTCACTTCTCCTCCGCCTGATGATGCTGATGCACACAAGCACAGAAAGACAAACACAAAGGGGGGGGGAGAGAGAAATAAAGGGATATTGAGTACATGGATCTCTGGTACAGTTAGCGGACATGACAGACACAGATGCCCCCTGCACTAAGTTGCGCACTTGTGGTCCGCTACGCATTCCGTGGAACATGCCCTACACGCCTAGAGTTGACAACTGCACCCATGGATGACACGGCCCAGGGATGGCTGTACTGACAAACTACTGAGGGTGGTGGCTGGGGACACAGGGGCTTACGGGGGTGCCCAGCCTACAGATATCGCCCTGGCCTAGGGGGACCCCCAGCCCTCCTCCCCCACCCAGACACCTCCACTGCGCGACAACAGAGTAGATAATGCTTGTACTCACCCCCTTGTGTCTGCTGTGCTGCCCTCACGCGCCCATCCAAATCAGGGTAGGCCACCGCCAGGATCTGGAACATCAGGGGGCTCAGTTGACGGCAGGCACCCCGCCTACGTTGGGAGGCCATCCCCAGCAGAGACTCGGCGGTCTTCTTGGTCCCGCGGCGGATGTCCTCCCACCTCTTGCGGCAGTGGGTGCCCCGTCGATGGTGGACCCCCAGGGTCCGGACTTCCTTGGCGATGGCACGCCAAATCCCGATCTTCTCATGGGCGCGGACCTATGTGACACGTACAGGGAGGGAGAAATACCACGTTCAAGTTTGTCAGCATTTTCCTTGCCAGTGGCCCAACGCCCCCCATCCCCGCCAGGCCCCCGCCATGCCCCCCGCCAGGCCCAACATGCCCCCCATCCCCGCCAGGCCCCCCGCCATGCCCCCGCCAGGCCCAACATGCCCCCCATCCCCGCCATGCCCCCGCCATGCCCCCCGCCAGGCCCAACATGCCCCCCATCCCCGCCAGGCCCCCCGCCATGCCCCCCGCCAGGCCCAACATGCCCCCCATCCCCGCCAGGCCCCCCGCCATGCCCCCCGCCAGGCCCAACATGCCCCCCATCCCCGCCATGCCCCCCGCCAGGCCCCCCGCCAGGCCCAACATGCCCCCCATCCCCGCCAGGCCCCCCGCCATGCCCCCCGCCAGGCCCAATATGCCCCCCATCCCCGCCAGGCCCCCCGCCATGCCCCCCGCCAGGCCCAACATGCCCCCCATCCCCGCCATGCCCCCCGCCATGCCCCCCGCCAGGCCCAACATGCCCCCCATCCCCGCCAGGCCCCCCGCCAGGCCCCCAAGCCAGCCAGTGGCCCCAAATCCAGATTGAATTAAACTCACTTGTTGGTCTGGAGGACCATAGAGTAGCGCATACTGGGGGAGGACCCCATCCACAAGTTTCTCCAACTCCTCTCCAGTGAAGGCAGGCGCCCTTTCCCCAGGCGCAGCAGCCATTGTCCCTTCCAGACCGAGGTCACAGCAACACTTGCAGTATAGGTCCTCTCCTGTGAAAGTTCAAGTCGCAAGTGGATAAGTAGATAGAAAATGGCGGTCACGTCCACGGCGGTGCGTACCGCGGCGGTGTGTCCCGCCACCGCCGGCGCCCTTCGCCATTGGCTCCTGAAACCCATAGGCTTCAATGTTAACCAATGCGGCTTCGCGCCGCGGTCTTCGCCCGCCGCCCGCCGCGGTGTGCCACGCCAGCGCATTGACCTCACATCCCATTGTCACACTTCACAGGTCAGGCAGCCGCCATTTCCAGGGCCCACATGGCTCAATTTCAACTGCGTCACACAGGCCTAGGCCTTGCATAGCCACTCAGACACGCCATTCACTGCATAGAGAATCGTTTACTGTGCTAGCTGTGAGTACGTACCTGTGGGTTGCTTGACTGTGTGCTCCATGTTGTCCTTCCTAGGCACCGTCCGCTGGGTTGGGCGAGGAGACGGATGAATCCTCCCGTGTACCGACCGCTGGTGGACCTGTCGACAATGGAAGAACGCCACATTATCCTGACCTACCGTCTTAACCGTGCCACTATCCATGAACTGTGTGCCCAGCTGGAGCCCGACCTGATGTCCCCCATCCGCCAACCCACAGGGATTCCCCCTCTGGTGCAGGTCATGTCAGTACTCCATTTCTTGGCAAGTGGGTCATTTCAGACAACAGTGGGAATTGCTTCTGGGATGTCTCAGCCCATGTTTTCGAAGGTGTTATCCAGAGTGTTGTCTGCCCTGATGAAATCCGTGAGGAGCTACATCATTTTCCCTGAGGTGGGCGAATTGGCTACAGTGAAGGGTGATTTCTACGCCCTTGGACATATTCCCAACGTCATTGGTGCCATTGATGGGACCCATGTGGCTTTGGTTCCCCCAAGAGACAGGGAGCAGGTGTACAGGAACAGAAAAAGTTACCATTCAATGAACATCCAGGTGGTGTGTTTGGCTGACCAGTACATCTCGCATGTAAATGCCAAATTCCCAGGGTCAGTGCATGACGCCTACATCCTAAGGAATAGCAGCATCCCTTACGTGATGGAACAGCTACAGAGACACCGTGTATGGCTAGTGGGGGACTCTGGGTACCCCAACCTGTCGTGGCTACTGACCCCAGTAAGGAATCCCCGGACCAGGGCAGAGGAACGGTACAATGAGGCCCATGGGCGTACTAGGAGGGTGATCGAACGCACCTTTGGCCTCCTAAAGGCCAGGTTTCGGTGCCTGCATATGACAGGTGGATCCCTAATGTACTCACCTAAGAAGGTGTGTCACATCATCGTGGCCTGCTGCATGCTTCACAACCTGGCTTTGCGCCGCCAGGTGCCTTTCCTGCAGGAGGATGGTCGAGACGGTGGTGTTGTGGCAGCTGTGGAACCTGAGGAGAGTGACGAGGAGGAAGACGACGGGGCTGAAACAGACAACAGGGACAGAATCATTGAACAGTACTTCCAATAGGACACAGGTAACATTTCAAAGATAATTTAGTAAATGTGAACTACTCTCCTGCATCTCTGCTGCCTGTCTATTTGCCCCAGTGTATGATGACTGAGTTGTGGCTTTTCCCTCCCTATTTCAGATCTGGGGTCCCCACTACGAGTCCTGTGCTTCGTTTCCCCATGGACTACAGCTTTGTGGCAGCTGTTTGTTGACTTCACCATGTACAAGGACATATTTGCACTGTCATGTCAATTACAATATATTGAAATCACAGCCAGACTCCAGATAGTTTTGTGCAAAATAGGTGTTTATTTAAGTGCTCAAAATGGGATGGGTGGTTTCAAGTGGGTGGGGGCTATGGTGAAGGAATGTCCATGGCAGAGTCCAGAGTAACAGTCACACAGGTGCATTGTCCAGAGGCCTGTGGAGAGATGGAGCATGGGCAGTTCAAGGATGGATAGGGTGACAATGTGGGACAGTGGGATGACATCAGGTGGTATCCATTGCTGGCGGGGGTCTTGACATCCTACTCTGTCTTCTTGCGAGATCTCAGGGCCCTCTTGCGGGGTGGTTCTTCTCCTGCAGGAGGTGGGGGTCTGGTGGGCTGCTGCTGTGCGGGGGCCTCCTGTCCACTAGCGCCGGCGGAGGTGGTTGGCTGTTCTTGGTCCAGGCTAGTGGCAGGGGCCCTTGGGTGTTGTTGAGTGTCCGCCCTGGTGTTGACGAGGTCCTGCAGCAGCCCTACCATGGTAACCAGGGTGGTGTTGAGGGCTCTGATGTCCTCCCTGTACCCCCGATAGTGTTCCTCCTGCAGTACCTGGATCTCCTGGAACCGGGCCAGTACCGTCGCCATCGTCTCCTGGGAGCGGTTGTATGCTCCCATGATGGTGGTGAGGACCTCGTGGAGAGTGGGTTCCCTGGGCCCGTCCCCCCCCTGTCGCACAGCTGCCCTCCGAGTTGCCCTGTTTCCCTGGGCCTCTGCCCCCTGGCCGGTGTGCCCACTACCACTGCCCCCAGGTCCCTGTTGTTGTTGGGGTGGTGGGTTATCCTGGGTGCCCTGTAGTGGTAGACACACCGCAGATTGACGCGCCCTGGAGACAGAGGCATGGGCCCGCTGGGTGGGAGCTGTGCTGGTGTTCCCAGAGGGGTTTGGGTCTGTAGTGGCCTGGGCCTGTGTGAGGGGAACCGACTGTCCAGAGGTCCCCGATGGTCCGGGCTGGTCATCGGTGTCCAGGTCGACAGAGCTGCTGTCATCGCTGACGGCCTCTTGGGTGGGGGGTGTGGAGAATTCTGGCCCCTCCGCCGCGGTGTGTTGACGGTCGGGTCCTGCAGGGGTATAGAGGTATGGTTATAGTTTCAATGTGTGGCATATGGGTGTATCTATGGGTTCTCGTGTCCCCAAGTGCTGGCATTCGTGTGTGGGGGCTTTGGTGAGGGTGGCTTGTGGGGGGGATGTGTATATGCATTGGGCATGCTTTGGTGATGGGTGTCCATGCTTAGTGGACGCATGCAGGCCTAGGTTTTGGGATGTGTGGGTTGTGATGGTGAGACATTGGCGGGGAATAGGTGTGCTGGGGGTGGGGGTGAGGATGGTGGTGGGGGTGAGGATGGTGGTGGGGGTGAGGGTGGTGGTGAGGATGGGGGTGGGGGTGAGGGTGGGGTTCGAGGATGGGGGTGAGGGTTGGGGTATGATTTGGCATGCAGGTGGGGGGGAAGCAGTAGTGAAGCTTCAACTTACCAGTATCCATTCCTCCGCCGACTCCTGCGAGGCCGTCAGGATGCAGGATGTTCAAGACTTCCTCCTCCCATGATGTGAATTGTGGGGGTTGAGGTGGGGGTCCTCCGCCAGTCTTCTGCATGGCGATGTTGTGCCTGGATACCATGGAACGCACCTTCCCCCGTAGGTCGTTCCATCGCTTCCTTATGTCTTCCCGATTTCTGGGGTGCTGTCCCACAGCGTTGACCCTGTCGACAATCCTCTGCCATAGCTCCGTCCTCCGGGCAATGCTGGTGTATTGTATCTGTGTGCCGAACAGCTGGGGCTCTACCCGAACGATTTCCTCCACCATGACCCTGAGTTCTTCGTCTGTGAAGCAGGGTTGTCTTTGGGGTGCCATGGGGTGGTGTGTATGATGTGTGGGGTGGAGTATGTGTAGTTAAGTGTTTTGAGTGTGGTGGTGTGTGTTGTTTTGTGTGTGGATAGTGTGTGGGTGATGGTGTTGAGTGGCTGTGGCTGCTAGTTTGTGGATGCTGGTGTCTCGCTCTGGCCTTCTTTCAGAATTTTTTGGCGTAGGGGTTTGTGGGTGATGTGGGTGTGTGTTTTATATTGTATTGTGTTTGTGGGAGTGGTGTGTGTATGTGTATCAGGTGTGTGGGATTCAAATCGTCCAATGTGGCTGAGTTTTGTTCGTTTGTGTGTATTCTGACCGCGGCGGTGTGTCCCGCCAATGGAATACCGCGTTTGAATGACCGCCGCGTGGATTCGTGGGTCGTAATGGCATGGGCGTATTTCTGTTGGCGTGGCGGTGGAGGTTTTGTCACCTCCACCTTTCCGCCGACCGCTGGCCTGGCGGTCGGTTGTGGCTGTCGGATTTTCGGAGGTTTGCCTTCTGCGGGTCAGAATGACCGTGGCGGGTTTCCGCGGCCGCGGCGGTGTTATGGCGGTCTTCTGACCGGCGGTAAGTGCATTTTACCGCCGGGGTCAGAATGACCACCTAAGTCTCTTCCCAGTAAGGATACAGGACTCGAATCACAGACTACAAATTTGTGTAATCCCTGGAAGTTACCAATCTCAACTTGGACCGGATCTGTAATTGGATTTGTCAGGAACTGATTTGCTACTCCTACCACCCTTATGGTACGCCCCGGAAGTGGCAATTTCGGAGCCACTGCACTTCTGACTGTAGAGCGTGTAGCTCCTGTATCAACTAGGAACGAAACCTTATGACCCATCACCTTCCCCTCTACATAGTGTCCCCTCTGGTCTACTTCTAGGGACACTGCAAGCTTGCACTCCTCACTGTCTGAACAATCATCCGACCATTCATCGTTTATTCCATCCTCACCATGCAATGGGAACTGTTGTACTGTGTTATTTTGTCTCATTGTTTGGCCTGTGACCTGTTGAGGAACCATCACCTGTTGCTGTCCCATTGGAGCTAATGGTATCTGCATTTGCTGTCTAGGTACCATGGGAATCTGCTGCTGTGCCTGCTGCATTTGTGCTGGTTGAACACGTGGCTTTTGCATCTGTTGCACAGGTTGGAGACCCTGCATCTGCACCATGTTATTCTGAAAATTCTGATTTTGACTCCTCATTTTTGGACCCCTCACATTTTGAAATGTACCGACATCATTGCTTTGTTGAATAACACCATCCTGCACCACCATTGGGCATTCCCGCTTCCAGTACCCCACGCCTCTGCAAGCGTGACATGGTGACACCTTTTTCATCCCTTGCACATCATTTTGAACCACAACAGTATCCAAGTCTGGACCACGGTTCACAAAACCTCCTTGTCCTCAACCTCTTGGTTGTGCCTGAAACATTCCATTCCCCTGCGGTTGCTGCTGTACCACCTGCTGTATTCCATTTCCCTGCATCCTTGCTTGTGCTGCCTTAATCTGACTCACCATCACCTTCTCCTTCAACTTTCTTTGTTTCAACTCAATCTCGTCACTACAGTATTTCACATACTGCAACACCTCATCAATCGGCTTCGCTTGCCAACAGATCAGATGATTCTTAATCATCTGGCCAATCTCTGGTCTTAGCCCTTCAACAAACCTGAACACAAGATGATTCATGTTTTTCGGCTCAATTACCTCAGTGCCACTGTAGTGTTTAAATGCTTTCAACAATCTCTCATAGTAAGCATGAATCGACTCTTTGGCCTCCTGTGATGTTCGATTGATTTTCTGCCAATCAGTTACTTTCGGCGACACTTTCTGCTTCAAAAACTCAATCACTTTATGATAATACCTCATCTCTTCTGCAGTCGGTGCTCCAGTCACCTTATCTCTTGCCGGCTCCTCTGTCGGCCAATATACGCCCCTCTTGCACTCAAGCCATAAGTCAGGTGGAACTATAATTTCAAACAGGGTATTCAAGTCCTCCCAAAGACATTTTACAAGCTTCACAAATCTGTCTGTCTGCTGGTACCATTCTATTGGCTTTTCTCTCAACCTGGGATAATCATTTGTGAATGACAGGATGTCACCCCTAAACCACAGTACATGGACTAGAACCCTTCCAGCTGTTTCTCTCATTAGTAACATTTTTATTGTCCCCGTGTCCGGTGCGGCTTTCGCCTGTTTTGTCCCGGACCATCACTTTTCTCTTTATCTCTCTTCTTTGCCCATCTGCCTTCCCATTTCTCTAAGGCTCCCCAAATTTGAGCACTCTGCAGGATTTCTTTAAGATGTGCTTTCATTCCGGTAGATCTCAAGTGATCAAAATCTTTAGACTCAAAGTCTAATCTGTAGCTTCTTTTCAAATGTTTAGTTCTTTTAATGTCTATGCTGTATTTATCCGCCAGGTTTGCCAACCTGTTTAGGTATTTTGGGGCACAGAAACCTCAATTCTGCTTCAGTGTATGATTCTAATCTGTTCATCCCCATTGTTCCTTCCACTAGTTCCATGGCTTCTACACCCAGTCTCACAAAATTCAGGTATTCTTCCCTTTCTGACCTCTCTGCGGTCACTGTAGTAGTCTGGGGAGTATTGAGTTTGTCTAACCACTCGTTCAATTGTTGCGCTGTTAAGCCTTGCAATGAAATATTTCCAGACTGCACCATTAGTGTCCGTGTTGTATTTGTACTCATTATTTGTGGGGTTAGCGTTCCCAACCCTGCTTGCCTCATTGTCTCCAAAGGAACCCCAATCGGACTAAAATCTAACAAGCAGCTAGACCTTTCGGCTGTCTGTTCTCCCTGCAAGTGTCCTGTGGACCCTCCTCTTAATGCCTCTTGGGTCATTACTCCCTGATCACATACGCCAGGCTTACCTTGCGCATATAGCGTTACTGCTTGACCAACAGTAATTGGCAATGATATAGCAGCTGGTGTCTGACCAAGTCCCAAACCCTGTGGAGCATTGACTCTCATAGCTTGATTCATCATTGGTGCTGTAGCCATTGACTGCGGTCCTGCAACTAAAGGGTAACTCGGAACCAGCTGTTGCTGCGGCTGGGGCAGCAATTGCGGAGTTGGCTCAATCTGCACTAACTTTGATCTCGTGTATACCAGATCAGGCGGCACCATCAGACTTGCAGTTGTTTCCAATACTGGAATATCAGGATAAATCCTTTGAATCTGTGGTGGCTGCAACTTTATCTGTGCATCTGGCGCAGTGGGTACACTGACACCATTCTGTATCAAAACTGTATCACTTGTCTGCACTGTATTTGAGATACCCTTATTTTGTGCAGGGTCTTCAGAACTCACACTAGTGCTCTGTATGTTATCATTTACGGCATATGGTGGCGGGTGATCATGTAACAACTGATTAAGAAACTCTTCATCGTCTGAATCATCTGCGTCTACCCAAGACCTCTGAGTCTCCTTTGACTTACTAGAGCCCTTGTCTGTCTTACAAGTGGCTTTCTTTCCCTGTGTCTCATCTTCTTGTTTTTACTGCCGGAAACATTTTAAGTCCGTCAACTACTCCCCTTCTCCACATCTTGCTCTCATTATCCCATCTAGCCTCAGCTAAAGTCTTTTCTGCTCTTTTCATTCTCCTTTCAAATTTCTGCTGTCTCTGTCATATGGCCATCAAATCCCAGATTGATAATGCCTCATACTGAGCTGGTCTCGGAGGCGGTTTCTGTACACTTAACATCATTCGCAAATTCTCCAAAATTCTTACATTAAACGTCCCGTATTCTGGAAACGCTAAACCTCCTTCCTTCTCTGTTAATTTGCACCACTGTTTTAACCAAAGACATAGGGGGTCATTCTAAGTCTGGCGGGCGGCAGAGGCCGCCCGCCAGACTTCCCCCCTCCAAAATACCGCTCCGCGGTCGAAAGACCGCTGAGGGTATTTTGGTTTTTGCACTGGGCTGGCGGGCGACCGCCAAAAGGCCGCCCGCCAGCCCAGTGCAAAAAACCCTTCCCACGAGGACGCCGGCTCAGAATTGAGCCGGCGGAGTGGGAAGGTGCGACGGGTGCAGTTGCACCCGTCGCGAATTTCAGTGTCTGCAAAGCAGACACTGAAATTCTTTTTGGGGCCCTCTTACGGGGGCCCCGCGACACCCCATACCGCCATCCTGTTCCTGGCGGGAGAACCACCAGGAACAGGATGGCGGTATGGGGTGTCAGAATCCCCATGGAGGATTCAATAGGGCAGCGGAAAACCGGCGGGAGACCGCCGGTTTTCCCTTTCTGACCGCGGCCAAACCGCCGCGGTCAGAATGCCCTGCGGGGCACCGCCAGCCTGTTGGCGGTGCTCCCGCCGACCCTGGCCCCAGCGGTCCGTGACCGCCGGGGTCAGAATCACCCCCACACTGCGACTCCCTTCTCCTCCATTACAATATAAGCTGGAGTACCCTCAGGTGGTATAGGCTCCCCCACACTCGCTGTAATGTATATATCTCCCCTCAAAGCACTCTTTAGAGCCTTGAAAAACTCAATTTTTGCGTCTTTTATTTTGTTTAGAATCTAATCAGGAAGTGACTTTAATTCCCAGAACACTCTTCACCCACCTTTCTCAACCAATTGCCTCTCACGGACGGCTGCCAATCCGTGCGCGACCCCTCTCAGCAACTGACCTATCCCAGCGCGGCTCAAATGACGTCACATTCACACACACTGCAGCTGACAAAGTCTTGTAGCTTGTCCTCCTCCCACAAAACTAATGCAATATATTTTGAGCACCGTTAACAACAAAACCCCAAATTTGCCAGTTTACTACAGGAAGGGTAACACAATCGCTTCGAGACTTTACAGAGATTTCACTTGAAGCCTCAGCCGCTACTCTCTCCTTCTCAGTTCCCACACTCGCAAGCAGAATTCGACCCGCAAATCCTACTCTTGACTTGTCAATGGTTCATTCTAGTGCACTTTAGAACTTGCCAAATCTCCATCGAAGGTTTCAATCACACAATTTGACTCAAACTCGACTTGTCAACAACGCTCGATTGACCTATGAAACCGCAGAAATTACAACATAAACCCAAGTGTCTCCTACACTTGTCAATATACTCCAGAGTCTTAGACCACGACGGGTCCGTACATCACCAACAACCACGTGGATAATTTTTTAGCACAAAGCGCCACACTCACATGCAGTTCGCCAACTTCCCTACTCTCATACTGCAGAGTACACCCACTCCTACTAGAACAACATTACCTGACCTAAATCCACACAAGCTTCACAAATCACCTGCAATATTCATAAGCTGAGCAAGCGCAAATTCTACTTCATACATGCTAGAATGCCGAGAACATACCCAACTCACTTAAGCAGGCTCCGGGATTCCGGGAAAGTCATGGGGAATTTAAAAACACATCATACCTCCAATTTGCATTATTTCGAAAAACACTTTTAAACAATGGTCCTTCATCCTAGGGCTCCAAAGGGCGTAAACCGTCGCTCTGCTACCAGAACTGTAAACGCGTCCCTTTATGACTAATTTACTCACTTTGGGACTCGTTTTAGGCCAATGAATCTTTTGACCCTGATTGAAGACACCTTAGGACGAGATAACTAATCAGCATGTCAATCAATATGTCAATTACATCATTAAGGTTTTCTGTAATAAGACAATTAAGATTAGTCAAAGACATTAATAAAACTCAGAAACCACCATGACCCTTCAGTCATGAATATCCACACCAGTTTAGTACTATTATATGAAGTTTATTCCCTATTGATTACAATTCTACTAGTAAGTTTATTAGTCTCAAAACCAAGAAACACATTAGCATAGTCACAATATGGCAACTCTGATAAGATTTAATCAAAGCAAGAATCACAAATATTAGAATATAGCACAACGTCAACATAGGTTATCCTTAGCAGAGTATCATTATCACGTTATTCAACAATGCATAGATTCAGTTATTTGTCTATTTGCGTTTGTTTAGTGAACCCTTCATCTAACCTCGAATTAGCATTGGCATGTTGGGCTTCATGCAAAAACAATTTAGCAACACCAATTTGGAAAACTTCTAACTGTGGCCTCTGTCAAAAGAAGCAGTTGGTACCTAGAAAGGAAAAGCAAACAGACAATTACAATTTCATTGTCATATAGTTACCCTCCTTATTGGGTCAGCACACAGATTCAGTCTTTGTCCTCATTGCATCAGTTGATTTGCCATCAGGCAGGAATTCAACAAGTCGGGTAAAGGGGCACTTCCCTCATAAGGAGGTAAAGTGTAAACGGGCAAAATAAGGCAAGGATGGTTTTAAGAACCAAACAGCAAAGTCTCTATGCAGAGCGACAAAGTGTCTGGGTCATAGCAAAATTCACAACAGCCTTGTGTCAAGGGTTTTTATCCCCTTTCTGTTGTACAGTCCCCTAAATTTTAATTGGTTGGGGTCAGCACCCCACTATCTCCCACCAATAGGGTTTCAATGGCTTCATTAAAATTGTCACCCCATAACAGTTCTCACGTAGTTTATTGGTCCTTATGATTGATGTCTTCAGCGGGTAGAATGTCCGGTATGATTTCATACTCTCGTGGTCCTCTTTGCATCTTCAATCAGTGGCTATATTGTCTGTACCAGTTCAGGTGACCTTGTACCTGCGAGTAGTCTACACTGTTGCATTTAGCAAGAATGTTTCACTAAGCAAGTCAAATTTCATGAGAACCGATCTACTACAGTTACATTCATCTTCTAGGTTTGGAAAAATACGAGTTCATGTCCTTCAGCAAGTCAGCACACTGTTCGTTAGAAAAACACATTTAATATGAAACCGGGCAGCTAGGCCTTGACTCATGCTAACTAAGGCCTAGTGATATATTAGCAGAACTTTAACATTTAGGGCCAGATGTATGAAATATTTTTGAACTCGCAAACGGTGTGAATCCCAAAAATCGGCCGAGACATTCGCAGACCAAAAATAAGAAATCACAAAATGTGCGATTTTTTGCGTTGCAACCTGGTTTTGCAAGTCGCAGTTTGCGATTCGGTATTTCCAGTAGGAGTTTGCGAGGCCAAATTGCAATTCGCAAAATCCAAGTTGCAAAGAGATGCATCAAAAAATCGCAAATTGCGATTTTTCGCAGAATGGCATTTTGCACATGCAAAATACCATGAACTGAAACCAGGTGGTAACCAGGTGCAACCTATATAAAGAGGCCCAGAATGCCTCAAACTCTTTTCAACAATGGCTGCACTCTACGTCATGGCGAGGAGGATGAGGATCTTGGCAGGTTTGAGGAGAGGGAGGAGGAGACAGGAGCACATTTTCAGAGTGCGCATTACACTTTTTGACCTGACAGAGGAGGAAATATATGAGAGGTATAGGTTGAACTCAGCCATGATACTTGATCTGATAGCTGAGCTGCAACCCATACTGCAGCGCAGAACACTAAGGACTCACAGCATACCCACCCATGCGCAGGTATTATGCTCCCTCCACCTACTCGCCTCAGGGAGCTATCAAGGGGTCATAGCAGCAGCTGGAGGGGTCTCACAGAGTACCCTCTCCAGATTTTTCAATGCATTCATCCACGCCATGCTGAGCAAACTACAACAGTACATCAGATTCCCTCACACCCCACAGGAATTACAGCACACAAAAATAGAGTTTTACCAGATAGCACAGTTCCCCCACGTCCTTGGTGCCATAGATGGCACACATGTGGCAATCTGTCCACCATCAGCCAAAGTATGTGTACTGCAACTGGAAATACCAGCATTCCATGAATATACAGGTGATATGCAATGCCTCCTACATCATTACTGATCTCGTGGCCAGGTATCCAGGAAGCACACATGATTCTTACATCTTTCGCCACAGCGGGATTCACACAAGACTGCAAGCTGGGGAGTTTGGTGAAGGACATCTACTAGGTAATTTCCCTCTGTACACTGGCACATTGATGGCGTACCGATGTCAGATGGCTCAGTTACTCATCACACCCTCTGTCCCTTCCAGGAGACAGTGCTTATGCAGTGCGTACCTACAAGATGACGCCCTACCTCAATCCTACAACACCAACTGAACGGAGATACAATGCAGCACACAGGGCAACCCGCAATGTGGTGGAGCGCACATTTTGAAAGCTGAAGAGTCGCTTCCGGTGCCTCCACAAAAGTGGAGGGGCACTACAGTACAGCCCAGAGACAACATGTAGAATAGTGGCTACTTGTGCAATCTTGCACAATATAGCTACCACCAGGGGCATACCTGTAGAAATATGTGAATCTGAATCAGATGAGGATGACGATCCCATACCACCTCTACAGCCAGCAGACAGGACCAGTGCAGCAGAGGGAAGGCAAAGGCGTGCCGACATCACACACAACCATTTCAAACGTGAGTATTATTGACACAAATCCCACGACAACTGTACCTGTAGTGAAATACATTTATTACCTTAAGTCAGGTAATGTACGTGTGAGTAATAACAATAAACAGGTAATGGGAGAAACGCAAACCAGTGAAGAACCAGAGTTATGCACTATTACTTCATAGTGTCAACAGCAGTCCAATGGCAGCTAGAGTAATTTTTTGCACCCAAGCACACCACTCGGGTGCCCAGTTACGTCACTGGCACCTCTATTGTCACCCTCAGTGGCAGTGCTGTGCCTTGCACTGCACTGTCTGGTGTCCGCTGCTGGTACGGCAACACTGCTGAGGCTGGAACTGTCCTCAGTGTCCCCCAGTGCTAGCTCACTCGAAGTGGCTGATCTTGGTCCCATAATGTGTTCGATCATATTTGTGATCTGCACAAGTCCATTGACAACGTCCCTGCTGCTGTGTGCTGCCTCCACTTGTGCAGCCACTGCACGACGGGCAATCAGTGCTGTAAAATTTGCCATCCTATTAGAGGAACGACAGAAGCTGCCAAACATGGTATGTAATCTGCGCTCCTGTCTGCGCTGGCTCACCCTCTCATGGCGCAGCTCCTGGCAGAGTTCACGGACAGCACTTGTAAGGTCCCTGGTGTCCTGTGATGCCTGCACCTGTCCCTCACGCAGCTGTACAATGTTACTATTGAGGGAGTCAAGTTGGTGATGCAGGCCCATCATGTTGCGGTTATGTTTGCGCAGGTTTTTATCTAATGCACGGATCCGCTTATTTTGTTGATGCTGCTGCTGCAACATAGCAGCTTTCAGGCCACCAAATAAGGAGGGACCCTTACCTGACTCGTGCTGCTGTGCCCAGGAATCTGTTGCAATCCTGCGTGGTGCTGCGGTTGGATGACACCTGCCCTCCTGAATCTGGCTGCGCCTGTCTGTTGCTGATGGGGTACCTGGCCCTTCCTGCTGCTCATCGGAGTTGTTGCTGAGCTCTGGCAGTGGCAGTGCCCTGGGCCTGCGTCGGACAGTCGCTATGTTGAGGGACCCACTGGTGTTAGAATCTGAGGCCAGATGGGTGCCTGTCTCGCCTACCCGTGCAGATGCTGTCGCTGCTGGGTCTGGCCCACCTGCAACAACAATATGCAGCATGTCAGTTATGTATGTTACATTTTCGGTCAGACAATGGCAATAAAGGTACAGGTACTTCTCTACACGGTGTTGTGTGTGTTGTGTTCCTCTGGGTGTCACTCCACTTAAATACATTGTTGTGCTACTTTCAGTTCTGGGTTTTGGACTGCCACTACCATAATGCATTGCAGTGCTGCTTCTAAGATGTGGACTGGACTACTTCTCACACTGTTTCACATTACGTGCTAATTCCTAAGGGGCTTTTGTGCATGCACATATAGGGTTACAAAACAATATTGCACTTACCTTGGCTGGCACTTGGTGTGCCAGAGGTGTCGATCTCTGTGACCCCAGTAACAGCTTCTGGGAGGAGTGTGGACTCCACTAAGTCCTCCAATGGTGTTGATGGTGCCTCTGTGGGTGGACCGCCTCCTGTGCCCCTGGCCTCCGCAAGTCTCCTTGCTACTCTCTCCTTTGCATGGGACCATAGGTCATACCACCTTTTTTTTATCTCTTCAATGGAGCGTTGTGCCACTCCAATTGCGCAGATTTTGGACTGTATGTCCAACCATAGGGCCTGATTCTAACTTTGGAGGACGGTGTTAAACCGTCCCAAAAGTGGCGGATATACCACCTACCGTATTACGAGTCCATTATATCCTATGGAACTCGTAATACGGTAGGTGGTATATCCGCCACTTTTGGGACGGTTTAACACCGTCCTCCAAAGTTAGAATCAGGCCCATAGTCTCCTCTTCTCACTCTCAGGCACCTGGAGTGAGCTTTTTCCAAACAGGCGGTCATGGCTCCTCACCACCTCCTCAGTTAGTACCTCAAGCTCCTGCTCGCTGAATTTCAGCTTGCGCTTCCTTTCACCCTTCTCCTGTGCTTGGCCTGGAGTATCCATCCTTGCTCAGGTGTTCTTGCTCCTTCTGAATGCTGCTCTGTGTGGCTGGGCTGCTCTCTCTCAGGATGCTGGTTTGGGTGTGGCACCTGAAACTGCCTGGGATGACTCATTTCCTGCTAGTGATGTCATCAGACTCCTCCAGGTGTGCTTTCTCGAACTTTCTCGCAAGTTGCGATTTTTTACCGAATCGCAAAAAAAGCACAATTTGCGAAAATGCTAATTGCGATTCGGTAAATGGGCCTCGCAAATCACAAATAGCGATTTTTAAGAAATCGCTATTTCCGAATCGCAATATTGTTACATGGCCAATTGCGACTCGGAAATAGCGATTTCTTAAAAATTACTATTTGCGATTCGCAAGCTCCAGTTTTCATACATATGGCCCTTAATCTCTTTTATATTAGGGCAAAATCATACTTTAACATAACATTTCATCATGATTAATCAATTTCATTAGTCAATGTATATATTGACGGCCACTCCCCGTGGGCACATTTCAAGCGCACGTTTAGCAAAATACATTAATACAATTTCTTATGCGACATTATTACACATTGGTCCATAAGCATTTCATGTTAATTTCTAAGTATATAAGCTACGCTCTCTCACTTGTACATGAGCATTTGCTGATCTACAATCAGAATGATTTTTATAATAAACCACTATTATAAGATTGATGTAACCTGTCTGCTTTCTGAACCTTAAGGTCTCTCTTGAATAAGTAGTAACACTATATGGCAAAGGTCCGTTGTCTAGGCCACGTGATTGTGAAACTTGATTCATTATGTATGTTTCCTCCCCTTTCAAACAAATTCTCAGTTATTAACATGGCTGAGAGCGGTATATCAACGTCAGGATGTGGAATGTAGAACTGAAGAAAGCTACCTGTGTTATCTGCAGCTCTATAATCAAATTAAACAAAATATGTTAAAAATACACAGTTTTCCTCACAATCTTTTTGATGTATTTTGGAGAGGATAAACGCATAACACTCCTGTTGGGTGGATGGCACAGCATGATAGTACAGGAATATTTCACTAGTGCTCTTTCAACACACCTATGTCACCATTTAATGAAATTAATGAAAATCGTGCTGCAAAAGGAATCATTATTAGTGATATGGGGTTGCTGTCATTGAGAACAACATGAAACTATGGGGCATACTTACAAAATAATGATGCAGCCCAGCACACGCCATCTTGCAGTGCTGAGCTGCACCATTAGAAAAGTGCAAGAATGTGTAATATTTTCAGCAATACAACACATCCCTGTATTTTTCTCAGCAGTGGCACACAATGGGCATCCTAGCGCCAATGCAGACATCCTTCCACCATGGTTCAAGGGTGCCTGTGTTGTAGGGATGATTGTTTATGTTGAGGAAGAGACACCTTCCTGCACATAAACAATCATTCATGGAATTTTCTGAGGAGACACCACTTTTACGCCACCCCTGGGATGGTATAGCAATCTGATGCATTCCCAGTCTTGTAAAACTGGAAATGCATCAGATTCCATGGATGCTCCTTGGAAACATCCACAGCAACACCCATAGAGCGCCACTTCTTTGCAGAGTAATGCATGAAAGGGAGCCATATTTACAAGGCCATGAAAAGTCACGCAAGGTGGATTTGCATAGCCTTGTAAATATGGACCAGCACACTGCGTCACGGAAGGGTAAAAAAGTGATGATCTGGTGGCACTAGGGGCTTGTAAATATGCCCCACAGAGTTCTTTCATTGGTTGGTAAATCTTTCAGAAAAAAGTAAAACATCAATGTGGCAGCAAGTCACATTAGCCTCATTTAGGCCCATATTTATGAAAAAAGGTGCACAACTGCGCTAACGCAGTTGTGTGTCATTTTTTTTAACGCCATTCCTTAAAGCCATCCATGTGCCATATTTATGAAATGACGCCCTATGGCGCTAAGGAATAGCAAGCATCACAAAAAAAACGCTAGCCAGTGGGGGATACAGTTAGGGGAAATGGCGCTAGTGGGTCAGACATGAAGTTAGGCTGGTTAGCGGCAACATTTCTTCTGCTAATCAGCCTAGTGTCATTTATTGACACTCAAGCAGCCAAGAAATGACTCCTGTCTAAGTATAGACAGGAGTCATTACCACCACCACAATGTCCCCCACAGGGGGCCAGTGTCCCCTGGACAAGCCCTACATATCCAGAGCCAGGCAGGAAGCCTCATGTAAGGGGCCCGAGTTTCACATCACACACATACACAAACACTTACCTACAACTTACCTGGGATAGGCTCCCTCCTCCTGTAGTGTCCCTGTGGTGTGGGTGGTGGTGTTGCTGAGGCATGGAGTGGGCATCTTTGTGCCTATTCCATGGTGTTCCCATGGAAATGGGCCTACTTGCACTTTAACGCTTGGTCTAATCAGGCGTTAAATAATGACGCTAAGTGGGCTTCGCACCATTATTTATGCCCGCCCCCCACCCATGCGTCATTTCTACAACGGGAGTTAAACATGGCGATGGGAGGCTATTGTCATTCTTTGGACGTGAATGCCTACCTTGCATCTCATTGACACAAGGTGGGTTCGCGCATCATAAAAATGGTGCTAACTCCAATATTTTGATGCTGGACGGACTAACGTCAAAATATAAATATGGAGTGAAGTTAGCGCTGCTTTAGCACCAGAATAAATAGAACTAAGGCGTCTCTAAGCTTCCATAAATATGGGCCTTATTTTTTCCCTAGGGTGAATACTCCTCAATGATTGGGCAGTGATCTGGTTCTTCCAGTTATCAATTGATGTGATATATAGTAAGCTCCAACCTACAAGTACTTTGCTCTTTTGTACCACCACTGTACACTGGATGACTGTCATTCTGTTTTATGTTTCTCAATGTTGTTTGGTAAGGGACGTTCAAGATGCGTTTAGGCATATTAATGTCTCAATTATTGCCGGTAATTAATAATCCTACCTGCTTGGATAGTTCTGAGTTTTTTACACTAGAATATACCGAGTGAGATAAAGTCCAAATCTCCAATATATATTTCAGCAGGTCATATGTACTATATTTTAACAGAAGAAAATACCCAGAAAATAAAAGGACTTGCAGATTTTGGTGGGGAAAACACTGAGACCTGCATGTTAGTTCCTATTTAAGAGGGAAAAACGTGTAATAGATGTTGTTCATTGCACCCATTACTTTAGAACTCATGGGGATTGTATTTTAATAGGAGTAATAAATATGTCTAGTCACTCTTGACCCCCAAGCACTCATAATCGAAGCTGAAAGGCTGACTTGAAAAAAGAAACCTTCGCATGCAGCCAGCAGAATGAAGTGTGTACATGAGGCGGCTTTCTGAACCTGCTTCCTTGTTGACCTTTTTGCTAGGTCGCCTAACAGCTTCAATAATTACCCTTTCAGGGGTCATTAGGAGCATACACATCATTAATACATTCCTCCCAACAAATGTCATTTTCCCTACGTTGACATTTTCTTTTTCATTTAATTAGCGGCTGCCTGTAGTAAAGCTCGAGCAGTACTCAGTACATCAACTTGAGTTAATTTTCAAGTCAAGACAGCAATGCTGAGACTTGTGGGAGGTTCATTTCACTGTTGTCTTCTTGATATCTTCTTGGAAGGAACACAAAGAACAGATAATTGCACCGCCACAACAACTGATATCACTATAAATGGAAATTTCAAGTGTTCCTGCAAGTGACCACAGGTTTTATATTATTTGACAATCACCTGGATAAAGAACAACGTGCATTGTTTGTCAAGGTTGTCAATGTGCTGACAATACATTTAATTTTATTTTAACAATCTGCCTTGACAGGCATGGGCATTGTTTAGTGTGTTACACAGTACCAAACAATGAAACACAGTTCAATTGCACATAGTTATATCCTTCACACTCTTTCTGTGTAGTGACACTGACTGACACCTTCTCCTTCTACCTTTGAATGGAGCATATTTTCCCAAACAGCCGTCAGTGTCAAGCGCTCTTATATGTTTGATGTTATTACTCAATGGCCCGATTCCCACAGGTTTTTGCTATGGGTAGCTGTGACTTACCTGGTTTTCTTGTTTACTCCTGAAATTCAGAAGCTTACCATTGGCTTTAACCCAAAATTCTGCAGCAAGCCAGAGTACAACTACACTGAGCTAAAATAAAATGTTTGATGCTTTGACCCATTGTATTTATTCCGGGGCTTCTGAACATGGAAATAGGCAGAGAAGCCCATTTATAGAAGGGTGAGAAATTATAATCTTCCAAAAACACTTGTAACACCTTGCTGCTTTCATAGAGGATTCCCTCCTAGTGGAATTACCAATACCAAGCTGTATAATGGTGATTGTAATTAATCAGCCATGGAGTGCTGTGGTAGAAATTGCATGGAGACTCGTGGGGTCATAATGAGTTTACCGGTCTTAGGACCACTATGGCGAAGAAGCCTGCCATATAATGACCGTGGCAGCGTTCCCAACAGAATACAGCCAAAGCCGCCACTGCAGACTGGCAGCCACTGGTGACGTTAGGCACCTGCAGGCCGGCGGAGACCATGTTTCCACCAGATAGAATACAAGGTTTCCGCTGCAGTCGCACCACCATGGAAACCCAGGCGGAAACCAACTGCATCAAAGGAGACACCCACTTTCAGGGAGCGATACTGGCCTGCAGCCACCATGGAAACCAGAACTACATGTTTTCCCACTGCTCCTACTTGCCCAATGACTTTGGAATCTGCTGCGATGACAGTAACCGTGAGTGCACTCTTATCCGTTATTGTTGTATATTGTCAATACATTCGGGAGGGGGTGCGGGGGCGACACTTACACATAACTGCAAACTACCACACACACACTCACAGGCAGCCACACACACTCTTGCATATACACAACAAACATGTCACGGCCACCACACAAACACACACACATACAAATGTCACAAACACTCACAGGTACGCATGGAAATATTGCACAGGCTCACACAGTACCACACAGCACCACAACATGTCACAAAAACAACACATCCTCATCATCTCCAGTCACTTGGCAGGGTCCCACAGGGCACACTACCCAGGGACATGTCACACATACTTCGCAATGGAACACCAACAGGCAAAATACACATACAAATACACAATCATACTACTTACTGATCGACCTTCAAAGAACTCCGTGTCCAACATTTCATGCAAATAACACGCACACAGTCAATGCACACAAAGCCACACAACACATCAACAAACACATCATGTAGGAGGCTGGCCTGGTTTGTAGTCGGTACCAAAGGTACTTACACCTTATGCCAGGTCCAGTTATCCCTTATTAGTGAAATGTAGCCAGTGTCTGGAAGCCAGGCTGTCTAGAGGAAGCTGTAGGCAGAGCAGCCAAGGCTGAACTAGGAGACATGCAAAGCTCTTGCAATACCACTGTAGTCACACAGTACTCACACACATGAAAGACAATACTCAGTGTTACAAAAATAAAGGTACTTTATTTTAGTGACACAAGGCCAAAAATACTTTGGTAACTATACTCCCGCCGGAGGGAAATAAATTACAGAATATATACACTAGTAACCAAAAGAAGGTAAGTACACAGGAAGAAAATAGTGCAAATAGTGAAAATCACAATAGGTTGCAATGGGCCTAGGGTGAACACAAACCATATACTAAAATAGTGGTATGCAAAAGTCGGTTTCCCACCTAAGCAAGTGTAGTGGATAGAAGGGCACTGGGAGTGTAAGAAAACACCAAAGGTAAGTAATAGACCCCACCCCAGAGGCCAGGAAAGCAGAAGTAAAACACAGCAAGTTTCCTAGAACACACCAGAAGTCGTGATAGAAGTTTATGCAAGAACCAAAAGAGACTGCAAGACACCAATGATGGATTCCTGGACTTGAAGACCTGTGGAAGAAGGGCACCAAGTCCAAGAAGCACTGAAGAGTCCAAGGAGAACAGGAGCCCCTGCTAACCCAGATGAAGGTGCGAAAGAAGAGCCAACGGTGAGAAGAAAGAGTAATTATTGCACCAAAGAAGACAGATGTGGGTTCTTGGTTGGTGCAGAAGATGTCAAACACCGAATGGATGAATGCAGTCTGGTTTGCGTCACTGTATTCCACCAACAAGCAAAGCTTGTGGTTAGCAGAGAATGGCGCTGCCCGGGACCAGGAGGGACCTGGTGGCTCTACCAAGGAGGGGGAGACAGAGGGGGCTCTCAGCAACTCAGAGAGCTCTCAGAAGACCAGGCATGGCGCACAGGGGTCCCACAGCCTGGGGACAAAGAAGGTGCACATGGAGGCCCAGGCAGGATGACAGAAAGGACTTCCACGCCACCGGAGAACCACCCAGAAAGCTGTGTATCGCATGATGGAGTGTTGGGGGACTAAGCTGTGCTGTGGACAAATAATTTCTTGGAAGGTCGCACACAAGCCTTGGCAACTGCAAGTCACGAGGTGCAAGGGGGTACTGTCTTGCATGGGGAGGCAAGTTTTTACCTCCACCAAAATTGGACAGCTGGATGTTGAGACTGTCGGAGTCACTTTAGTCCACTACCTGTGTTGCTGTATCCATGCCTGTCATCTGGAGAGGGGACCCAAGTCACCAGTCGTCATTGCAGAGAGATGCCTACTTAATCGGGGAAGTGACTCTATTACTCCACGGGACATTCCTTTGGTTCTTCTGGTGCAGGCTGAAGACAGGCAGTTCTTGGAGGATGCATGACCTGGGACTGTTACTGGCAGGAGCTGAAGATTCAATGTTGCAGAAGTCATCTTAGCTTCTTTGTTGTAGTTTTGTAGAGTTCCTGGAGCGGTCAGCGGTTTTTCCATCAGGAGAAGATTAAATAAAGGATGCAGAGGATTCCTGCTGGAGTCTTGCAATCCAAATCTGAAGAAACACCCAGAGGAGAGACCCAACATAGCCCTGAGAGGGGGATTGGTCACCTAACCAGGTAAGCACATATCAGGAGGGGTATTTGACGTCACCTGCTGGCACTGGTCACTCAGATGCTCTGGGTACCACCCCTGGGGTGGTGATGGACAGGGGAGTGGTCACTCCCCTTGCCTTCATCCAGTTTCGCACCAGAGCAGGGACTGGGGATCCTTGTACCAATGTAGACTGGATTAGGCAAGGAGGGCACCATCTGTGCCCTTCAAAGCATTTCCAGAGGGTCTGGGAGGATACCCCTCCTATGCCTGTAACACCTATTTCCAAAGAGAGAGGGTGTAACACCTCTCTCCCTAACGAAATCCTTTGTTCTGCATTCCTGGGATTGAACTGCTCCAGCCCCAAGAGCGCAGAAGCCTGTCTGTGAGGTGGCAGCAGCTGCGGCTGCCTGGAAAACCTCAGAAAGCTGGTATGGCAATACTGGGGGTCCATAGTGGAGCCCCCAGAGTGCATGGGATTATGCAACCAATACTGGAATCAGGGTACAATTGGGGTACAATTCCCAGTTGTTGGACACCTTACATGGCCAGATTCGAAGTTACCATTGTGAAGCTGGACATAGGTATTGACCACTTAAAATGGCATCCCCACACTCACAAAATCCAGGAAAATTAGCCTGGACAACGTGGGGGCACAAGGTACTTTGCACCCAGCCTTCAGGGTTGGAAGACCTGATATATAGGTGACTTATAAGTGACCTGTTGCACTGAAAATGGCTGTAAAATAGTGTATGCACTATTCCACACAGGTTGCAATGGCAATCCTGTAGAAGCCTTTGCATGGGCTCCCTATGGGTGACAAAAGAAATGGTGCGGAACCCCAATGCCCTTGGTACCTACGTACCATATATTAGGGACTTATAAGGGGGGGACCAGGATGCCAATTTGGAGTGAAATACTGACTTACCAGTATGTAGTGACAATTTTAGAAACAGAGAGCGCATGAGCACTGGGGTCCTGATTAGCAGGACTCCAGTGACAATTTAGAAACAGTGAAACACACTGACAAGAAAGCCATAAACCATAAGCACTGGCATCCTGACCAGCAGGATCCCAGTGACACAGTCAACAAAACATTTACATCAGGCAGAAATTGCGGTTAACATGCCAAAAAGATGGTACTTTCCTACACAGCCCCCTCCCGCAAACGAGGGACAATAAGGCTAACCTTGCCCAGATGAGTCTTCATTTTCTAAGTGGAAATATCTGGGGAGTCCATCTGCATTGGAGTGGTTACTCCCAGGTCTATCTTCCAATGTAAAGTCCATACCCTGTAGGGAAATGGACCACCTCAACAATTTAGGGTTTTCTCATTTCACCTGTTTTAACCATAAGAGAGGTTTGTGGTCTGTCTGAACTATGACGTGAATCCCAAACAGTAAGGGTCTTAGCTTCTTCTGGGCCCAGACCATAGCAAAGGCCTCCCTCTCTATGGCTGACCAACGCTTTTCTCTAGGGGTCAACCTTCTACTAATGAAAGCAACAGGTTGATCCTGGCCCTCTGAGTTTAGTTGTGATAACACTGCCTCAATCCCTACCTCAGAAGCATCTGTCTGGACAATGAACTTCTTAGAATAGTTTGGGCTTTTCAGCACAGGTGCAGTACACGTAGCCTGCTCAAGCTCTTCAAAAGCTTTTTGACAGCTGGCTGTCTATAATAACATCTTGAGCATTTTCTTTGAAGGGAGGTCGTTAAGAGGGGCAACAATGGAGTCATAGTTCTTACTGAACCTCCTTTAATACCCAGTGAGACCAAGAAAGGTTCTGACCTGGGACTGAATAGTAGGGTGAGACCAAACTAAAATAGTCTGGATCTTCCCCTGTAGTGGTTCAATCTGTTCCCCACCAACTAGGTGTCCCAGATAAACCACCTTCCCTACCCTATCTGGCAGTTTGTAGCCTTCTACTGAGGTCTGCTTTTTGCAGGGACTCTAAAACTTTCCAGAGGTGGAGCAGGTGGTCATCCCAGGTGGAGCTAAAAACAGCAATATCATCTAGATATGCTGCACTGAAAGCTCCCAGACTTTGGCGGACTGTATTCATAAGCCTTTGGAAAGTGGCAGGTGCATTCTTCAGGCCAAATGGCATAACTGTAAATTGGTATTGCCCTCTAATGGTTGAGAATATAGTTTTAGGTTTAGCATCTTCTGATAGCTTGATCTGCCATTACCCTGCAGTCAAGTCAAAAGTGCAAAGATACTTGGCAGATGCCATTGTATCTATCAGCTCATCTGCCCTGGGTATAGGGGGAGCATCAGTCTTAGTGACTGTGTTGAGCCCTCTGTAATCAATACAAAACCTCATCTCCTTTTTCCCATTCTGAGAACGAGGCTTTGGTATTAGCACCACTGGGCTGGCCCAGGGGCTTTCTGAGTGTTCAATCACTCCTAAGTCCAACATCTTCTGAACTTCAAGTTTAATACAGTCCCTGACATGGTCTGGTTGTCTGTAAATCTTACTTTTGACAGGCTAACTGTCTCCAGTATCTATGGTGTGTTCACACCAAGTGGTCTGACCAGGTGTCAGAGAAAATAGCTCAGAAAATTGACGTAGGAGGTTCCTGCAGTCCTCCTTTTGCTCTGCTGTAAGGCAGTCTGCAAGGATAACTCCTTTCACTAAACCATCAGTTGCAGTGTTGGAGAAGAGTTCAGGGAGAGGGTCATTCTTTTCCTCCTGCCCCTCATCAATGGCCAGGAGTAGGGTCAAGTCTGCCCTATCATAGTAGGGATTTAGGCGGTTCACATGAAGTACGCCTAGAGGACTTCTGGGAGTGCCTTGGTCCACCAAATATGTGACCTCACCCTTCTCCACTATGCGATGTGGACCACTCCATTTGTCTTTGTCCATTTGTCTTGGAGTGCTTTTGGAGCCACAGGCTCCGATTCCCACACCTTCTGTCCTGGGTGCTACTCGGTCAGGACAGCCTTCTGGTCATGCCATTGCTTTTGAAGCTCTTGGCCAGTCTGAAGGTTCTTAGTGGCCGTATCCATGTACTCAGCCATTCTTGATCTTAGGCCAAGCACATAATCCACAATGTCTTGTTTAGGGGGCTCCAATGGCTGCTCCCACCCCTTTTTGACAAGTGTAAGCGGGCCCCTGACAGGGTGACCAAAAAGGAGTTCAAATGGGCTGCGGCCCACTCCTTTCTGGGGTACATCCCTGGAGACAAAAAGGAGGCATCGCAGTAGGACATCCCATCTTCTCCTGAGTTTTTCAGAGAGTTCCATGATCATGCCTTTGAGAGTTTTGTTAAACCTCTCAACCAATCCATTGGTCTGTGGATGATAGGGTGTGGTGAATGTATATGTTACACCACATTCCTTCCACATTGCCTTTAAGTAAGCAGACATGAAGTTGCTACCCCTGACTGATACTACCTCTTTGAGGAAGACCACCCTGGAAAATATTCCTAGTAGGGCCTTTGGCACTGCAGGAGAAGTAGTGGGCCTTAGAGGGATAACTTCTTATATCTAGAGGCATGGTCCACTACCACTAAGAAGAATCTATTTCCAGAAGCAGTAGGAGGGTCAAGGGGGCCAACAATGTCAACCCCAACCCTTCCCTCTCAAAGGGCACCCCAACCACAGGCAGTGAGATCAAGGGGGCCTTTTGGAGTACCACCAGTCTTGCCACTGGCTTGGCAAGTGACACAAGAGCGACACAACTCTTTTGTGTCTTCTGACATGTGAGGCCAGGAAAAGTGAGGGACCAGTCTGTCCCAAGTTTTTCTTTGCCCCAAATGTCCAGCAAGGGAAATAACATGTGCCAGTGTTAGGAGGTACTCCCTATGCTGCAAGGATATGACCAGTCTCCTGCTGGCACCAGGTTTTGGGTTCCTTGTCTCAGTATAAAGGAGATTGTTTTCCAAGTAAACCCTGTGAGAGTCACTGACATCCCCTGCTTCTTGTTTGACAGCTTGCTGCCTCAAACCCTCTAATGTGGGACAGGTCTGCTGTGCCACACTCAATTCCTCCCTGGCAGGCCCCCCTGCACCCAAAAGCTCAGCTGTTTCAGCCTGGAGCTCCTCTGATGTAGGTTCTCCTCATCGAAAGGGAATCTTCAGGAGAGGGAGGGATAGTGGACAAAGGTCTGGAGCACTTGGTCCATTGTACCAGGATCCAAGTTTACCTGTCCTCTTTGCTTCTTAGCCTGAGCCCTGGTGAGAGCAAAGATGTGCCCTGAAATGCCCATCATTGCTGCATGAGCCTCCAATTCCACTTCATCCCAAGCTGAAGTCTCCAACTCATTGCCCAGTAGACATTCTACAGGTAGGTCAGTGGATATCACAACTTTCTTTGGACCAGTAACCCACACCCCAGTTGAGATTCTGTAGGAAAGTACCATCTTGCCTGGCATGCTACCCCTATTTTTACTTGTATGTATGTTTGTTTTTGCCTGTGTCACTGGGATCCTACTAGCCAGAACCCCAGTGCTCATAAAGTGTGCCCTGTATGTGTTCCCTGTGTGGTGCCTAACTGTATCACTGAGGCTCTGCTAACCAGAACCTCAGTGTTTATGCTCTCTCTGCTTTTAAAATTGTCACTGCAGGCTAGTGACTAATTTTACCAATTGTGATTGGCACACTGGATCACCCTTATAATTCCGTAGTATATGGTACCTAGGTAACCAGGGTATTGGGGTTCCAGGAGATCTCTATGGGCTGCAGCATTTCATTTGCCACCCATAGGGAGCTAAGACAATTCTTACAAATCTTTCTGAAAAGTTTCTGAAAACTTTCAAACGTTTTCAAAAGTTTGAAAAAGTTTTTCTCTGTTCTTTTAAAAGTTCCAAAAACGTTTTTCTCTCTCTGTCCTAAACCATTTCTATCATGTCTGCAGTAGAGCTTACTCCCACAGTTGTCTAGGCAACATATTGGAATCTAAACTTTAAAGGGTTGAGGGGTCTCTGCATCGAAAGAGATTTAGCAATTGGTAAGAATCCTACAAAAGATCTTCTCCTTAGCCTTCTCCTAGAAAGTGACAAGAACCAGTCTGGCCCATCCCAGGATCAGGAGGTAGAGGAGGGGGGTACCCAGCCAGACTCAGAGGAGTCCCCTGAGGATTCCAAGGACCTGTCAGCTAACAGGCCATCTAGTGACACTGGTAGTGGGAGGGGGTCACACATTAGTATGGCACCTTTCACTCCTAAAGGCAGGTTACTAGAGTCTAGTCAGTTAGGGACAGGTCTAACTCTGCAAAATCCCACATTTCTTCTGTGTCTCACAATTCCCAAGCCTCCAACCCTGAGGATAACTTAATGGAAAGGGAACTCAGAAAGCTGAGGTTGGAAGAGGCCAGGCTGAAGCTTAAACAGCAGCAGATGGCCTTAGACAGGGAATCTCTGGATGTGGAAAGGGAAAGGCAGAAGTTGGGATTAGTTCCCCATGGCGGCAGCAGCAGTGTTTTTGATAATAATCCTGTTAGAGAGCAAGATTCCAGAAACCTGCATAAGATATTCCCCCCTTACAGGCAGGGGGATGATTTTAACAAGTGGTTTGCTGCACTTGAGAGGGCCTGTATGGTACAGTTGACCCTCAAAGGCAGTGGGCTGCTATCTTGTGGCTATCTTTCACTGGTAAGGGTAGGGATAGGCTCCTTACTATCAGAGAAAGTGATGCTAATAACTACAAAGTTTTGAAGTATGCACTCTTGGATGGATTTGGCTTAACCACTGAATAATAGAGGATTAAGTTCAGAGACACCAGAAAAGAGTCCTCTCAAGACTGGACAGACTTTGTAGACTGTTCAGTGAAGGCCTTGGAGGGTTGGTTACATAGCAGTAAGGCGACTGACTATGAAAGCCTGTATAATCTAATCCTGAGAGAGCATATTTTGAACAATTGTGTGTCTGATTTGTTGCACCATTACTTGGTAGACTCAGATCTGACCTCTCCCCAAGAATTGGGAAAGAAGGCAGACAAATGGGTCAGAACAAGAGTGAACAGAAAGGTTCATACAGGGGGTGACAAAGATGGCAAGAAGAAGGATAGTAAGGCCCTCATTCTGACCTTGGCGGGCGGCGGAGGCCGCCAGCCAAAGTCCCGCCGTCAGATTACCGTTCCGCGGTCGAAAGACCGCGGCGGTAATTCTGACTTTCCCGCTGGGCTGGCGGGCGGTCGCCTTCAGACCGCCCGCCAGCCCAGCGGGAAAGAGGCTTCCACGATGAAGCCGGCTCGGAATCGAGCCGGCGGAGTGGAAGCTGTGCGACGGGTGCAGTTGCACCCGTCGCGTATTTCACTGTCTGCGCAGCAGACAGTGAAATACATGTAGGGGCCCTCTTACGGGGCCCCTGCAATGCCCATGCCAGTGGCATGGGCACTGCAGGGGCCCCCAGGGGCCCCGCGACCCCCCCTACCGCCATCCGGATCCCAGCGGTCGGACCGCCGGGATCTGGATGGCGGTAGGGGGGGTCGGAATCCCCGCGGCGGTGCAGCAAGCTGCGCCGCCGTGGAGGATTCAATGGGGCGGCGGTACACTGGCGGGAGCCCGCCAGTGGTGCCGGTCCGACCGCGGCTTTACCGCCGCGGTCGGAATCCCCATTGGAGCACCGCCGGCCTGTCGGCGGTGCTCCCGCGGTCCTCCGCCCTGGCGGTCAAAGACCGCCAGGGTCAGAATGAGGGCCTAAGTCTTCTGACAAGGGTGGGGACAAAGATAAAAAAACATTCTGAGTATTCATCAGGCCCACTAAAATCCTCTGGGGTTGGTGGGTCCAAATCCTCTTCTCACAATCAGAAAAAGCCATGGTGTTATTTATGTAAAGTAAAAGGCCATTGGGCAAGTGAGGCCACTTGTCCAAAGAAAAACACCAAGGCTCCCACCACCACAACCTCAATTGCAACCTCTAGTGCCCCTAGCAATAGCAGTGGTGGTGGGAAGTCTACTACAAATAGCCAATCCAAGGGTGTAGCTGGGCTCACTATTGGCAGTGTAGTTGGGATTGGTCTTGTTAGGGAGACCACATAGGCTGTTTTAGTCTCTGATGGTGGCATTGACTTTGCCACCTTGGTTGCTTGTCCCCTTAATATGGGTAAGTACAAGCAACTACCCCTAATTAACAGTGTTGAGGTTGATGCCTACAGGGACACAGGAGCCAGTGTAACCATGGTTATAGAGAAACTGGTTCAGCCTGATCAACACCTACTTGGTCAGCAGTACCAAGTGACTGATGCGCACAATAACACACTTAGCCACCCCATGGCTGTTGTGAATCTCAACTGGGGGGGTTACTGGTCCAAAGAAAGTTGTGGTAGCCACTGAATTACCTGTAGATTGCTTACTAGGCAATGTTTGGAGACATCAGATTGGGCTGAAGTGGAGTTGGAAGCTCATGCAGCAATGCTGGGCATTCCTGGGCATATTTTTCCTTTAACAAGGGCTCAGGCCAAAAAGCAAAAAGGACAGGGAAACTTGGATCCTGGAACAATGGACCAAGTGCTCCCAAAAGCTAGGGGTAGGAAGGGTACATCCTTACCCACTATCCCTCCCTCACTAGAAGATTCCCCTTTTGAGGAAGAGGAATCCTCTCCCTGTGCAGAACCTACACCAGAGGAGCTGCAGCAGACACTGCTGAGCTTTTGGGTGCAGGGTTGGCCTGCTAGGGAAGAGCTGAGTGTGGCACAGCAGACCTGTCCCACACTAGAGGGTTTGAGACAGCAAGCTGTCAAACAGCAGAATGGGGATGTCAGTGATAGCCATAAGGTGTATTGGGAAGACAGCCTCCTGTATACTGAATCTAGGGGCCCTAAACCTGGAGCTGCCAGGAGATTGGTCATCCCTTTGCAATACAGAGACTTTCTTCTTACCTTGGCATATGACATTCCTTTGGCTGGGCATTTGGGCCAGAGTAAAACTTGGGACAGGCTTGTTCCATTGTTTCACTGGCCTCATATGTCAGAGAACACAAAAGAGTTTTGTTGCTCTCGTGTGACCTGACAAGCCAGTGGCAAGACTGGTGGCACACCTAAGGCCCCCTTAATTCCACTTCCTTTGGTTGGGGTGCCCTTTGAAAGGATAGGGGTTGACATAGTTGGCCCCCTTGACCCTCCAACAGCTTCAGGGAATAGATTTATCCTGGTGGTAGTGGACCATGCCACTAGGTATCCTGAAGCAATTCCCTTAAGGACCACTACAGCTCCTGCAGTGGTAAAGGCCCTCATGGGAATCTTTTCCAGGGTGGGCCTCCCTAAAAAAGTGGTGTCAGACAGAGGTAGTAACTTCATGTCTGCATTCCTCAAAGCTATGTGGAAGGAGTGTGGTGTAACTTACAAGCTCACTACTCCTTATCAGCCACAAATAAATGGTCTGGTTGAGAGTTTTAATAAAACTCTCAAAGGTATGATTATGGGACTCCCTGAAAAACTCAGAAGAAGATGGGATGTCCTGTTGCCAGGCCTCCTTTGTTTTTGCTTACAGGGCGATACCCCAAAAAGGAGTGGGCTTTAGCCCCTTTGAACTCCTCTTTGGGCACCCTGTGAGAGGTCCCCTTGCACTTGTGAAGGAGGGTTGGGAACAACCTTTAAAAGTTCCAAAGCAAGACATTGTGGTCTATGTACTTGGCCTAAGATCCAAAATGGCTGACTACATGAAAAAGGCCAGTAAAAACCTTCAGGCCGCGAGCTAAGAGCTCCAAAAGCAATGGCATGACCAGAAGGCTGTCCTGGCTGAGTACCACCCAGGACTGAAGGTGTGGGTATTGGAGCCTGTGGCCCCAAGAGAACTCCAGGACAAATGGAGTGGACCCCATCTCATTTTTTAGTAGAAGGGTGAGGTTACCTGCTTGGTAGACCTAGGCACTGCCAGGAGTCCCCTGAGGGTGCTCCATGTCAATCGCCTAAAACCCTACTATGACAGGGCTGACTTAACCCTGCTCATGGCAGCTGATAAGGGACAGGAAGAAGAGAGTGGCCCTCTCCCTGATCTCTTCTCCACCACTGAAGCTGATGGCTTAGTGGAGGGAGTGGTGCTTGCAGATTGCCTTACTGCTGAGCAGAAGGACGACTGCATAAATCTCCGAGGCCAATTTTCTGACCTCTTCTCACTGATACCAGGTACAACTACCTGGTGTGAGCACACAATCAACACTGGAGCCAGTTTACCTGTAAAAAGTAAGATTGATAGGCAGCCTGACCATGTCAGGGTTTACATAAACCAAGAGGTGCAGAAAATGCTGGACTTAAGAGAGATTGGGCCTTCAGAGAGCCCAGGGGCTAGCCCAGTGGTGCTTGTCCCCAAACCTCACAGTAAGGATGGTAAAAGAGAAATTAGGTTTTGTGTTGACTACAGAGGACTCAATCAAGTGATCACAACTGATTCTCACCCTATACCCAGGGCAGATGAGCTAATAGATAAACTGGCTTCTGCCATGTATCTAAGCACTTTTGATTTAACTGCAGGGTATTGGCAGATTAAATTATCAGAAGATGCTAAACCTAAAACTGCATTTTCCCCCATTGTAGGGCACTATCAGTTCACTGTGATGCCCTTTGGTTTGAAGAATGCACCTGACACTTTTCAGAGGTTGGTGAACACAGTCCTGCAAGGTTTGGAAGCTTTTAGTGCAGCATATCTAGATGATATAGATTTCTTTAGCTCCACCTGGGATGAGCACTTGGTCTACCTATGGAAAGTTTTGGAGACCCTCAAAAGGCAGGCCTCACTATCAAGGCTTCAAAGTGCCAGAAAGGGCAGGGGAAAGTGGTTTATCTGGGCCACCTCGTAGGTGGGGAACAGATTGCACCACTGCAGAGGAAGATCCAGACCATTATGGAATGGGATCCCTCTACAACTCAAACCCAGGTGAGAGCCTTCTTAGGCCTCACAGGGTACTATAGGAGGTTCATCAAGAATTATAGCTCCATCGCAGCTCCTCCTAATGGCCTCACTGGTAAGAAGATGCCTAAAAAGGTATTTTGGACAGCTAGCTGTCAAAAGGCTTTTGATGAGCTCAAACAGGCCATGTGCTCTGCATCTGTCCTAAAAAGCCCTTGGTATTCCAAGAAGTTCATAGTCCAGACTGATGCTTCTGAATTAGGGGTTGGGGCAGTGCTATCACAGCTTTACACTGAGGGCCAGGATCAACCTGTTGCTTTCATCAGCAGGAGGTTGAGCCATAGAGAAAACTGTTGGTCTGCCATAGAGCGGGAGGCCTTTGCTGTGGTCTGGGCACTGAAAAAGTTGAGACCATACCTGTTTTGTACTCACTTTATTGTTCAGACAGACCACAAACCTCTTTTATGGCTTAAACAACTGAAAGGTGAAAACCCTAAATTGTTGAGGTGGTCCATATCCCTACAGGGAATGGACTATACAATGGAACATAGACCTGGGAGTACCCACTCCAATGCAGCTCGACTCTCCGGATATTTCCACTTAGACAATTAAGACTCATTTGGGCAAGGTTAGCCTTATAGTCCCTCGTTTGGGGGGGGTGGTTGTGTAGGAAAGTACCATCTTGCCTGGAATGCTACCCCCATTTTTACTTGTGTGTCAGTTTGTTTTTGCCTGTCTCACTGGGATCCTGCTAGCCAGGACCCCAGTGCTCATAGTTTGTAGCCTGAATGTGTTGCCTGTGTGGTGCCTAACTGTGTCACTGAGGTTCTGCTAACCAGAACCTCAGTGCTTATGCTCTCTCTGTCTTTAAAATTGTCACTGCATGCTAGTGATAATTTTTACCAATTCTGATTGGCACACTGGAACATCCTTATAATTTCCTAGTATATGGTACCTAGGTACCCAGGGTATTGGGGTTCCAGGAGATCCCTATGGGCTGCAGCATTTATTTTGCCACCCATGGGGAGCTCAGACAATTCTTACACAGGACTGCCACTGCAGCCTGAGTGAAATAACGTCCACGTTATTTCACAGCCCTTTTACACTGCACTTAAGTAACTTATAAGACACCTATATGTCTAACTCTCACTTGGTGAAGGTTAGGTGCAAAGTTACTAAGTGTGAGGGCACCCTGGCACTAGCCAAGGTGCCACCACATTTTTCAGAGCAATTTCCTTGGACTTTGTGAGTACGGGGACACCATTACATGCATGCACTACATATAGGTCAATACCTATATGTAGCTACACAATGGTAACTCTGAATATGGCTATGTAACATGTCTAAGATCATGGAATTGTCCCCTCATGCCAAATCTGGTATTGGGGTGCCAATCGAATGCATTCTCGGGGCTCCAGCAAGGACCCCGGGTACTGCCAAACTAGCTCTCTGGGGTTTTCAGTGCAGCTACCGCTGCTGCCAACCCACAGACAGGCTTCTGCCCTCCTGGGGTCTGGGCAGCCCAGTCCCAGGAAGGCAGAACAAAGTATTTCCTCTGAGAGAGGGTGTTACACCCTCTCCCTTTCGTAATAGGTGTTAAGGGCTGGGGAGGAGTAGCCTCCCCCAGCCTCTGGAAATGCTTTGAAGGGCACAGATGGTGCCCTCCTTGCATAAGCCAGTCTACACCGCTTCAGGGATCCCCCAGCCCCTGCTCTGGCGCGAAACTGGACAAAGGAAAAGGGAGTGACCACTCCCCTGTCCATCACCACCCCATGGGTGGTGCCCAGAGGTCCTCCAGTGTGTCCCAGACCTCTGCCATCTTGAATGCAGAGGTTTGAGGGCACAATGGAGACCTCTGAGTGGCTAGTGCCAGCAGGTGATGTCTGAGACCCCTCCTGATGGGTGCTTTCGTGGTTAGGTGGCCATTCTTCCTCTGAGTGTCTATTTAGGGTCTCTCCTGTGGGTTTCTCTTCTGATAAAGAATGCAAGAGCTCACCAGAGTTCCTCTGCATCTCTCTCTTCAACTTCTGCCAAGGATCGACCGCTGACTGCTCCAGGACGCCTTCAAAACCACAACAAAGTAGCAAGACGACTACCAGAAACATTGTAGGGCCTAATCCTGCCAGCTTTCTCGACTGTTTCCTGGTGGTGCATGCTCTGTGGGCTGTCTGCCTTCGCCCTGCACTGGATGCCAAGAAGAAATCTCTTGTGGATCAACAGAATCTTTCCCCTGCTAACGCAGGCACCAAAATTCTGCATCACCAGTCCACTGGGTCCCCACTCATCTTGACGAGCATGGTCCCTTGAACACAGGAGCTGGATCCAAGTAACCCCGACAGTTCAGTGGTCCTTCTGTCCAAATTTGGTGGAGGTAAGTCCTTGCCTCCACACGCCAGACAGTAATCCTGTGTACTGTGTGATTTGCAGCTGCAAGGGCTTCTGTGCACTTTTGCAAGGAATCATTCCTGCACGGCATAGCCCAGGTCCCCAGCACTCTGTCCTGCATTGCTCAACTCGCTGAGTTGACCACCGGCTTCGTGGGACTCTCCTTTGTAGTGTTAAGACGACCGTCATACTCAAATTTCTTGAATGCCTGTGTAAGTGCTTCTGAGGGTACTGCCTCTTTCTCCATGGGCTCTCTGTACTGCTGAGCACCCCCTCTGTCTCCTCCTCCAAGGGGCAACCTCCTGGTCCTTCCTGGGCCTGTGCAGCACTCATTTTCTTCAACCATGACTTTTGCAGCTAGCAAGGCTTGTTTGTGGCCTTTCTGCTTGGAAACAACTCTGCAACCTCCAGCACACTGTGGGACATCTTCTGTGCAAAGGAAAAGTTCTTGGCATCTTCTGTTGTTGTAGAATCTTCAGCCTCTTCCAACTAGAGGCAGCCCGTTTGCACCTTCATCCGGAGTTTAGAGGGCTACTGCCTCCCCTGGACACTTTCATGACTCTTGTACTTGGTCCCCTTCCTTTGCAGGTCCTCAGGTCCAGGAATCCATCTTCAGTGTTTTGCAATCAGTTGTTGTCTTTGCAGAATCTCCTATCCCGACTTTAGTGTGTTTCTGGGGAAGCCGGGTAACTTTACTCGTACTTTTCAGGACCTTGGGGTGGGCTATCTTGGACACCCTTAGTGCTTTCTTATACTCCCAGTGACCCTTTACACACTACATTAGGCCTGGGGTCAATTCGTGGTTCGCATTCCACTTTTAGAGTATATGGTTTGTGTTGCCCCTAGGCCTATTGCATCATATTGTATTCTACAGTGTTTGCACTACTTTTCTAACTGTTTACTTACCTGATTTTTGGTTTGTGTGTATATTTTGTGTATTTTACTTACCTCCTAAGATAGTATATCCTCTGAGATATTTCTGACACATTGTCACTAAAATAAAGTACCTTTATTTTTGGTAACTCTGAGTATTGTGATTCTTATTATATAGTGCTATATGATATAAGTGGTATAGTAGGAGCTTTGCATGTTTCCTAGTTAAGCCTAAGCTGTTCTGCTATAGCTACCTCTATCAACCTAAGCTGCTAGAACACTACTAATCTACTAATAAGGGATAACTGGACCTGGCACAAAATGTAAGTACCATAAGGTACCCACTATAAGCCATGCCAGCCTCCTACAATATCCCATAACACCAGCATGTGTATATCAAACGGTACTGCTTCCACACCATTGAGTCAGGCAGAAATGAGCAACACCATTACTAAAACTGTCCAAACAGCCTCAGAGTAGCAAAGGTGAGTCTGGCAAAGAAGAGGTTTCAACATGACAATAGGCACGAAGTAACCAATTGACACATGATGTAGACAGGAAATAGTCTTTGTAATACTCATATAGGTATGGTATTCCCCTATGTAGCATGGACAATATATATAAGCTGACGGATCAACTGCCTATCCACTTACCTTCTTAACACCAGATACATTAGGATAACAGGCATTTGTACACATGTCAATATTATGTCATGAAATGTCAATGTATCATATTAACCATGATGTTCCCACTATAGAATGTCCACCCTGATCAAACTGCACATTTCCTAATGGATGAATCTGACATGACAATGGGGAGACCTCCTTAAACCTCATAGGGGGAATAATAACTTTGCCATACCAAAAGCCTGATTGGGATGACAGCCTCACATGAAGTATCCTTGCATGAAGTGTCCATCGATTTGATATGACACATGAGAACTCAGCCCTGTTACTTATTGATCAGACCCGATTTTGCACATAGAGCTATATTTAGTGGACTAGGACTGGTCAGAGACCAAGGAGCTACACAACTTACCATTTGTGTATGGAGTTGGGAATACTAGGTGGGAAGAATGACTGGTTAGAATTACACAGATGACACAGTGACATCTGTATCTCCACATGCAGTCGTACATTTTGGTTGACATAGGTGATTAACATGTCCCTATACACAATACAATGGCCATATATGTGTTTCTATGCTGGCAACTGTAGTGCCATGTCTTCCTAGGAGACACTTTACCTGTAGCACTTACTACATTGTCACAGCTGCAATGCTTAGACATCATACACTTAACTGGCAGAGGAAAGTACATTGGTTGAGTCAGTACTTACCCCTTGTGGCTCCTGTGCTGTCCTTAAATGCCTATCCACCTCGGGATAGGCTACTGCCAAATTGAAGGCCATTAGAGGGTTTACAGTACAACGGGTACCCCTCCCACCATGGGAGGACATCCCCAGCTGGGTCTCGGCGGTCTTCTAGGCGCAGCATCTCAGGTTCTCCCACCGCTTCCTACAGTGGGTACCCTGCCGGCTGTGGACTCACAGGGTCTGCATTTGCATGGCAATGGCACGCCAAATTCCTTTCTTCTGATGGGCATTGACCTGCATGGATGACACTGTCAGAAAGAAAAAGTCATGTCTACGTGTTCCATATCAATAGTAGTGGACAGTACACTTCAGTGACAGCAAGTAGGCAAACATTCCCATCCTCTCATGCTCATCTACAAATTATCATCTGCATGCATCAACACCTTCACTACTTTACATTTCAGGTACACCATCATACACCACACCCATTACACATTGGTATTGCATTGGACTCACCTGCTACTCTGGTGCACCATATAGCTGTTCATACAGGGGTAGGACCTCTTCCACAAGCGTATCCAGCTCTTCTGGGGTAAAGGCTGGGGCTCTCTCACCTGCAGGACGTGGCATGATAGCTCCCAGAGGCAGTACAGAGCAGCTGAGGTCATGGAGGTCTTGCTGGTAGCAGTGTCAGGAGTCAAGTGAGCAATACTGCAGAAGATGGTGGTCACATCTGCCACCTACAGGACCGTCACCACCGGCAGACATCATCATTGCCCCAAGTCCGCCAAAGGCAGCAATGTCTTCCAATGGCAATTTCAAACACGTTGTGACCGTCATGACGACTTCCGCCAGCAGACTTAGGTCACTTTCACATGTCCAGTACAGTAGGTAAGACGGCTGCCATTTTAAGCACATTTTATGCATGGAAGAGTATTATAATTGGTGTTATTGACTATACCCCAAAGTGTGTGAATATCTGTAAGTACTGCCCTCATGTTTAGTTGTCTATTTGTGCACTGTACAATAAATGCTGTGTTACTGGAGGACATGTGGTGATAGCAATGTACACCTACTCTGAGGTTCCAATATGCTTTGAAAATGTAGATAATGTCCAACAATATGTGTAAGACATGTCAAGATGAATGGACTTACAAACATATACGGTAACAGATTATTTTGTATGTGTAGTTCAATAGTTAGTTGAGGGAAAGTGCACCAAGAATGGTGTCATCGGATGCATAGCTATGTGCTATACTGTAGATGTCAGAGGTAGTAACCGTCCTCGACAGCAGTTACGTGTGAGTTGTTTATTTAACTGTACATGATGTCTACATGCTGCATGTCACATATTATGTTTACATCTTTTCACATAGTTACCCTGCCATGAGGAGAGGAAGACAACCACCAGTGTACCGTCCACTGTAGACACCATGGAGGAGAGACATTGTTTCCAGACATATCGTCTGAATTGTCATACTATCATGGATCTTTTTGATCAATTAGAGCCAGATCTGATGCCTGCCATTCACAATCCCTATAGCATACCCCCCATCGTTCAAGTCATGTCAATGCTACACTGGCCACTGGATCTTTTCAGAATACAGTGGCTCTACCTGCAGGGATGTCTCAGCCCATGTTCAGTTTGGGTTTGAAAGATGTACTATGTGCGTTATTGAAATATCTGGACAACTACATCAGGTTTCCCAATGTGTGGATTTGGCCTATGAAGGAAGAGTTGTATGCTATGGGACACATTCCACATGTGGTTGGAGCCATTTATGGCACCCATGTAGCTTTGGTTCTCTTCAGTGCCAATGAACATGTGTATAGAAACTACCACCCCATAAACGTTCAAGTGGTGTATCTGGCAGACCAGTACATTTCACAAGTCAATGCTAAGTATACATGATTAGCCCTTGATTCGTTCATCATGCGTAACAGCAATGTCCCACTGCTGATGACACAACTCCACACAGAGCGGGCCTGGTTGGTTGGTAATGTGTGTTTGCAATGTATGTCTCCTGCCATTACAATGTTGAATGTCCCACATATATTTTTGTGTTGTTCAACCAAATTGGTCACAGGTGATTCTGGCTATCCTAATCATCCTTGATTGTTGACACAAGTGAGGTACCCAAGCACGCCAGGTGACGTCCGCAACCATGAGGGCCATGGGAGGACAAGGCATGCTGTTGAGCGGACTTTTGAGCTCCTGAAGGTAAGATTTAGGTGCTTGGACTTATCAGGAGGAAACCTTCTCTATGCACCCAACAAGGTATGTCAAATAATAGTTGCCTGCTGCTTGCTCCACAATCTTGTCCTAAGATGCCGGATACCATTTATACCAGATGAGGGGTAGGCAGCAGAACCTGTGAGTGGAAATGCAGATTTGCCAAGTGATGAAGAGCCAGAAGAAGATGAAACAGGAGACTCTAGGGCAGATCTCATCAATCAGTACTTCAACTGACTAAAAGTTGTGTGAAGTTGACATAATGTTGTGATATAATTTTGC
The DNA here is from genome assembly GCF_031143425.1 of Pleurodeles waltl. Taxonomy (NCBI): domain Eukaryota; kingdom Metazoa; phylum Chordata; class Amphibia; order Caudata; family Salamandridae; genus Pleurodeles; species Pleurodeles waltl. Next base: position 72,022,498 of record NC_090439.1, read on the forward strand.
AACCTGAAGTTGATGGGTAGAATGTCACCTTCTTTATTACATAAACTGTGGGGGTGTGGATAGCTCCAATACCTATGAGTGAGTTGTGCATGCAAACTTACAGTTTGTATTGGGTACAGGGCAGAGTGGTCTACAGTATGATGTATGTTGTAGCAGATGCAAAGTTACACTTGTGGACATGCCTTCTCTGATGTGAGGAATGTATTCTGCTATGTACTATCCCTTTTCTCTTTCAATCACAGATTTGCCTAGATCCTGTTTGGCTCATCAACCTTGGCAAACTACAGCCAGTGTCAGAAGCAGATGGGAATTGAAGACAGACATGATAAGTGGACATGACTGAAACCAGGTACCATTAGTGTTGAATATGTGGGGTTTAACTCACATTGTTATACTGTCAGAACACTGGGGTGGAAAAGTGCTTTCCTCTCAAATTCACCTGTAAGGTGCAGGATGTTTTCAAATGGTGTCACTTGTGTCTGGATATGTGTCTGGCTCTTGTTTAAATGTAGGACCATAGCCTCTCCCGTGAACCTAGGAGTCAATGTGGTCCTACTTTGCAGACCAATGTGCATGTCACTGTGGACTGACATAGGTGAGTGACAAGCCTACAGGTATGTGACCAATATAAGTGAAAGTTTCCAGGACTAGATACATCAGTACTGATCTCTGTCTATACCTTGGGATATGAATATTTGGAAGCTATGGCATGGGTGTGTGATAAGGCTTTACCAGATGATAGAAAGGACCAATGTGTGTGCCTTCTGCCTTGTAGGAAAACTAACATGACCCTAACTTCTGCATCCTGTGGTTTAGCATTGAGTGACACCTTAGCAAACATCCTGATGCTACTCTCAGTCATGTTCTATGTGATGTTTGCATATCTACCAATAAATGTGTGTAGATGTAGTTTACAACTATTTTGGAATCTGTCCTATTACAATCCTATTATAATGAGTCTCCTGCTGACGAAATCCACGTTTGATGTCCATAACAATGGGTGTACAATACAGAGGGACCTATTCAGACTAGAATTGGCATGCATAACTATTGTACATGGATGATAAATGACACACAATGGGTTCAGTCATGGTAGCTGGAATTATGAGGGTAGCTAGTACACCATGAGGATACACAAGTCAAGTGTCATTGTAGCATAGGAAATCAGAGATTGGTTACAGAACAGTCAACAGGGTGTATCTGTGGCACACAGGGGAACAAGTCAGGAGAGGTTCACTGGCAGTGGGTTAGATCTTGGCATCTGCTCCTTCTGGTGTCTGAGTGGACATCCATGTTTGAGCTACAGAGGGTGGGTTGTCTGAGGCATGTCCTTCCCCTGACAGGTTATCCATTCGACTAGTAGCACAGATGTTGAAGTGCCTGATGTTTCATTGCTAGTGAAAGGGGCCAGATGTAAGGTACAGAACCTACTCAGAGTGGTATTCATGTCTTTCAGCACCCCTGAAATGGAAGCCAAGTGGGCATTTTGTGCCTGCTACTGCTGCATGACTTTCTGGTGATTGTCTCTCTGCAGCTTTTTTATTTCCCCCAACATGGTGATGACTTGGCCCATCATGCCTTGGGAACTTTGGAAGGCTCCAAAAGACTTGGGAGGTGGTTTCCTGGGCAGTAATGTCGCTTTGATACCCCATCCTCTGCCCCACAGCATCCCTCCTACACACTGTACCCCATGTGCCTGTGCCCCTGGCCCACTCCCAGTGGTGGCAGGTCCATCATTGTCAGGGGTGGCAGGGTGAGACTGAAGTACTTGTACTGTGGGGCACACAATGGATGAAACAGTCCTTGGGACACAGGTTTTGGGACACATGGTTGCTTTGATGTAGATGCAACAGGGCTGGGAGGAGTTGATGTGTGGAAGGGTGAGGCTGAGAGTTGTTGACTGATCAGGTGTCTCAGATAGGCCAGGTTCTTCATCAGTGTCCAGACATCCAGAGGGGTTGTCCTCACTGGGCTATTCCTCCACAGAGGTAGTGACAGTCTCTAGTATCCCCTCCATGGTGACAATGGCAAGGTTACCTGTTGAGGGAGTGAGACACAGAGTTCAGGTTAGAATGGGTGTATTGTTGCAGTTGTGTGAGATGCAGACAGTGCCTTAACATGATCCCCAGCAATGACTTTGACAGCTGCTGCACAGCATACCTTGGTACAACATACAACTCTGTGACTTGAATTCCATACTCTATGAATAAAGATGTTATACTAGGTTGGTACTGATTGTACTACTGATAGCATCTGATCTTGTCTGATTATAGACATTGCTGTTCACCTCTGTTACCCAGTGAACTGTCCGGCATGATAGATGGCACAAATAAGAGCTGTACAATGCACATTGGTTTCCTTGTAGGAACACAGCATGTGACTAAACGATGGACATTGGTCTGTATCTGAATGTACTGCATGTGCATCCACTCAACCATCTGACTTTCCAAACCAGGTGAGTCTATTACTAGCTTGGGATCTTTAATCTGTGGCCATTATAAATGGGCACTCAGCTAAAGCTGTGTTTTGCTTGGGATTCTAGTTAGTGAGCAATTACATTGCTGTCATTGCCATGTACTACTCCACACTAGAACAATCAAGATAATGTAGATCGAAAATTATTTAATTATGCTTGACATGAAATATTTTGTGCACATTCCTGGTTTTCACAATAATGGGATATTGCATTCTAGGAGTTGTAGTAATATGCCCATTTCCAAGGGCTTTCGGGGCAGGTGAGTTCAGTGGACATGGGGCATGCTAGAGATGGGTATTAGGTGATTTGGACAGAGGTGTAGTGGGTGATATGTTAATTTTGGGGTGGGTTTGGGTGGCAAGGGAGCATGCAAGAGAAGACAATTGGGTGACATGAATGTTGTGGGTACTGACCATACTCCACTCCCCCAGGTAGTCCTGTCAGACCCTCAGGATGCTCAAGACCTTCTGCTCTCAAGATGTGAAAGTAGGGGAAGGAGGCGGTGGCCCACAGCCTGTCTTCAGTACTACTAGCTGGTGCCTGGATGCCATGGAACATACCTTCCCCCGGAGGTCGTGCCTCCTCTTCCCGATCTCCTCCCTTGTGTCTGGATAACTGCTTACAGAAGTCACCCTGCTGACTATTCTGTGCCACAACAAAATTTTCCTGGCAATAGATGTTTGTTGGACCTGTGCTCTGAAAAGGTGTGGCTTTACCCTTACAATTTCATCCACCATGACCCTCAACTCCTCATCAGTGAAATGTGGGTGTTTTTGTGGAGACATGGTAGTGGCTGTGAAGGTGTTGCGGTTGTGTTCCTAGTGAAAGGGTGCAGAGTTAGGTAAATGGTGAGTTGTAGGTGCTGTAAAGTGAGTGGGTGACAATTGTGGATTGTGTGTGGTGCTAATGTGTGTGTGTTGTGTATATTGTGCTGGTGTGGGGTGCGTGCTGAGCGAAATATGTAGGGGTGACTATTGTATATTTTGTTATATCTTAATTATTTAGCTTGTCTGTGGCTGTGTGTGGCGTTCTGGATGCAAAGGATTGTGGGTTGTGTAGGGGTGTTATATAGTGCTGTGAGAAGATGTGTCAGGTGTGTGGATGTGTTTCAGGTGTGGGATATCCACTCAAATGTTATTTGGTGTTCCAACTGAAGTGAGTTGAGACTGCAGCAGTTTGCACCACCAATGGTTTTCCACAATGGAAGAACCGCTGTTGTGATTTGTGGATCGTAATCTGATGGGAGGAATTTTGTTGGGGTGGCGGTGCTGGTGGTGGGACCGCCTCTTTTCCGTCCACCATTTTCCTGGTGGTTTTAGATATTTGGCTATTTTGTGGCAGACTTCTCAGTGTGTCTCCTAATACACGGTCGTATGACCGCCAACATGGCGGTCTTTTGGCGGCTGCTAATACGGCGGTCTTGCCAAAAGACCACCAAACTCATAATGAGGCCCTCTGTTTTGGAGGATTTTTCATTACCACCCTTCTCAAAGGTAGGCCCTATTTGTTTCCTGGTTTGCATTTCATCATCCAAAGTATGTAAATCTTGCATGAGCACAACAGGAGAGGTTTTCATCAAAAGGTATGTTTATAGCTCAAAGAAATCATGTTTAAAGTTGGTTTTACCTTAAGTAGTTTATATTTGACCACTACAATATGGGTTACTTTGTGTGTAGAAACAGATTGAGTTTCAAATGTGGTGAAGTGGTGCGTAATAGCAGAAGAGTTTATGTTTCTTGAGCTGGAGAGCCGCTGTAAATATTCACTGCTCGTGGCTGGAGCACCCCATATTGCCCTCCGGGCTTCCTTATTTACTTTGTTTTCTCTCCTTGTTGTAGCCCCAAGAGGACTAGAGCACCACAAACAAATCCATAAAGTGTTGTCAGAGACTGTATGAGTTACAGCAGCCCCCCAGAAGTAATGTTTGGGAAACTGACAGTACTTTTGCAGGGTCTAGGAATCCATGAGCCTTTGGGAGTTTTCATGCAAATTTTTAAAGCAGTTCCAGGGCTGGAGCTTTTGTTCTAGTGCTGGGAGTGCAGTATGCTATAGGAGATGGTTTTATGGCCATTTCTAATGTGGCTTGAAGGTGTGTAAAAAAAAAAACAAGTAAAAATGTATGTGATCAGAAGTAATGTTGTCTAGGGGCTGTTTTGATGTCTGCATATATGAATTGAAAGTATACAAAAAGCAGAGACCTATGTTTTCTTCTTTTTTAAATGCTTTATTCACATAATAACTCTGGCATTGATTATCAATCAAAGTGAATATGTTTTATTAACATTAATAAGTGCATTTACAAGTGGGTATTTCACACAAAATTATGGTATTATTAACATGTAGTTTGTTGATCTTGAACATTTGACCAAGACAATAGACTTACGTTATATTCTTGCATGGCCCCTTAAGAGTCACATGTAATTACCAAATGTCATCTAAGATATTTTTCATCTGCCTTATGTATATTTTTGTAAATTGATGCATAGTATTTAGGAGTGTGTGTAATGAATGTACTTTTTCTAAAGAAAAAGCACTGACCTGAAAATCATTTGTGAAGTATTCATGCCAGTGAATGGCGATTGCTGGCCTAAACTACCTTCTCTAAGTAGGACCCACAGCACCTTCTGGCAAGTCTCCTTTGGAAATATATGTTAATTAGTGAAGATGTTTTTTTTTTTGTTTGACACATGCTTTATTTGATCAGTCAATCATCAAAGCGAAAATACAATAATACAATAATAATAAGTAAGGATAAAACCAGTAATAATAAAAAATATTATATTATAAAACATAAAAAGAAATTGTGGAACATAGGTTACTGAGCATACTATAATTAAAAGAATTCTCAGGACACATAATACACATAATACGATTTCAGCCCCTTTCCTATAATCCTTGTAAGAGTAAGAGAATAAAGAATAAAAGTAAGGCTCTAATTAAGACACAGTCTTTGCAATGGAATTTCGTATTCGCCATGCTACTAATAAATATTTACTGACAGCAAGTATTAAAACCGTGGAATGATGACTTTTTAAAATCCGCAAAGCAGAGGCACAATCTCTTATCCCCATATCGCGGCAGATATGACAGATCCACTTAGACCTGGGAAGAGAATAAGCAGGGCAAAAAAACATGAAATGCTCAATCGTTTCTGGTTTTGCGTCACAGGCTGGGCATGTACTTGTATCTGTTTTTGTACCCCATCTGCACATCAATGTCTTCAATGGCAGCGACCCGAAACGGAATCTGGCATATAAGCTTTTGCCAAGAATGTCAGGTATATTGTCTAGATAGGGTTCAAATTGTGGATACCATTTAAAATCTGTAAAATGATTTGTTAAAGTGCCATGAGTTCTATGAGTAATATGATCGTTATATACATGGGACCAATATATGCGTTTTAGCGCAATAGAATGAGCCTTTTCTAATTTATGGGGTTCCTCCCAAAAGTGGCTTAGGCCGAGTTTGTTGAACCAACTGGATACATGTTTGACCCAGGGAATAGAAGTTGAATTGGGGCACATAAGCAGGTCGTGGAGTGAGGACTTATAAACGTCTAGTTCGGGGTTGGTCCATAGTCGTATCCAATATAATAATGGTCTTAGGATGATCAGATCGGCTATGCGTCTCAGGCCTAAGTCTAAGAACAGAGATAGCAGTGGAGTACTAAGAGGACAAGCACACAGAGACCTCGCAAAACTATTCTCACTAATAGTGAGCCTGTTACAGTCAGAAAAACCCCAAACCTCTGCTCCGTATGCGGCAGCGCCCTGTGCTCTGGCGATGTAGATCTTAATTGCCGGGGAGACGGTTTTTGCTGTCGTGCCCCTGTGAAAGCGCAGGATTGAAGCCGCACCATGCTGCAAACGACCCTCACTTTTATTAATCTGTTCTCCCCAATTTAAATTGTCAGCGATCCTTACACCCAGGTAATCGATGGAGGGTACTTTATCCAGGAGGTTCCCTTCTAGGTGGATAGTGCATTTCTTCCGCACTCCTGAGCGGAACGCCATTAGCTTGGTCTTTTTATGGTTTAGCTCTAGGCCGTAGTCACAACAGAAGGAGTTAAATCTGTTGATAAGAGTTTGAAGGCCCATGGGGGATTTAGAAATAAGGAGAGAGTCATCGGCAAAGAGAAGGATTGGAACTTTTTGAGCGCATAGGGTGGGGGCATCATTCTGGCACGTCATTAAAACCTGTACAACCTCGTTAATAAAAATAGAAAATAAAAATGGTGCCAATACACAACCCTGGCGAACACCCCTATTTATGGGGATTTTGTCCGTTAATTCGCCTAGGTTCCCCCATCTCACCTGCGCATATGTATCCTCATGCAACCGCTTTAGAAGTTGGATTAAATTGGCCGGAGTCCCTATTTTTTGTAACACTTCCCACAACTTTTCCCTCGGGACCAAGTCAAATGCTGATCTCAGGTCGACAAAGGCAATGTATAATGGTTGTTTGGCAAGAGCTGTGTACTTCCAGTACAGAATGGCCAGTCTAAAAACCTGGTCCACTGTACTGGTCTTTGGGCGAAAACCAGCTTGGAGAGGGGAAAGAATATTCTGGTCTTTGGCCCAATTGGTTAATCTACCTAGGAGTTGTTTGGCAAATATTTTTTGGATGTTGTCAATTAAACTGATTGGTCTATAATTTGTCGGAAGGTTGGCGTCACCCTTTTTATGGATGGGGATAATTTCTGCTCCCTTCCATGTCATGGGGATCTGCCCCCCTTCGGCAATTTTATTAGAGAGTGTATTGATATACCAAGTCCAGACTAATGGTTCTGACGAGTAGAGATCCCCTGGAATTTTGTCTGGGCCTGGGGCTTTCCCAAGTTTTAAGGAACCAATAGCATTGGCTGTTTCTTTGGTGGTAAAACAGATATAGCTCTTAAAACCCTGTGTCCCCCCTACAAGAGGGGCTGGGCCACAATTCTCATCAGGGGTAGATGGAAGGTCTTGGCCTGCTTCCCCTGTAATTAAGGTTGTAGGAGTTTCAATTTCTCTGTATAAGCCAGAGAAATGGTCAACCCATTTTTCTGGCTGTATATGGCTTCTCACACCAATCCTACCCTCTTTCTCTCGTTTGCCTAACAGTTCCCAAAACAATTTATTGTTGTTAGATTGAGTAGCATCCACTAAACTCTGCCAAGTTTTATCTTCCCAGGTTTTTTTTGCTCGAGTGATGGATTCTTTGTATAAGCGTCTGGCTAGTAATATTTCCCCGTGGGGTCCGTTCAAAAGGGCACCTTTTAGTCCTTTCTTGGCCATATGGCAGGACTCGTCAAACCACGTATTAGAGGTAGCTCCTTGATGTCTTGCCCCGACCTTCCTATAGAATATGCGTTGTAATCTTGTGATCATATTTTCATGTATAGATAGGAAGGGGATATCATTGGAATCGTGATCTCTGTATGAATCGTGAAGATGGTACTCTCCCATCTACCACCCATCCACAACCGAGTATCTGGGTATCATATGACACTCCCAATAGATCAAAAGGTAGCGAATGTAAGCTCCCTTTATGAAGTAGTTGAGAGCCAAAGACAGTCAAATGGGCAGTGCACATGGTCAAAATGGCCTCTCCGCTAGCTCCAAGATTTGAAACATTAGATTCTTTGACAAGTTACTATTGGACAAACGTAGTCAGTGTCTGAGGCCCGCAGTATGATTGGCTTGTTAAGTTCCTGTCAATGCAGTAATAGAGGTTTTGCGGCAAATATCACAGTACTGCAATTTTATCCAGTCACATTTTGTGTGGTAAACACTAAAATCTGCATGTGTGGTTTGTTTTGTGCATGAAAACCTTGTGGTAGGTGATAATTATTGCATCTGATAAATTCAAAACACCATTTAGGATTTTATTGAAAGAGATAATCATGGCAACTGAGACCTCACAGTCCTCTGTGAAAGAACACTCTACATGTATTTATGTATTGACTGGATACAAAAAACAGTAGTCTGTTTTCAAATCTCTCATTTGTGATGTAGCCCGAAAGGCAATTTCAATAACCAGTTCCCTTTCTTGCTGAAAACAGCAGGTTCAGCCTTCAAACTTGTCTTTCTTATACAAGTAGATCCTTACAAAGGTGAGTGGCACAGCAGTAGTAGTTGCTCTGCCTGGCTGTATTCAGAATCAAATAGCTGCCTCACCACGCCAGGCAGTGATGTAATCATTAATCTCGGCACAAATGGGATTGATATCCTTCAACCCTGGCAATGCCCAAGTTGCCATTATACCGTCTTCCATCATGGACAGCCAGTCCGCAGTGTATGCACCTCTCAGAACCATGCCGGACTAGAATGTGTTCCTAGGACTTCTGAGGTTTGACATTTCTCAAGACAAAAAGTAGTATAAGATAGGAGTGGCTCACGGGGCTTGGAAGGGGCGGGGTGGTGCACAGGGAGGTATAATAAACATTAAAATAAGTTAAACAAATAAAACACTTACCTCATTCCTTGGTGCTCCTGTGCCACTCCTCTCCCATCTTGCTGCAGGCACAGGCTCCCAGCCTGCACTGCGGCCAGTCCTGACGCTGCTCAAAGCAGGGCGCTCCTAGGCAGACTGGGAGCCTGTGCAGGCTCTCTCCAGCCTTGCAACACAGTTGTCAGGCTGGAGACAGCCTACTGCCCATGTATGTATGACAAGCAGCCAAACATACATGCAGTCTGAGGGGAAGGGCTGAGCACCCTCTCTCGCTGTTCGTCACCCCCGTGAGCCTGCCCCTTTAAAAGAAAAGGATAATAAACAAAGTTTATTATCCTTTTCTTTTAAAGGTTTACAGCTGCCCTGCTGGGGGGGTGGGGGGGGGGGTGCAACGGTTCCCTGGTGTAAGAAGTATTAAGCAGCCAAACAAGAATGCCCCCGAAGAATCATAAAAGAAAAAAATGTGGCATTCAAAACACGCTTTCTTTACTTTAAAACATGATTATCAAAACTTCCAAAGTATTTAGAGCGTGGCTGAAAATATTTAAATATCTATGAGCCATTGTGCTCAGAATGCAGTTGCAAATTACTACGTTTAAACTAAGATTATTTGAATTACAGACATATCGACCTTGCAATTTAATGAACAGCTCTGGTAATGGAGCCATTTTTTTATTATCATCTTCATATAGATTAGGTTTATGCAGTATATTTTACTCTGTCTGGACAGATGGTGATATATACAGTTGAACGCAGCGCGAGCAGTCTTGCAGCCAAGAGGAGAAGTGGGCTGAAGCGGAAAGAGGCAAGATTAAGGTACGAGGCACTACGGGAATGATGCACAATCAGTTTAGAGCTATCCAGCTTCCTGCTGGAAATGGGTGCCATAAGCCGGAAGGGTTAGGTAATAGTGAGAAATCCCGATTGAAAATAAATGTTTCTCCAAATGAGATAGCAAGAAAGAGAAGCAGGAACATTAACTAAACTCAAGAATAAGGATTATGTTTTAATCCAAACCACTTTCGGGTTTGAGCCAAAGCTGAAGTCTGTGAGTAGCATATGGGAAAAGGTCCTATTAACCAGATTCAGACTTGGACATATCAGATAGCAATTATGATTTCCCCTTGGGCAATATGAAGCCTCTTCCATCCTTGTTTGTCCATGCAGTGAAAGTTCTTGACAGTTTGTTGCATTTTGTGTTTTTTGTAGATTTAATTCGTTTTAGAAAATGCTTTTTAATCCCAGTACCATACATGCAGACATTTTAGAAGAAGAAAAATGAAGTTTCTAAAAAAAAATCGGGGGGGAATGCATTTCCCCATTTGTCTTCTACTGAAGGGCAGGTAATTTCAGGCAAGTGACAGCCTAACTAAAGCCATGTTTGGCTTCAAAAATCGGAAGTCTACCACCTGCATTGGGTCTATTGGCATGTATGCCGCACTGAAGAGTTTAGGACTGACTAGATCTAGACCAGCTCTATTGTATTTACAGATGCTAAGGGACATATTTATAAGCCCCTAGCACCACCTCGCGCCACATTAGCATCATTTTTCTTTACGCTAATGTGGCCCAACGAGGCCAAAATCCTCGCTGTACATATACAAAGTGGTGCAATGCATGCCTTGCCCCACTTTGTAATCCTTTGAGCTACATTATGCCTGTTCCAGACATAATGTATGCAAAGGGGGCTGAAAAAATGGCACAAGCAAATCTAACAGTTAGTTGCGTCATTTTTTACGACACTTTTAATTCCTGCTCAGAGCAGGCGTTAAAAGGGGCCTTCCATTATTTACAATGGGCCCATATGTACTCCTGCAGAGGACATCAATAGCGTCATGAGAAATGACGCTATTGCCCCCTACCCTGCACCATGGTGCACTGTTTTTTAAATATGGCGCACACATGGTGGCATTAGGGGGACGGTAAAGGATTCTTAAATATGCCCCTGAGTTTACCATTGAGCTGTTCTAGTGTTAGCTCATTTCTTAAAAGCACTCATTGTGTAAGGAGGCATGTGGGCTTTTGAACTAAAGATGTAATGGGGCCAGGATATTAATGCAATGTGTTTATGGTTTTAATATTTTGTATGATTATTATTTATCTGCTTTTAAGATCATATTTAATGCTCAAATAAAGCTATTGATTGATTGGGTGCCTGTAAGTTGCAGCCTGTGCAGCTGCGGGTTAGTACTTCTGCACTTGCCCTTCTAAATAAATATATACTTCCTTTTCAGACAGACCCTTGGCATCCGGGTCTTAAGTCTCCCAATGTCTTTAGCTGCTGAGTATAGGCACACATATGTAAGTATGATATTATGCTATGAATTAGAAATTGTATGAGATGATATATTAGAGGAGAGAACTTGCTATAAGCATTATGTTATACTATGCGGAAGGTTATTTTTCACCAGCATCAATTTATTATGTTTATGTGTATTTTTACATTATTCTTTTTGTATTTTAGTAAATGTATTCAAGATTAGGAAAAGTATATAAATGTTTTTTAATTTGAAAACTACACCTTCCAGAATACATTGTAAATAAGGAAGCACTATGGGGTATAAATAGCAAAAGGGAAAAGGGACTCATTCACTGTGAACAAGACTCCTTGTGGAGTTGAAACGCGTAGGTGGTTGTTATTTTGGCATTAATAAATAGGCACTATTGAAACTTCATGGAGTGCAGTGAATACTTTTGTTGAATTATATATATATATATATATATATATATATATATATATATATATATATACATATATATATATATATATATATATATATATATATATATATATATATATATATATAATATGAGTAAAACTGCTTTTCCTGTATAAAATCCCAATCCTAATTTCTGGACTCATGACCTCCCTTGTCGCTTGTGATAAACAACTGACGTCGCTGGTCAACTGTAATAAGTTATTAGAGTTAGCTTCATATGTCACAATGCCTGCTTCAATGCCAGAGCCAACAACTGAGGGGAAAGGAAGGCCACAAATACCAATTAAATGTGTATTAAACTTTAAAAATGAAAACAGAACATTACTTTTTCTTTTTCTGCTTTGTTTTTCAACATGAACAAGGGCAAGCGGAAAGGAGATATTTACAGCAATATATTTATTTTTTCCATGCTGTAGGTAATTATAGGAAATATAGCATCTAAATGTTTCTATGCATTTTGAGACACAGCTTTTTTAAAATCTGCCAAACAAAACTGAGTCTAATATTTTTTGCAACAAGTATTTAACTGCTTTTTGGTGTGTTTATTTTATAATTTAATTCTTCATGTTTACAAACATCTTATCTCTTTTATATGAAAGAGTACTACACCAAGGATATACGTGGTTTGTGGGAAAGGTAATGGTGTGACCATGCTTTTAAGGAATAAATTACACCCTGCATACATTATAAAGACATTGCAAGTAAACTCGGAGTTCTATGACCTTGCAAAGGAACTCAGCCTCTTTCCTGTACATCATTCATGAATATGGCCAGTGAACTTTTATGTGACTTGCAATACCCTTGTAATGTATGACGGGGCACTTTATCCCATATACATATACATTTATTATTTGTATTGCCCTTATACACTACCAATTCATGAGCCATACAAACTCCTTACTACTCCTATATACCACCCATATTTAAACCATAAAAACTAATCAATACCCCGTACACAACCCATCTCTGAACCATAAAAATACTTACTGCCCCTATACTACCCTACACTCAACCCAAAGCTCCTCACTATCCCCTAATACCACCCTTCGTTGAGCCCTACAATTCCATGCTACTTCTTAACTATGTCCATCTCAAAAGCCTAAAACCCTTATTACTCTTTAATACTAACCATTCCAAACCTTAACTACCCTTACTACCCCTATACTCCACCCATTCCTGTGACCCAAAAACTGCTTACTCCCGAGACAAAATCCGATTCTTTACCTGAATCCTAAAAACTCCTTCGCATCCTTTAATACTACCTACCCTTAAGCCTATAGACCTTTAGAACTCCTCTATACCACCTATTGCTGAAACTTGAAGAAATTCTTGCAACCTCTGTTCTAGGTGTTGGAGTAATTTTTAATTCATTCGGCGGAATTGGAGAAAACAAGTCATTCTGCATTACTCGTGGAATGGAATTAAATCAACACTGTCAATGGATTTAAACAGCTGGACGAGGTAGCAGTCCTTTTATGTTTAAAAACCACTGCAAATGAAACTTTACTCAGAAGTGATTTTAAACATAGAGGCACTGCACCCTCTTCCACCCTTGTTTAAACCACTGCAGTGCAGTGAATACCCCTCGGTGCCCTTAAGTAAGTATGTAAGGGCACTGAGGGCTAATCACTGCAGTGGATACCTCTCAGGTCCATTACATACTTACGTAAAGGCACCAAGGGGTATGCACAGCACTGAAGTGCAGTGCATACCCTCAGTGCCCTTACATAAGTATGTAAGGGAACTAAGGTCTATGCACTGGAGTGGAGTGGATATTTCTCAGTGCCCTTGCATGCTTATGTAAGCGCACAGAGGAGTATGCACTACACTACAGTGCAGTGCATACCTCTCAGTGCCCTTACATAAGTCTGCAAGTGCAACAAGGAGTATGCACAGAGTAAATATTCGTCTGTGCCCTTATATACTTATGTAAGGGCCCGAGGGGTATGCCCTGCACTGTAGTGCACTGCATATCTCTTGGTGCTCTTACATAAGTATGTAAGGGCACAGGGGCTATGCACTGCACTGAATATCTCTTGGTGTCCTTATATAAGTATATAAGGGCACCAAGGGATATGCACTGCACTGTAGTGGACTGCATACCCCTGGGTGCCCTTACATAAGTATGTAATGTCACCAAGGTATATGCAGTGGAGTAGATACCCATCAGTGCCCTTTCATACTTTTGTAAGGGCACTGAGGGATATGCCCTGCACATTATATGCCAGTTCTGCCCCATTGTGGAATCCTGCAACATTTGAATTTACTTAAATGGAATAAAACTCCCCCAATTCTCCCCACCCCTACACTATTCACCACCATCTGTGTACCATAAAACCTCCGTACTACTCTAAACACCACTCCACCTTCAACCATAAAAAACCCTGACTACTGCTAAATGCCACCACCTATCCTAAACTAAAACTCATAAATGCATTGTGAATGTAATCTGTTACAATTTACTGCATTGGTGCTTATGTTGTTGTAGCCATCCCTCGCATAGTGGATGCATCGTAATTGTATAATACCCACTCAATGTGTTGTATGCCATGCCTGTGTCAGTACCATGTATGTCATGCATATGTCAGTATTGTGTTTGTAGTTTGAAGAGAATGTGTGCCTCCAGCAGAATAAGCATGTGCGTTAGTGAGGCCAAGTATATGCTTGCTCAACCACTAATTCACTTACACACGTTGGCTCTGTAAATTGAGGGGCAATCTTATTCATGTATTGTGTTTTGGGGTATACTATCCTGTCATGACACCTTCAAATTTGAATTAGTCATTTATCTGAAAATTCTTTAAGTAAGCACTGGTGTAAACATATCTATTTTAAGGAGACCTGTGGCAGTTTTCTGTGAATGCCTTTGTTATTTGCTGGTATGCCATCTGCCCTTTCTTTGAGATGCTAATTATTTTTGCAAGTTCATGTTAATTCTCATGTTATTAATATAGAATCCCTCTTGAATGACATAATGTTTCCTTCATTCCACACCTGCTCCTCTTGGGGGGCTGCATGTTGATCCATTCAGACTGTAGTAGAATTCCTTAATGTCAATTCTGCCTGATAATCTTTAAAAAGTTCTTTCTCTGTAGACATCTTTATTTTGAGGTGACATAAGCATGCTCTTGATGAAGCAATTCTGGAGGAGATTATTTTGTGCTTGACAGATATACATGAAAAATGTGTGTCATCTCAATTCGGCTTTCATCCCCTCCACACAAGCAAATCTGCCTTTTCAACACTCTCAGAGATCTTATGGATGCTCCTGGACAGAGGACAGAATGCAGACCTGATCCTATGGGATCGTTGAGCCACATTCAGTACGGTCTCTGACTCTATAGTTCTCTTGAGATTACTCGATGTCAGGATCTGGAAACAGACACTTCACTAGGTAGGGTCCTTTCTTGCCTGTTGCAGTCAAGCAGTTTTTCTCACTCCTTCCCAATCAGAAGCATCCAAGACTAACTTCAGAGTCCCACAGGGGTCATCCCTCTCTATCCTACTTTTTTTATTAGTTATTTGCGCCCTCTAGCCTCCTTAATTCAGTCATTTGGCTTTGATGTGCTCTCTTTTACAGATGATATCCAAATTATCATCTCCTTTTCCAAGGAATGAATTTCAATACAGGACAATTTCTGCTCCTGTATGTCAGCAGTAGCCCTTTGGGTGCATGGTCACAGCCTCAAACTTAATTATGATAAGATGGACAATGAGCTCTTCCTTGATTCTGAATGATGGTGGTCATCTCCTCACTCTCCCAATGCCCTCAGCTAAAATTCTGGGTATCTGATTTGACGATAATCTTTCTATCTCCAAACACATCAACCAACTCTCAAGCATCTGTTTTGCTGTCTTTCTTTTTCTGATAAAAATCATTCCCCTTCTTCCCAAAGAGATAAGGAAAACTGGGTTACACACAGTGATAATTTCCCATCTCTATTACAGGAATTCACTTTTTCTTGGGGCATCTGAGTATCTCTTCCACTGGCTACAAGTGGTGCAGAATGCAGCCACCAGATTGGTTCCAAACCTCCCTTCTCCCTCCCAGATTTCTTCCTATCTCAGATTACTTCACTGGTTCTTGGCCTTTAAGGCTCTTTTCCCTACTCAAAGAGCTATACTCAGTCTGGGTCCTTTGTACATTTAGCATATGCTTAGGCTCTAACTTCTTTCTTGTACTCTTTGATCATCTCCTCTTGATCCACTTTTAGAATGTATCCAGCCCATCAAGTGAGCCAGGAGAGGAGGCAGGATCTTCTCCTACCTTGCTTTAAGGTTTGTAACTCTATACCCCTGAGATATCAAAACAACTTCCAACCCCCTCAATTTCAGAAGGAAAATCCGTCGGTGTATAAGTGTGCTTTGTAAAATCACATTACATTACATTCTAAAATTAGGAATTCCCTCTTTGTGTTCCATACTAAGTTATCTGGATAGATGATGCCTTGCACATTTTAATTTTGTAGATGCTTCATTGTTTCATCACAAATTTGTGAAAAGGAATTCCAGAATTATTTACCTCAGTAAAGAACTTATGACTCACTGTTTAGTTAAATGTGTTTGGCCTTGTGTGTAATTTTATTGTATGTAACAGAGAGTCTGCATTTTGTAACGCTTTTCTGTTCTGCGGATTGTCCTCTGCATTCCTGCTGTTTGATCTGAAACTACAACAGCTAATATTGGCTTGTGAATACACCTATGTCAACCAGGTTTTCTTTAAGTGTTTAACTCTGTTATACCTCTCATTTAAAGTGTAATACATTCTGCCTTGCCTGCATTGTTAATTCTTATTGAATACATTTATGTTAAGTAAAAAAATAATGGAAGTTGAATGATTTAGCTTGGGAATTGAAGAGCTTGATCTGCTTGCATTTTACAATGGAGAGTCTGTAATGCTCGTGAAATTTTGGAATAAGCCAGGAGATGCCAAAAGAGTAAGTCACAGTAAATGCTTTGTGAAATGGTGGAGAATTACCACAGCAGCATGATACAGAACAGATCCAGAAAATTATTCAAGACACCATTATAGCTGTGTATATTTTAGCCAACTGAAACATATATATAATGCGCATGATCTGATGTACAGAAATGGGCAAATAGATCTTGTTAACCCTAAAACAAATGATACAAACGGATCATCACCCTGTATCATCTTCATTTTAGGGTGATTAGGTCATTATTGAAACTATTTCCAGTCCAGGACTTTTGAGTACTGGTGTGATGAATTCTGGGTTTAGTAGTCTTGTTTTGCTTCTGTTGAACTAACTAAACTAATCAACCTGAAATCAATATTTTAGAGACAGTAGCAAGCCGGACTGGCAGTGGGCAGTGAGAGGAGAGACAGAGCGAAGATGAAGTTGAAAGGACGCTTTGTGAAGCATATGTAAGTAAGGTGGCTAAGTGAAGAAGATAGTAAAGGCTTTGCTATTCACTTTGCTGAAGAACCTACATAGTAATTGTTGTATTGGTCCAAAGTAACAAAAACCCAGATGAAACCTTGTCAGAAGGTTGCCTGGAGCACATCATATGCAATATTAGAATCTAAAGTGGTGGTATTAGTAACCCAACAGCTGACCACACAAATGACATGTAACACCTTTTAATCAAAAATGATGTTTTCATAAATGATTGAGCTAATGCATTAGTGGAAACCTGCAACTCATCAGCCATGAGAGGCAAATTAGTTTTATTAGTTGGCCATTTGTCCCTGATCTAGTCACCATCCCACCTTTTCTTGTTTCCTGAATGTCTTTTGAGACCTCAGCTGGTGGATTATTGTTTGTTGCAGATTTTCTTGTTGCTCTGTTGCCTATTCTGAATCATTGTAAAAAATGAAAGATGTGGTATTTCAATATGATGTTGATGGGTTGCACTCCAAAGTAAAACTGACTATGCTTGACACACCTAATTCACAAGTAGAAGAGATACCTAGGGATGAGGTGTCTCACTCAGGTGCTCTTCTATTGTCTGTGGTAATGTCATATTTCTTTAATATGTACACCTATGACCACACCTGTAGCTATTGTTGTCCTGTACTACTTTCTTACAAGTTGTGTCCTTCAAATACATTTGGTAAGTGTCAAGAACATTCTTCAAACCTCTGTCATTTTTAGCACTGACTTCAGACAAATATAAAGCCTTGATCTCCTCCTCAACCTTATCTATTACTACAATGATTTTCTGTTGTTTCTCCCTGCATGTCTTTTACACAGTATCATTGGTAGTAGACTATGAAAGGAGAGCAGTATTCCACAAAATGTAACAGTTTTACAACACATAGCAGTGGTTACATTGAGCACACATCCAATTTAATATAAGGCAAAACAGGAAGAAGCATATAAGATAATAACGGAGAAACTAAGGGGCATATTTATACTCTGATTGCACCGAAAATTGTGTCATTTTGTTTTTTTACTCTCATTCGGTGCAAAACTAACTCCATATTTATACTTTGGCACTAGACCTGTCTAGCGCCACATTTGTGGAGTTAAATTAATTTTTTGGACGTGTAAACCAACCTTGCCTTAATGAGATGCAAGGTATGCGTCCCCGTGCAAAAAATGACTCTATGGCCTAAACACCATATTTATACTCCCGTGCTAAAATGGTGCACAGGAGGGAGGAGGGGTCAAAAAATAGTGCAAAGCTTGCTTTGTCCTATTGTTTAGTGCCTGGGTCAGGGCAGATGTTAGGGGACCTGTGGACCTATTTCCATGGTGAAATACCATGGACTAAGCCCACAGGTGCTCTCCCCAAGCCCCAGGGACACCCCCACCCACACGAGAGGGACAGCAGAGGATGGGGCAACCCCATCCCAGGTAAGTACGGGTAAGTGGAGAAGTGTGGCACATGGTTAGAGCAGCAGACCCTGATGCAGAGATCTGGCCTGGGACCAGGGTTCAATTCCCACCTTGGCGGGTCTTGGGCTCAATTCTCTTGGACCAGATAATTCTCACCTCGGTGCCTAAGCTAGCTAATGGGTCCCACTCTGTAACTCTGGGCAATAGCTTGCTTGATCTCCAGAATGGCCGTGATAGTGCTTGGATGCCTGGGGTTTCCCAGGAGTGGGCGCATCACAGGGAAAAGCCAGGAGGGGTCCCACAGCAGTATGTGTACAGCGCCTTGAGAACGTAACTGGTGAGTAGTGTGCTATACAAGTGCGAAGGTTATGCGTAAAGGTAAGTGTATTATTTTATTTTTTTAAATGCAATGGGGGGCCCTGAAATGGGCCCACATACATGACACAGGGTGCAATGGCCATGCCCAGGGGACCCTGGCCCCTGTGCTGGCCAGTGGGGTGGTGGCCATGACTCCTGTCTTTTCTAATACAGGAGTCATGTGGTATGGATGGTTTTGCATCAGAAAATGATTCTAGGCAGGTTAGAGTCATTTTTTGTACTCTAACGTGTCTATCGTCATTTTTTGGTGCAAAACACCCTTCTTTCATACCGCAAGCCCCACCGACTTACGTCATTTTTTTTCACACCAGCCTACCCTTTGCACTGGCTTGCACCATCCCACAAATATGGTGCCCTGCTGGTGCACAGAAATGGTGCAAGCCGATGCTAAACGTTTTGGTGCAAAACTGCGTTAGTGCACTTTTGCACCAAAAAGTATAAATCAGGGCCTACATGTATATGGGTGCTTTGGCAGCCTTGCCCTTGCTACCTACAGAGTGCATCAACAATGTGATCAAATACCCTACTCTGCATAATTTTAAGGTAGCTTGGAGCACGCCAAATTTAAGATTAGAATCCAAAGTGGGGGTTTTAGTAACCCAACAGCTATCCACACAAAGTAGATGTTTCACTTTCTATTCACAAACTCTGTTTGCCCCCTCTAAATGGGCAAAAGCCTACCCCAGACCAGTTTCAGTCTTGTAGGGCTGCATTATTGAGGTGCCGATTAATTTTAAAGGTGCATTGAAAATTGGGTCCATTTTTAGATTTATCACATTTAGGGTATTACACTGAGGAAATGAACAAAGTGACCAATGGAATGGTTAAATTTATCTCAGCCACCGATAATTACCTTGAACTACATTTTAGCACAATGCTTTTTCCTGGCCATTACTTCAGTTTGGTTTGACTTTGCCTTGAACCCAATAACATGGCTGGAATTGTGAAGAGGGCAGGCAGTTTATATTTACACATTTTTTTGTAAGCTGAAAATCTGGAATGGTAGTTGCTTAATAGATCATTTATGCTGCATGATTTATGACAACAAAAATATAAGTGAGAAAAAATTGACCGTATCCACACACATGGGGATTGATTTTGACTTGGGTGCATGGATTAAGTACCATCATTAGATATTTGCTCCCTGAATGGGGTGGGTACTCTACCTGACAATCTTTGAGTTTTCCACTGGCCACACGGACATCTCTTGCATTTCCAAGAACTGCTGTCATGGTGGTTTCTGCAAAAGCACTGAAAGTGTGATGGACTGCTTCATCAGTATGATGGAGACATACATCAAACGTTCAACATCTATTTTTTTATAAAAAGAAATTCCCAAAGTGGGATTTTGTTTTTGAAAATAAGGAACAAGCAATTACCTCCCCTCCCCATTGGAGTTTTCTCCCATTGCATGGAGGTCATTTTGCAGTATTCACTGCCTCTAATCCCCAGATTTTATGTACAGTAAAATAACTTGCCATTTGTCAGCCCATTTAAAATAGAGTAGGCAGAAAAACAGCAGAACATCCAATAACCATTAGTCTGTTGGGCCACCAGAGGTGTATGAAGATCTGTCCTACTAAATGAGATGGGTAGAGAGGGTACTCTTTTGCTGATGTGACATAATACCCTCTCTCCCAAACTCCAAATCCAGACCATAGTCACGTACAGTCATTTTTGTTACATCATTGTGTGGTATGATTACCTAGTAACCATGCTTATTAAGCACACTATGCCCTAAAATAGCCCATAAGTACATTCCAAAGTACTGGACCAAATGCCTAAATGCTTTTCCTTGGTATCAGTGGATGTTATGTTTGTTGAAGCTGAATCCTATCAGGCAACATTTTCTTGCACTTTTTTTAAATACATCTTTTGTGATCTGTTTCTATAATGCCAGGTCTTAAGCTTTAGTGAAAATATTTTCAAATGATTTGTGTGTCATTGCTGAAGAAGAATATGGCTTTGCAAGCAGAACATGAAACTGAGTATTGGTCCATGTTTGGGAAGATGGAAATTCTTTCTGCCTTCCAGGATGGAAGATAAAGATTTGTTCCAAGAACTTGGAAACACAACTTAAATAGTGCAATCCCTAGCTGTTTACCAAAGCATCTCAGAGACTAGCCCATCTGGACAAGCCACTTTCTCTGTAACTTTTCATGTGCTCCAGAATTACACAAGCCCACATTTTCGTGTGGTAAGCTCAGAATAATGAGCTATCAATAACGATATTCTTACATTTTCTGAGGTTAAAAGGAGACAGCAGAGTCTATAAATGAAATGGCATGCACAAGCTTCACAAATACCAGATCAAATCAAGTCCTTATTGTGTTAAGTGAGTTAAAACCATTTTTTTACATTATGAACAGTCTGACAAATGCAGTAGGATTTTAATGATGTGAACTCCCTAACAAATACACTGGCAAGGGACTTTATATTTCCAACTCCCTTCAAACCCCAAACAAAGAGCTTTACATTGTTTAACACTTGAAGGCCTTTTTAGCAAGATCTCTAGAAGGCGTGGACATAGAACTCCGCTCTCCTGGTTGAGTTTGTGGAATTCGGGCACTCCCCACTACGCAGATTTGCAGAAAGTTCCCAAATTCCGCATTTTGGCACAGAGCGGGGTTGGTTCGTGTGCGTGAGGTTTGATTTTGGCTCCCTCTCGTGAGCGTCTTGATATTCTAAGATCACTAGCAAGTGTGCCCAAGACTTTGCGTTCACTTGTGCTTTTTCCAGCCCCACGCCCAAGACTTTGCATTTACCCTTGCAGCTTCCAACTGTGACAGTGGCCAAAACAGTCCCACTTGCGGGCGCAAACACACCTAAAGTAGATTTTTGCTCAAGATACATATACAGTTACTGAAAAAATGTTTGTTGAGTGGATTTTCTTGTCCAATGGACCCTTCAAGTTGTTTTTATATTGAAAGACCTTTTTTCTTTTTTTTCAAATAGGAAGGAAGTGTCCCAGATACTCTGTCACGTTTCACTTGGATTTTGAGTGGAGGGATCACCCTCTCTGTGTCATGGTTATAACTTTGGATTTAAGGACTTTGTTTTTGTGAAATCACATAAGTTTCAAAACTATTAAATAAGGGTGTGGTTTGCTTATCTGGGCATGCACCAGTATTTCTTTGTATTTTAGTTTGATTATAAAAATGTATAGTGGTAGGTGGCATGGAGTTTAAGCATGTGCCTAGTTATTTATCTTGCATTTCGCAGATTTTTCATCTTTTGTAAAAGAAGATTGTTGTACAACTTGGTACCTCTCATTTTCCACATGTTGTAACATTTGCAATATTTTATTTTACTATGTGGCCTAGATTTCAAAGGGTCGCCCAGCCAGTAGGCCCAGTACCAGTAGTCATTAGTGCATGAAATGAATACTTCAATGGTACTTATTTTTAAAACTTCATTTAGGATAGGGATAGCATTGGATTAAATAAAAAATGTTACCTATTGTTTGCATTTAATTTTTTTGCAAAACATTTATATGTTGTGGGGTAATATTTGATGGCATAAGAGAACAATGACTGTTGTTGTGAAATTTTTATAGCTCAGTTAATTTTCATGTTTTGCATTGCTGAATTAATGCTAGTGTTCTCTTCAGTGTTACCACAATGCCTCCTGGCCAGTGTGTGTATGTGTTTGTGTGGGAGTGTGTGTGTTTGAAATTGTTCACCATTTGTCTTTGTTCTCCATGCCGTGTGACCAGGGGCCATTTTGTTTAGTCTATGTCAATAGATTTGCATGTGTTATTTGTTCCCCATGACTCCTTGCTTGCAGTTGTTGTTTGACCATGCGGCTGGTGGCCATTTTGACCATCCAGCCAGTGTCCCTTTGCTATTGGCTTGTATGTGTTTTTTGTTTTCCATGCCTTCTTGCTCCTTGTTGTTTTACCACATGGCTGCCAGCCATTTTGTGCACCTAGCCAGTGTGTCTTTGCCATAGGCATGCATAGGTTCTTCTTTGCTCCCCATGTCTCCTTGCCCCTGTTTGTTGTTGTTTGACCATGTTGCTGGCAGCCATTTTGTCCATCCAGCCAGTGTCCCTTTGCCGTAGTCTTGCATGGGTTCTTCTTTGTTTCCTATGCCTCCTTACTCGTTGTGGTGATTCACCATGTGGCTGGTGGCCATCTTGTCTACACAGCCATGTGTCTCTTTGCCATAGGCTTGCATATTGTTTGCCATGCCTCCTTGTTCCTTGTTGTTGTTTTACCGTGTGGCTGGCAGCCAATTTATGCATTGAGGATCAGTGTCTTTGCCATAGGCTTGCATATGCTTGTCTTTGTTCCCCAATCCCCTTTGCTCCTTGTTGTTATTTGACCATCTGGCTGGCTGCCATTTTGTCCATCCAGCCATTGTCCCTTTGCCAAAGCCTGACATGCGTTCTTTGTTTGCCATGCTTTCTTGCGCCTTGTTGTTGTTTTACCTTGTGGCTGGCAGCCATTTTGTTTATCCAGCCAGTGTGTCTTTGCCAAAGGCTTACATACAAGCATTGTTAACTATTGATCATTTGTTTATTTTTAGGCTTACATTTTATTTATTTTTATTTTCATTTACTATTTGAGTTTTTATTTTAAATTTGTATTCTATATTTATTTAATATCAAATGTCTCTTTAAGTTTTTTAAATTTTATTTCATATAACTTTTTAAATGTGGATTTTAATTTTTTACATTTTTTAATTTTAATTTTAATTTCAGTTTTTTAAAAAAGTTTTCTTTTTTAATGGATTTTTTTTTTTTCATTTGCCGTGATCCATCCATCCACATCCATCCACCCATCCACCAAAGGCGCACAACCGCACTACAGAATTCAGTTTCATTAGGTTTATAATAATTCCATTTCTTCCTGGACACCTTGGCTTCGGTGCTCTGCAAACACATCAGCTGCATAATTCCTTTTTTTATGATTATTCAATTTCCCCTGCACCACCTAACTTACAGAGGTTTTTTTAAGGAGTATTCCGTTTACCCATGCACCTCTCGCTGACTACCACAGGTGTCTCCTTTAAAACAGATGGAGATAAAACAAAGAGCTATAACTGCATGTTGTGCAAGCTGATTTGAAATTAAGGGGCATATTTAAAAGCCCCTCACGTCACCTTGCGCCACGTTAGCTCAATTATTTTTTACATTAATGTGGCCCAACGAGGCCGAAATCCCCATGCTGTATTTACAGAGTGGAGCAACGCATACATTGCACCACTCTGTGACCCTTTGCCCTACATTATGCCTGCGCCAGGCGTAATGTATGCAAAGGGGGCGTTCCCCTGTTAGGGAGAGGACAAAAAAATGGTGCAAGGAAACCTATGAGATTTCGTTGCGCCATTCTTCTCTGCACTTTTAACTTCTGCTTGGAGCAGGCATTAAAAGGGGGCTTCCATTATTTAGAATGGGCCCCTATGTGCTTTACAGGAGTAGTGCCAACATTTTGGCACTACTCCTGCAGAGTACATTCATGTTGTCACAATGAATGATGCTATTGCCCTCTACCCTGTGCCATGGTGTGCTGTATTTTAAATACGATGCACGCATGGTGGTGTTAGGGGGCGCTTAGGGGCGTGAGGAAAGTGCTGATGCACTCTGTGAAGCCCCACCTTCCATAAATCTGCCCCTAAATATTATGGTGTGGTGGTGTGGTTTGACTTTACACACGTTTGATTAAATTGTTATTTATTTCAAAGGTAACTAACCACACTAACATTTCTTTTGTCTGTACTCAACCTACAACAATGCCACATTTCACTAACTACTTGCTTGTTTGCTTTTAGGTGCACAAGAGGCAAGACTTCACATTGTCATAGTTTGACTCTTGCTTTAGACAAGATTGCTGGTTTAAGGATGACAGTACTTATGTTTGTAAGTGACTATGCCAGTCCTACAACAAGTCACAACTGTTGTCCCAACCCTCCCGGCTCACAAGCTGCACCTCACCAAAAACCCCAACAGCAAAAGGTGATTTGTGGCAACCTTTAAGCATGGACTCAAGAGTGTGACATCTCAGGGAGTGTTGTGGTTAAACGGAGATTACCACTTTCTCACATGAACAACTTGTCTCAGTCAAACACAGGCAATGTAGAAGATGCAGTAAAGTGTCAATAGGTTTTATTTAGCAAAACTGCAATCTGTGATAAGTTGCATGGGCTGCAATTATTAGAATAATAAACAGTGCAAGAAACAGAATGGTAAAGTCAAGAGTCATTAATACAAAGACCCCCCCATCTTGCAATAACATGTAATGACATAAAGGATGAGAGATGTCCTAATACCCTAGCATAATGAGCCTAACCTCTAACCTAAAGAGAGCTAGGTATGTTAAACCCAATCTGCCAATACCATGTCCACGAGAAGAGCCCCCCCAACCCTCTTTACCTTGGAATGAGGTCTCTAGCTCAGATTCCGGAGGGACACGAAGACTGGGTCAGCGTCAAGGTGACGTGCAGCATCGATAGCAGCGATAGCATCTGGTCGGAGTCCCTCTGACTATCTGCTTAAGTGAGGAGTATATATACAGATCTGCTAGGACCCCTGATGTAGGTCTATTCCCAAACAATAGATAGCAAGACATGCTTGGGACGGGAGTGTATGTAAACAATTCCCTTGAAAGCGTGAACAGGGAAAGTACCTAATGTGAACACCTTCAGTTTGTTTATCTTTGTCACTTGATATTAATGCCTTAGCAGGGTGGCACTGATAATGCAAACTAAAACATGGGCCTAACCAAAAACAAGGCAGCCATCGTAAAAGATTTAATTAAATAAATGTGCCAAATCAGAGCAAGCTAAGTAGGGTAAAAGTCACCAGGTGACGGGACACGAGTCTGCAAGCCAAAGACTAAGCTAACTCCTGTATCCCATTAAAACATACTAGGATTCACTACAACATCACCTGCAGTACTGACAAAAAGAGAAGGCCTGTACAGTTAAGTACTCAAATCTCTTCTGCTTGTGCAGCATAGTGCTAATTCCAACTGAGAGCATTAAGATGGCCCCAAATATGGTTGCTCCCAAGAAAGTGGTCAGTGAGAAGAAGCAGCTTTCTACCAGTGGTGTGCCATCTGCAACCTTTTTCAGGAGATGTGTGCCTGCTACACTGGAGAGAAACCTGGGAGCAGCACTCCCGCATCTACAGCACCACCCCAACCTAAGCCCAAGACCGTGTCTATCAGTGAGGCAGCCACTGCAACCATGGTGATGCCAACAAGCAGTGATGTTGAACTGGATTTATTCCTTTCACAAAGTGAATTTCAGGAAACAGAGCAGCAGACGCAGCCAGTAAAAGTAGATCCTTCCCAAGATAGAGCAGAACAGGAGGTGGAGCATCCTGCTTAGCAAGAACCTCCTCCTTTAGAATCAATGGCTCCCAGATCTCCAGCAAGAAAAAGGAAGGGCACTTTTCCACCATCTTCTCCAAGCATCACTTCTGATGACAATGATAGGGACATAGAGTGGACCCCAGCAGGGTCTGAGAGATGCAAATAAAAACAAAAGTTCCAAAAAGTCTTAGAATCATGGAAAGGAATGTTGGTGAGGAAGATGATGACAACGACCCAGTAATTGTGGAAACTGGCGCAAAGGAATCCAATATTACTATCCTTCCTGCTCCGAGGGATGTGGCAAAGGCAGCACCGCCAGCTCCCATATTTGTTAGGTCCCAACAAAGACCCGAACCAACCCATATCTCAGTAGAAGTATTCACTTCAGAGAGCCAATCATCACACCCGCCTACCTCCAGTTCTTCTTCAGGCATTGGCCCTGTAAGAAAGTACTTCTCCCTAGTTTGGTATTTTTTAATGATTAGCAAACAGGAGGAGAACATTGTGATATGCTCCACTGGCAACTCGACTGTTCCTCGAGGTAAGCCTGGTTCACATTATAGTAATGAAGGCCAGACAACCCATATGAAACAACCACGCAATCTGGTGGGAGGAGCACCTTAAAGTTATCGCTGAAAGTGGTTGCAGTGGTGAAGCTGAGGAGAGGCGGGAAACATCAACTCCAACTATTCAAATCACAGTGGAAGGTGGCTGAAATGTTAGCAATGCACCTCCTCCCATTTTCTTTTGTGGAAGGAGTGGGATTCTTAGAGTTTGTGGCAGCCGTCTGCCTGAAATGGAAGGTTCTAAGTCAGACCAATTTTGCCTGGGTTTCTGTTCCTGTGCTGCATCACGATGTGCTGCAATTGGTTGGACAAGCTTTGCAGCAAAGTGTTGTCCACACTATCCACCTGACAACAGACATATTGACCAGTTGTCATGCAACTGATTACTTGTGCATCACTGGACACTGGATCTTTTTTGTTCTAATAAAGAAAAAGCTATTTACAGATATAGGACCTGAAGACATTTTTAGGAGCATACGGGGCATCCAACAGTAGCCATGTTTCCCATGGAGAAATCACATACAGCTGTAAACATCATTTATATGTTGCTACAGAAAATGGCAGTAACATCTGAAACTAATCTTCTAGCTTGTCACGTTTACTTAAATAAGAACAGATATAGGGCCTGATTCTAACTTTGGAGGACGGTGTTAAACCGTCCCAAAAGTGGCGGATATACCACCTACCGTATTACGAGTCCATTATATCCTATGGAACTCGTAATACGGTAGGTGGTATATCCGCCACTTTTGGGACGGTTTAACACCGTCCTCCAAAGTTAGAATCAGGCCCATAATGTGAAATCCAGTCTCAAGTATGATAGGCAAAAAATTGATTTCCTAGATTTATGCTTACAGGTGCAAGGCAATGCCATTCATAGTGATAGAGATAAAAAACCAACAGTATGCAATATCTTGCTTCATTTAACAAGTGCCCATCCTAGATACACAATAGAGACCATACCATATGGTGAAACGGTAAGTGCAAGACACAATTGCAGCCAGGAAGTTAACTTTGAGAAGAGAATATTGGGGATTGAACAAGATTTCAAGGACAAGCGGTATGATGTTGGGATTTTGGAAAAGGCAAAAACATGAGCTAAAAGAATTGGATAGGAAAGTCACCTTGAGAGATAATAGTGAACAAAAGAACAAAATAATCATGGGACATCAGGAGGTAAATTACATCACAAAATATTAATATGCATAGCAGTCATATTTTTTATGTGCTAAGAAAGAATTTACATATTCTGGACTTGACGACACTACCATAGGGGATTGTGCCAAAAAAGCCAAGGGATGTTCATCAAAAACGCACCACATTGAGGAATATTAAATGTCCAAGCTACATTATAAGTACCCATAATGAACCTGATGCATGCACACGGTTATCAGAGTGACCCAAAGGATTTTTTTACTTGTGAAGGTTGCTCTGTATGTCACATGGGGATAAAGAAAATCAAGAAACTCAGGTATAATACTCAGACGGAATATACAATTGGTTCTTTTACGAACTGTATTACAATTTACATTGTGTATGTGTTGGGATGTTCCTGTGGGAAAATGTATATAGGCAGCAGTATACATTGCCCTAAGACAAGAATGCAGGAACATGTTAGGACAATTAAACATCTGGATGAAAGGTATCCTGTGGCTATGCTTATACATTCAACTCACCCCATGGTTCCATGGTTTGGGACACCTATGTTGCAGTGAAAGAGGGGGTATTAGACAGTTATTGCCCAGACAAGCTGAAGCAAGGTGGATATGTTGTTTAAGGATGGTACATATGGGTCTGAACATCAATACTGAGTTCCATCATTTTTTATAAGCTTGAGTGTGTAAACATATGTTTATGACAATGTTGTTTAAACATTCCTGTTCAAACATATGCATTGAATGTGGTGTTTAAAAATGGCTGCTGCATTTTGTACATGATTTCAGTGTATGTTTGTTGGATGTGACATGAGATGAAATTGAGCCGTTTGTAATCATCGACCACTATGGGTATATTGTGGAAAGATGGCGCCTGCATTTTGAATATGGACTTAAAATACATTAGAGAAATGTAAATAGATCAAATTGAGCAGTTTATCTACAATTGTTTATAATGAGCATTTAAGATGGCTGTCTGTTTTTGAAGATAGTCCAAGTACATTTTGGTCAGAGACGACATGAGATAAAATATATTCTGGGGACATAACATGCCTCATCTCATGTCGTTAGTGTACATACACAATTAAAAATTAGTTGGAAGTGGCACAAGATGTAATACATGCAATGATGGCCGCCATGCTTTGAACCTGGTTTCAGTATACACTTGTTGGATTTGGCAAGAAATGAAATTGAGTTGTTTGTCTACATCGACTACAATGAGTATGTTGTGAGAGATAAAATTGGGTCATCTGTAACTATTGGACAATAAAAGTATAGTTTGTATATGGATATTCAGAGGATACATCATGCTGTGAAATGTATATACAAAGGATAGGGGTATGCGAGGTTGGAAAGATGCAGACATCTCTTGATTTTGCAATATGGCTGCGATTTTGGTTGGAAGCTAGAATGAGATCTGTGCTGGTACTACAGATATCAGTAATCACACCTGTGATAAAAGAGGGATGCATGAAGACTCAGATTTATTTCATAGACGTCACCGTAACGAAATGCTGTTTGGTAGCGAGAAAGTGTTTACAACTTTGAGCACAAGGTAAGAAATGCATTTTATAGATATAATCAGAGGATTAAAGGGTATTTAATATATTCCCCAGAGGTAGTTATTTCTTATCAAGGTTGGGGGGTGGCAGTGAAGAAAGAGGTACTGGTAATTGGTAATTTTGAATGCCTCATCTCATGTCATAAGTGTACACATACAATTAAACAACTTGTTGGAAGGGATTCAAGATGTAACACGTGCAATGAATGTGGTGTTTAAAGATGATCGCCACGCTTTGAATATGGTTTCAATGTATATTTGTTGTATGTGACACAAGATGAAATTGAGTCATTTGTTTATATCAACTACGATGAGTAATAAAAAAATATGTTAGATGCGATGGAGATAAAAATTGGGTTATCTGTATATATTGGACAATAGCAGTACAGTTTACATATGAATATTAAGAGGATACATCATGTTGTAAAATATACATCTTAAGGATACACGAGATTGGAAAGATTTAGATATCTTTTGTCTTTTCAGTATGGCTGTAATATTGGTTGGAACCTAGACTATGATCTGAGCTGGTACCACAGGTGTCAGTAATTACACCTGTGATAAAAGAGGGACGGATGAATATTCAAATATTTCCATGTGGATCTTGTAATATGGAGGCAATTTATTTTGAAAGTTTTTGATGGTTTCATTTTTCTGTTTCCATCTACTTTATTCATGTGACTTTCATTCTTGTTATTTGTGGACTTTTTGTTTTATAGTTTAAGGCCCTCATTCCAACATTGGCGGGCGGCGGGCGCCACCCGCCAAGCGGAAACCGCCATTTGGCCGCTCCGCGGTCAAAAGACCGCGGAGGCCATTCTGGCTTTCCCGCTGGGCCGGCGGGCGCCCGCCAAATGGAGCCGGCTGAGTTGCAGGGGTGCGACGGGTGCAGTTGCACCCGTCGTGATTTTCACTGTCTGCAATGCAGACAGTGAAAATCTTTATGGGGCCCTGTTAGGGGGCCCCTGCACTGCCCATGCCAGTGGCATGGGCAGTGCAGGGGCCCCCAGGGGCCCCACGGCACCCGTTCCCGCCATCCTGGTCCTAGCGGTAAAAACCGCCAGGAACAGGATGGCGGGAAGGGGGTCGGAATCTCCATGGCGGCGCTGCTTGCAGCGCCGCCATGGAGATTCAGCCCAAGCAGGGGAAATCTGGCGGGAAACCGCTGGATTCCCTTTTCTGACCGCGGCTTTAACGCCGCGGTGAGAATGGGCATTGAAGCACCGCCAGCCTGTTGGCGGTGCTTCCGTGGGCCCCGGCCCTGGTGGTCTTGGACGGCCAGGGTCGGAATGACCCCCTAAGTGTTAATTCTTTCCTCTGACCACAAAGCTATGTGATTAAAAACTGTGAATGGCATTTGTTTTGTCTTTGTGATTAGAAGATAAGAGACACATGAGAGATCACTTATTTATCATAATATTGTCCCACATGCTCTAATGAGTTTGAATATCTCTCATGGTCACATACCCATATGATTAACAACTGAGAATGGTGTTCTTTTTGTCTCTATGAGTAGAAAAGAAGAGACAAATGTGCGATTACTCATTTATGGCATCATTGTCCCACATGATTTAATAATTTTGAATATTGGTGCCCCTAGTGCCAATAATGGATTTTAATTAACTGAGCGTGTTGATGTTGGTCATAGGGTGCATAAGTGATATCTATATCACTCAATGAAAGTATATTTAGGATGTGCAAAGCATTTACTAGGACTTGTCGGATTTGTCATATCATTAACCAGTCAGACAAGAGATATCGACCACAATGTGAACAAGCTGATGTTTTGTTTTGGAATCAGCTGTCTATAGTAGAATATTGACCTTTATGATTGATTAAGACTTTTCATAAAATGTTAGCTCACTCGTGGAATCAAATTTATTCAAATATGTTTTAGTATTTTGCTTGTAAGAATGAGAGAAATTAAAAACATACCATATAAAGTGAATAAAACTGAGTAATATGAAATATTCCATCAGAAAATGGAGGATTCTAATGCACTGTAATGCTTGGTGAGTACAAATTAGATTACTCTGTTTAGTTGATAATAGTTGTAGTGAACAAAACAATATAAAGAGAAATATTTGGTTTATAAATGCTCATTAGGGCCTCTCTATAATAATGCCCTGTGTTGAATCATAAGGAGAAGATCAATGGGAACAACTGCAGATATGGAAAGAGAAACATTATGAATTAACATTTATTTGTGCAAATACCTTTTTCTGGACATTATGGCAACATTCAAAATTTTGTAAAAAAAAACATTTTTTGTGATATTTTGATTATTGCTAATATAAGAATCTTTTGTGAAAAAGATGAATGGGAGCAGTATTTTGCTGTGATGAATTGTAGTTTGTTAATATGTGAAAACTTTATATTTTTTTATGTGAATGAGAAGTGAAGTTGTAATATTTGGGTGTAAATTTTGTCTTTTTAAAATAATGTAATGTTTGTATTTATACGTGTATTTGTATGTTTGTAGCCCTGAAGAAGTCTGTGAGGAAAAAATGGTTGGCTACAATGATTGGAAGAGAAAGATGTTTCTGTGAACAAGATATATGAAAAAAAGAAAATATTTTAACAAGAATGAAGTCTGGAAGTCTGTGCCATCTATACTTGGAATTGAACTTCATTGAATTGTTTTGGTCATGTTATATGGTGTATGGGGGTGCAGAATCTGTAATGAATGGCAGTAACATAGTAAAGGCCATAGCAAACGGTAGCTATTTCAGGTTCTGTGTTTGGATCACTGCATCAACCTGGTTGTGCAAGACTTCCTAAAAAAAGAAGGGCTAGTCAGCAACATGATGACCACGTGCTGACAAAGATGCACTTGTTTTGAAAACTTTATTTTGGCCACAAGGGCTATTAAAGCATATAACAATACATAAAAATAATGTAATTATATAAAATATAAAATCATTATAGTACATTTATATAATAGAGCCTAAAAGCCTTAGTACTCATCATAAAACATCCTTCAGTGCACAGAAACTGTTCATACAAATGCATTACATAAGTGGAGCTAACATTTTTGTTCTAAGAATCCACATGGCTGTAAGAAGCATAGCCACAATGGTGACCGGAACCAGATGGGTATCTGATCTGATCTGACAACTTGAAGAGCAACAAAGTTGCTATGAACACACAGCCACCTACAAGCAGGGGTGAGCCATTTCCCATGAGGGGTGACATAAGCAGGGCAACCGAATAAAACATGAGGCAGGTTTTCATTTGGAGCAGTACCGGCTCGGCAAGTGGATACCCCCTCTGATGACCAGTTGCTGGTAACCGATCTGGGTGGTAGAGTTCCTACACGAAACAGGAAATACAACTTTGTATCTTTAGGCACCAAAAATTGCATCCCAGAATACCTCATATCTGCACACATCTTTCAGCTCGACGAAGTCATGTGACAGTTTCGAACGGATCGTAACATCCACCCTCCAATAATGCTTTATTAGGTCATACTTCAAAGGGAAGGGAGCAGTGTCTGGGGAATCCCAAAGGTCATGGAACCTAAGCATGTATAATGACTCTTTGATGTATCTAAGCCAAGGAATGCCAAGGGAGTAATCAGCTTTCACCATGGCGTGCAAGGCTTCAGTGTAAGAAGCAAGCTCTGGAGTAGTCCAAAGCCATCTCCAATACAAAAGAGGATGCAAATGAGCCTTGCGACCTATATCCTTAATGCCCAAGCCCTGGAAAAGATGAAGCAGCGGAGTGCTCAGTGGAAGAGAGACTAACTTCTTTAGAAAGGTGTTCTCAACAAGAGACTTATTGGGCTTTAACATGGCCCCACTATTCTGCACCATAAAGTGCAGCACTCATAGCCTTGGCCTTGTAGATCTGAAGTGTTGGACGAATTGGCTTAGTATAGGAAATGCCAAAATCCTTAATTAAAACTCCTGTAATTTGTTTCTGCTTCAGTGCCACCTTGGCAATATGTGATTTCCAAGACATGTTCTTCAATATCGTTAGGCCGAGGTAGCTAAAAGATTTCACGTTCTCAAGTGGGATACCTCTGAGTGTAATTTTTCCTTTAGAGGATCTATGTGGATTGAATGACATCAATTTAGTTTTAGAAGTATTGATTTTCAATCCCCGAGTGGAACAGAACTCCTCAAAACATGTTAGGAGTTTTCGTACTCTCTCAGTGTCTTACATATCAAAAGAGTGTCATCCGCTAATAACAAGACAGGAACTTTATGTGTGCCTATGCATGATGCATCTGCCTCTCCCTTAACGAAGAAGGACACAATGTCATTAATAGATAATGAAAAAAAAACAAAGTTGGAGCAAGGACACACCCTTGGTTTACTCCCCTTGACACTGGGATTTTGTCGGTAAGCTACCCCTGGTCGCCCTACCTGATGCGTGCATAGTTGTCCTCATGGAGCCGTACTAGTAAGGAAAAGATGTGGGAGGGCATTACCATCTCAAAAAAAATCCCACAATTAATTGTGAGGCACTAAATCAAACGCTGATTTCAAATCTACAAAGACAACATATAAGTTCCCCTTGCCAATGAAAATCATCTTCCAATATAAAAGCAAAAACCTGAGAACTCACTCGTCAGAACTCTGAGAGTGTAAGTGACAGCATGGCCCACCCCTTTCCTATGGACACTAAGTCGTGCATCTCTGGCTTTTTTAACATTTCTGGAATTTTCCAAGTTAGAAGGGGTGCACACACTCTGGGTGCCTTCAGGAACGTTATCAGAGGGAGAGGTTAATCTGTTCTCACATTCAACTAAAAGATTATCAATACTTTCCACTACGCAATTATTTGCTGCATGCTTCTTAAGTATTTTTATGCACACCCCCCTGCTTCACCCTTGGTTGCCTTCTTTTTACCCATCAGCAATGCTGTGATTAATAAGTGGGTAGGCCCTGGTTGATCAGCTAAATAAATAACACAGCCCCCACCAAGGTGCAGCAGGTACAGTGGAGCCTACAAAGCCTACCTAATAGAAAGTGCTTATGAATGCGAGTCAGTGTCGCCGGTGTGCAGGTGGGCCTGGGACCACCTCCTGGGATCATGTGCCTTCTGAGTCCTGCGGACTCCCCTGGATCTGGTGGTCATTTCAGCCGTTCTTTTAAGGACCGGAAGCAGTTGTGGATTTTTCAGCTGATTTTTCAGCATGGTAACAGAGAACCAGTTAAAGCCCTGATACTGGAGGTGCCAACACGGTGGAAATCAACCCATTATATTTTGCACCAGCTTACTGCATGACCTTCTATTGCCTGAGCAATACTCCACATCGGCCTCATCAACATCATCATTAAGGCCTTGTGAACACTTAACCTTGTCCAGCTACTCTTGACTTTGAGCCCATTTCTCCTGAACTAAGGATTTCATTTCCTGAGTTTATTTTTTAAATACTAGCTCCCCATTGTCCAGAAGAAGGCAGTATTGCTAATTTTCATTGTCATATCAGGTCTTCTTTGTTGTGTGTTAAATACTGTCATTGTTTTAGTCTGGTCTCAGTTTTTCGAAAGTTATAACATATGTCCCACTAACTCTGTTTTCTTTCAGTCAAAATGACAGTGATAGATAACCCTCAGATTAATACTGCAGCGTGAGTTTACATGTGTGTTCCCTGTTAGTGCACTAGCCGGCTACTACTACTGCCAGCCGGTGGAAACACCTGCAGTAAGAAGACTGAGGTACTATTAGCCCTCGCCTTATCTATTCAGATAAGAGTAGAACTATGGATTGAAGTGAACTTGTTCAGTTAGTAATTCACTTGTACTGAAGAAGATTCTTTGAGTGTATATGGATTTATGTAGGCAAAATAGGCAGTGGCAATCATCCCCTAGTGGTCAATATAGTTACAGAGTGAGGTACAGCAAGGGTGTAAGTAAATTATATATACTTTTTAACAGATTTAAAGAACAGGCTGCACCAAACAACAGCAATGCAAACTAAAACGCATAATAAACATTTGAGGCATAAATAAAGTAAAATATATTATCTCCTTTTATTTTTACAAACAGAACAACCACCCATTCCACCCACAACAGGCCCACCCTCTCCCCAAACAAATGACCCCATCCCTAAAAGTCAGAAGCCTGCAACAAAAGCCCACAATGAAAGTCTAAAGTCTAAAACCCAGTCCCAAATCCCTTTTCACCCTCTCCACCCAAAAGTACCTCCCACCAAACCAAAAAGTTTAAAAAGGGCTCAGAAGACAGCACTGTTGATGTGGGTTTGGAGCTGGTCCAGGATCCGCTCAATCCCATCCAGCCAGCTCGCCACCCACACTGCAGGTGGTCCAGCAGCTGAAAGATGGGCCGCAGCAATGTCCTCTGTGTGTCAGCGTGGGAGGAGTGACAGCATTTCCCGAGAGCTGGCCATGGTGCCAGAGGTGTAATGACCGGAAGGCTGGAAGCTGATGCCGGCTTATTGAACTAGGGCCTTGGTCATAGGCAGCTTGTATTTTTGCCTCTTCATCTGCCAGGACCACTAGCTGCTGGTATTCAGCCCGGATGGCCTCTAGCCACTGCAGCTGGAGACAGGCTGCTATCACCTGGTTGACCAGCAGGAGTAGCAATATCACACAAAAAAAGAAGAAAGACAATTTGTAAACAAAACTCTGTGCAAACACTTGTTTAAAATTAAGCAGTGGGAGGCACAGTAACAGTACATTACTGGTCCCCTAGGGCCATTGGAATTTGTGATTATGATTAGGAGAGTCATAGGGCCAACGTTATTTTTTACCCACACATGCCTCACATAAAAAGCACTGACTGTCTGGCAGAAAAGAATAAAGGCACAATAACACCAGATAAAAAAAACAGTGAT
Source organism: Pleurodeles waltl (assembly GCF_031143425.1). NCBI lineage: Eukaryota > Metazoa > Chordata > Amphibia > Caudata > Salamandridae > Pleurodeles > Pleurodeles waltl. Next base: position 72,058,710 of record NC_090439.1, read on the forward strand.
TCATTGTTTTGTTTTAAAGGCTTTTTTTTAGTAATTAAACAGACACTTTGGGTAGAAAATTTTACATCTCATTTACAAGTAAGGCATTATGTAATGTGGAGTACAAGTTTGTGACCGGGCGTCCCCGGCAACCGCGGCTCGTCATGACGCATCGGACCAGGCCGATGCGTCATGTCCGCGTCTCCCCGTTGCCGGGGCGACGCGATACGAGCGAGGCAGGGGGAAGGCCGTTGCCCGGGAAACCGGATGGGTTTCCCGGCATGGCGTAAACAAAAGGGAAGACGGCACCGGAAGGAAGACGGAGGGGCAGGAGAGGAGAGCCGAGGAGAAGAGACCGGAAGAGCAGGAGAGGAGAGCCCAGGAGTGGAGACCGGAGGGGCAGGAGAGGAGAGCCCAGGAGTGGAGACCGGAGGAGCAGGAGAGGAGAGCCCAGGAGTGGAGACCGGAGGAGCAGGAGGGGAGAGCCCAGGAGAGGAGAGCCCAGGAGAGGGAGACCTCAGAAACGACCGCAGGAGAAGAAACTGCAGCAGAGGAACGCCACAAAGCCAGCCACGACCCAGGAGGATCGTGGCTCACCAAGGTACGGTCCTTGTGGACCAAAACAAAGGCCATATCAGACTAGGGGGGGGGAGGGAAGATAGAGGAGGAAAGGGAGGGAAATCGAAAGGGCACGATAACGAACACATATGAGCACCCCACGAATATATAACTAAAGATTGAGAGCACTTATTCCCCAACTCCTCACAGGCACCCACCCCTCCTTATCGTTCCTACCCATACCCAGACAAGACTGCAGAGAAAGAGTGAAATAACCTTGGTTAAAACCCCATACTTACCCGAGTGTTGTTTTCCTTTGTTTTCCGGTACCCGGGAATCCACCTGAGGGGATCCGCCAGAAGTCACCCAGGAAAAGAAATTGAGACTAAATCAACAATACAGGAAACTGAACAACAGCACCGAAAACCCTAAGGAAACCCGCCCGCTTAGTTATATACTTCAAGTTTTGTCTTTATTCCACCTTAATCTTAAAATAAACCCCACCATAAACTAAACGCATATCTCGTCGTCATTTGTATATTGTTCGATCTGTCACAGTGGTGTCAGAAGTGGGATCAGATTCTAGATCCTCCTCGACAATCGAACAGCATACATAATGAGTGACGCCCCCTCTCTGGAGGACATGATAAAACAGTTGGCCAAGGGCCAACGACATCTACAACTGGTGTGGGAGGCCCACCAGAGGGAGGCTAAGGAGGACCGTGAAGCCTTACAGTCGGCTTTGAAAAGTCAGGCAACCATACTGGCCAATAATCAACTGGTCCACGAGATGGCCATGAAGAAACTAACGGAGACTATTGCTACCACTAAGGTACACCCTAATGTCCCAAGTTCCGTCTTGCAAAAATATCAAGAAGGGGATGATCGCGAATCCTTTTTTACTAATTTTGAAAGGGTGGCCTCAACCGCACAATGGCCGGAAGATAGATGGGGCCAGTATGTCGCCCCCCCTGCTTACAGGAATCTTACAAGCCGCATATCAAGCAGCGAACCCCGGGGGAACAACCCCATATTCCGAAATAAAGACCAGTATATTAGAGCGGGTGGGCCATGACACAGAATATTATAGAATCAAATTCAGGGAAATCAAATGGGGACCGAACGAGGATCCCCGAACCTTCTACAATCGGGTAAACGATTTGGCTTTAAAATGGTTGGGTCCGTCAGGGAATAGCCGGGAAGACGTAATCCAAACAATTGTCCTCGAACAATATTTAAATGCCTTGCCTACGGCTACAAAACACTAGATCCGTCAACATCCCAAGGTGAATACGGAGATGGCAATTGACTTAGCATGTGCATACCATCGTTCGGTGGATGTACGAAATATGCCAACCCGCCCCAGCATAAAACCGGGGCTCCCCAACCCAAAAAGCACTCCCAGAGTCCTTCCCGAAGAACCCATACCTCGCAGAACCTACGAGCATCCACCAGTACCGGGTCCTCAGTGTTATAACTGTGGGGAATGGGGACACATTGCCCGTATGTGTCCCAGGAAACAAGACACTAGTGAACCCATGGAGGTTGGAGTTACCCGACGACGGGTGCTGTGTACAGGCCGGGGCAACCCCAAATTTAAACAGTCCTTAAACGTCAATGGTCGAGTGGTTTGCGCCCTTATAGATTCTGGATGCAGTCAATCCGTGATAAGGAAGGATCTCCTAGCCCTAGCAGACCAGGAAGTCGAACATTGGGTGACTATTTGCTGCATTCATGGGGATAAGGAGATATACCCCTTACAGGCCCTGACAGTAGAGTGGAGGAATTACAGGGACAGCCTTCCTATGGGTATAATGTCAGATCTGATAGAGGAATGTATTATTGGGACGGATTACGAACATTTTCAGGAGATCCTGGACCACGTTCGACAACCAACCCTGACCCAGGATTGGTGGAGGGCTGCCCCTTTTTCTGACAGCGACCTAGATCCCCCCTCTACCCGTAGGAAACTGTCACGTAGGGAGAAACGTGTAGAAAAAGCAAACCACCGAGAGAAAGAGACACATAGCACACCCACCGGTCTGATTGCCGAGACACATGAGGTGCCTGTCGGGTTTCCCCAAAGACAAAGAGAAGATCCTTCTCTCGCCCAAGCTTGGAAATCGGCCAAATCGGAAGAATCCGAAGAGGTGGGTCCCTACTTCTTAATTAGAAAAAACCTCTTATATCGCATAACCACTAATCGCTCCGGGGACCGTAAGCAACAGTTGTTAGTGCCCGAGCACTATAGAGAACATGTTTTAACCTTAGCCCACTGTCAACCCGGAGGAGGTCATTTCGGAAGGGAAAAAACAGAGGAGTATCTCCTCCGGCGGTTTTATTGGCCGGGGGTTTTCGCCCACATACGAAAATTTTGCTCCCAATGTTCCAGGTGCCAACTTACCGAACCCAGTAGACCTAGAAAAGCGCCTCTCATGCCATTACCCATCATAGACATTCCATTTAGTAGGATGGGAATGGACTTGATAGGTCCCATAGTACCCTCCACGAAAGGACACACATATATCCTAGTCATGGTAGATTATGCCACCCGATACCCAGAGGCCATTCCTTTAAAAAGTATGACAACCAAAACAGTAGCCCAAGCAATGATTAATGTATTTTCTCGAGTAGGATTTCCACATGAAATACTCACTGACCAGGGAACTCCTTTCATGTCTACACTCATGAAGCAGGTGTGCAAAACGTTAGGCATTTCCCAAATTCGCACCTCGGTGTACCATCCACAGACCGATGGACTGGTGGAAAGGTACAACCGTACCATAAAAACCCTGCTAAGGAAAGTAGTAGAGGAGTCAGGTAGAGACTGGGATCAAAAGTTGCCCCTGGTATTGTATGCTATACGTACACATGAACAGGAGTCTACCGGTCACAGTCCTTTTGAACTCGTGTTCGGAAGACAGCCCCGATCCCTGCTGGACATGGCCATAGAAGCTTGGGAAGAGGAGGCAGAGGAAGGGGGGAAACCCTTGTTAGAATATGCCCACGACTTACGGTCACAGTTACAAGGGTTATGGGACACAGTCCGAGTAAATATGGAACATGCCCAACAGAACCAAAAACAGTATTACGATCGAGGGAGTAAATTAAGGGTTCCACTACCAGGAGATCAGGTACTTATAATGCGCCCCACGTCTGAACACAAATTGGTTGCAAAATGGCAGGGCCCACATAAAGTACTACGAGCCGTTTCCCCGGTCACTTACCTAATTGAAATCTCGACCACGCCGCAGAAAACCCAGATTTATCACATAAATCTCTTAAAGAAATGGGAAGAACCCGAGAGCTCTAACTCGACCGAAGCCGTGGGCCGGTTCCTATGTCCCAATGGGAGGGTTCAAATTGAATTTTGCCCGACCGAGACCACTAATGAGGAGAATCTGCCCACAGTGAACGCCTCATTAACAAAATTAGAGAGGGAACAGGTATTCAGTTTACTGGAACATTTCAGATCATTTTTTTCCATAGTGCCAGGCAAAACCTCTTTGATTGCCCATAAAATACGGACTACACCAGGTACAATTGTCCGGTTACGGCCATATCGTATACCAGAGGCCAGGAAACAGATTATGGAGGATGAGGTCCAAAAGATGCTAGAATTAGGAGTGATAGAGCCTTCTACTAGTCCCTGGTGCTCCCCAGTTGTCCTGGTACCAAAACCTGATGGTACTATTAGGTTCTGCATCGACTTCAGGAAACTCAACGAACATTCCATGTTCGATACTTATCCGATACCCAGGGTGGATGATGTATTAGAAAAACTAGGAAAAGCAAAATACATGTCCACCCTAGATTTAACTAAAGGATATTGGCAGATTCCACTAGCCGCAGAAGATAAAGAGAAAACGGCCTTTGCCACGCAGTCAGGTCTGTACCACTTCACAGTGTTACCGTTCGGACTGCATGGAGCCCCAGCGACATTTCAACGGTTAATGGACAGCCTCCTAAAACCCTTTCGACATTTTTCAGCTGCTTACTTAGATGACGTAGTCATTTTCAGTGAAACATGGAATGATCATCTACTGCATTTGCAACAGATATTCCATACTCTGAGACAGGCAGGGTTAACTGCCAATCCAAAAAAATGCGTTATCGGACAGCCTGACATATTATACCTAGGATACAAAATCAGTCAAGGGAACCTCCAGCCACAATCTAAGAAGGTAGAAGCTATTCTCAATGCACCTAGCCCTGCAACGAAGAAAGATTTGCGTTCCTTCCTAGGGTTGGTCGGCTACTATCGAAGATTCATTCAATTAGCACCTTTTTCGGATCAACAGGAGACTAGTTTTGAACAGCTAAAATCCTTTCTGACTAGGGAGCCCATCCTACGGTGCCCAGATTTCTCGAAACCGTTCCACCCCTATACAGATGCCTCTGATGTCGGGCTAGGAGGGGTACTGACCCAGCCCGATGGGGATGGTGGGGATCACCCGATAGTGTATATTAGCAGGAAACTGTTTCCTCGGGAGCGCCATTATCCCACGATCGAAAAGGAATGTTTGGCCATCAAATGGGCTGTAGACACCTTGCAGTATTACCTTTTGGGTCGGCCTTTTATTCTCTATACAGATCATGCTCCCCTCACTTGGTTGTCGGCTCATAAAGATACGAATTCACGGATCTTGAGGTGGTTCCTTGAACTCCAACCCTTTTCATTTCAGGTCCGTCACATCCCTGGTCCCCAGCAGGCCCCGGCTGATTATCTCTCCAGATACCCAGACTCTACCTCGGTCCTCGATCAGGACCGTTCTTGGGAAGGGGTGTGTGACCGGGCGTCCCCGGCAACCGCGGCTCGTCATGACGCATCGGACCAGGCCGATGCGTCATGTCCGCGTCTCCCCGTTGCCGGGGCGACGCGATACGAGCGAGGCAGGGGGAAGGCCGTTGCCCGGGAAACCGGATGGGTTTCCCGGCACGGCGTAAACAAAAGGGAAGACGGCACCAGAAGGAAGACGGAGGGGCAGGAGAGGAGAGCCGAGGAGAAGAGACCGGAGGAGCAGGAGAGGAGAGCCCAGGAGTGGAGACCGGAGGGGCAGGAGGGGAGAGCCCAGGAGTGGAGACCGGAGGAGCAGGAGAGGAGAGCCCAGGAGTGGAGACCGGAGGAGCAGGAGGGGAGAGCCCAGGAGAGGAGAGCCCAGGAGAGGGAGACCTCAGAAACGACCGCAGGAGAAGAAACCGCAGCAGAGGAACGCCACAACGCCAGCCACAACCCAGGAGGATCGTGGCTCACCAAGGTACGGTCCTTGTGGACCAAAACAAAGGCCATATCAGACTAGGGGGGGGAGGGAAGATAGAGGAGGAAAGGGAGGGAAATCGAAAGGGCACGATAACGAACACATATGAGCACCCCACGAATCTATAACTAAAGATTGAGAGCACTTATTCCCCAACTCCTCACAGGCACCCACCCCTCCTACCCATACCCAGACAAGACTGCAGAGAAAGAGTGAAATAACCTTGGTTAAAACCCCATACTTACCCGGGTGTTGTTTTCCTTTGTTTTCCGGTACCCGGGAATCCACCTGAGGGGATCCGCCAGAAGTCACCCAGGAAAAGAAATTGAGACTAAATCAACAATACAGGAAACTGAACAACAGCACCGAAAACCCTAAGGAAACCCGCCCGCTTGGTTATATACTTCAAGTTTTGTCTTTATTCCACCTTAATCTTAAAATAAACCCCACCATAAACTAAACGCATATCTCGTCGTCATTTGTATATTGTTCGATCTGTCACAAAGTTGTTGTGCTGCTAAACTAATGAACGCATGCTAGCCACCTTCACCTTAATCCACTAGAGGCCTGTGGTCTGTCCGTAGACAAAATTATTTTCCCCAAACATAGGCGGTCATTATGAACATGGTGGGAAAGTCAGCCGACCGATGTGGTGGCGGTGAACAGAATCCTGCCGTTGGGGGTGTATGGAAACCTGCCATATAATGAATGAAAATCCCAACCCCGCCAAAAATCACCAGTCCACCACTCCCTGCCATGACTCTGTCGGCGGGAATCCCGGACCTCCCCACCCCGCCACCGCCAAGCACACCCACATCCCGCACTCCAAATAATGATGCACAAATCACCTCAGCGGACAGTGAAGGCCGGACGACCATTGGTGACTGCGACTGCCATGGGCAGCAAGTGGACTCAACAGCAAGAAGTGCACACATTGGATAGGCGTATGACCCACACACCTGACACATATCCAGAACCCCAAAAGACACCCCCAGACACACCCCACAATCCCTTGAAATGAAAGCAGGACAAGAAGACGGAGAATACCAGAGCCAGACAGCGAATGCCATCATACAGGACACACATAGTCCCACAGAAGAGCACCCCTACATCCTTCCCAGGGCAGACACCATTGCCCACACTCACCATGTCCCCCCAAACATCCACGCTTCACCGAAAGGGAGTTAAGGACCATGGTGGATGAGATCTTGAAAGTGGAGCCACAAATATTTGGGCCGAGGTGCAGCACATACCCATTGCAAGGAAAATGGAGCTGTGGCAGACCATTGTGAACAGTGTCAATGCAGTGGGACACCATCCACGCGCCAGGGATGACATCCGGAAGAGATGGAACGATCTGCGGGGGAAGGTCCGGGGCATGGCATCAAGGCACCACATCGCAGTGCAGAAGACTGGGGGAGGATCGCCAACAACACCACCCGACTACACTGACTGGTAGTAAAAGGTACTGGTCATCCTGAACCCAGACGGACTCACTGGAGGAATGGACTCGGGTAAGTGATCTACAATTACCCATCCACCATACCTGTAATGCATGCACCACCCTACCCCACCCACACCCACCAGGACCTACACCCCACCCTGGCATCAGCCACTACATCCACCCCCCTGCATGACCACAAACCCACTAACAGGCCCACATCCCTCCCCCTGTGCACAGTCACCCACCCCTGCAAGTACCCACAATGGAACGATACCCCCAACCACAATGCAGCCCTACACTGGTGCAAAATGCAATGTCAACCTCACAAAGGCACTCTGGAAAGCCACTGAAAGTAACACCAGCACAAAATAGTCTAGTCCTGTACACCTCAAACGTTCATGCAGATATAACAGACATGTCTATGTCCCCCAACAGGCACCACCACCCATGCCACCCTCACGGACGGGACAAGGAGTACCAGTGTTCCCCCTGGAGACAGAGGCACCTCACAGGATGCTGGTGAAGGATCCCTGGACACCGATGAGCAGGCAGGCCCCTCACACAGTCCTGGACTCTCACCATGCAGCAGCCCCACCCAGGAAACCACTGTCACCCCTAACACCTAGTCAAGACCAGTAGCCCAGAGCAGGCGTACCCACACCAGTTTACCCAGGGCACAGACTGGTGGAACACAGGTACAGAGGACACAGTCTCCCACTCCCAACATGCAGGAAGGTGAGGGTCCCAGTACAAGTGGTACTGCCAGACCTGTGCAGGGGACACAGGCACAAGGGGCTAGGGCATGTGCAAGGGTCGCAGGGGGCCAAGTGGGGGAGGCCACAGGATGGATGCAGCAGCCCAGGACGTGATCCTACCAACATACCCATGACAGGTTGGCACAGATTGTGTCCACCCTGGAGTACAGTCAGAGGATGCAACAGGAACAACACCAACAGGCCATGGAGCAGTAGAAAGAGCACAATGCCACAATGGCCAATAAAGCAGGAGCACTGCTGCAGCTGGTCAAAAACCAGTCTGACACCCACACAGGACAAGAGGCCCCCACAACAGCACCGGACAAACCAGCATCAGATCACCCTAGCAGCAGAAACATCCCAGGACCTGCCCATACAGGAAACATAAGGGCCTACGATGTCATCCCATCAAGCGCAACAGCAGGTGCCCAAACGGACCCTCAGGCCACGATATGGCACTGGAACCCCAGCTAAGAACAACGCCCCCTCCCACCCAATCACCAACCACACATTGCTGAGAGGCAAGATGAAATACTGTTAGACAAGATGGACCATGAATACTACCAACAAGGCTGCCACTATGTTGGTCTTGAGGACACTCCACACTTACGACTTCTGTAAATTGCACAATTCACTCACTTCAACCAATGAAACACTTTTCACACCTGTAACATTGTCCCCTGTGTTAAATAGTGAACAAAGTGGAGTATGGATGCAACTGACAGAGAACAACTTTATTGTTGAATCTGTGCATGATGGGAGTCCTGTGTGCCCATATGGTGGCAAGGAGGAAATGCGTATATTTTCAGTCAGTACCATGCAGAAGTGGGCCATTTTTCGCCCATCATTACCAACCCCCCTATATGACAGAGCACACTGTCAGTATTAGTCACCAACCCCAATGACAGGCCTAAGTCCCACACAGTTACTGGAAGTAGAGTTGTATCAGTTGGTTCCTGGAATTGACATATTCCCCTTCCTCATCATCACCATCACTCTCCTCACCTCTCTGAGGTAGCTGATCAGGACCTATAGCACCCTCCACCTCCAGGAGGGGGATAGAATGTCTCACTGCCACGTTGTGCAGCATGCAGCAGGCCACCACTATTCTACACACCTTATCAGGCCCATAGGTCAGGGAACCCCCAGAGATGTGTAGACACCTGAATCTAGCCGTCAGGAGACCTATAGTTCACTCTATTACCCTCCTAGTACGTCCATGGGCCTCATTGTAATTCCTCTCTGCATCCGTCCTGGGATTCCTCACTGGTGTCAGGAGCCAAAGTTTGGGTAGCCAGAATCACCTATAAAATGGTGCAACACAGACTCGTCATTGGTATAACCCTTAGTCAGACAGGCTGTTTTTCTGCAATGTGTCAGTTACTGACAGGCACACTTACCTATAATCCACCCTCTGTCCCCTTGTAGTTGTTCCATCTTCTGTGGCACACTACTGTTCCTCAACACAAAGTAATCATGGACTGAACTTGGGAACATGGCATTCACATGTGAAATGTACTGGTCTGAAGTACATACCAATTTGATGTTCATGGAGTGAAAGTTCTTCCTGTTTCTGTACACCTGTTCACTCACTCTTCGGGGGATGATCGGTATATGGGTGCCATCTATGGCACCTATCACATGGGGTATGTTGGCAAAGGCATAGAATTCAGACTTGATGGCAGGTAGGTCAGTACTTTGGAGAAACCTCACATAGGACTGCCGATGTCGGACAAATGCATTCAGAAATCTTGTCAGTACCAAGCTGAACATTGGCTGTAAAAAAACAGCACCCATGCCCACTGTCACTGGAAATGAGCCCTTGGTCAGGAAATGGACTGCGGAGAGCATTTGCCCTTTAGTTGGAATGGCATGCTGATTACGATTTCCTGGAGTTAGTGCAGGATCCAGTAATGCACAAAGGTCCTGAACAGTTGCACGTGTGAGTCTGTATGTGATTATGATCTGACACTCCACCATGGTCCCTATATACCCAAGTGGTCTGTAAACCGATGGTGCCCTTCCACGCCACAAGGGTCGGTACCTACGAGGTGTTACAAAAAGGACTGATGAAGACACATACATAGGCACGCTTGTCATCATTTGTGCACTGCATTGTTCCTTGTAGTGTCTCTACAATAACTGCTACCTGACAGATATACATGTACATCACAAGGAGGGAACAGAGTATTTCATGTGTGCTACTATACTGAATGGACAGAGCCCTAGGTTCTTCATGTGGCTAGAAGGGCCTACATTGTAAGTAGTAATTAATTCTAGATACATAGGTGATGGCAAAATGTCTGCCCACTGTAGGTCTGCCCTTTCGTTGTGGAAGTGACCTCATACCACTAGCGGTTGACATCACAGCGTAAGGCAGTGTTTATCGCTGTTCTCACTCTCATTGGCTAACATGGATGCCAATGGGGAATCCTGGCATGTCATGATCGCCACCAGCGGTGACGGTGCATACCGCCACAGACCGTATGTGCGTTCGTCATCGTTTGATCACTTGACTCCCTGATCTCGTGTGGACAGGTACTCCACTCTTTGTACTGCTGTGGCCTGCTTCTGGCTATGGATGTTACCAAAAAACAAGGGGGAGACCCTATCACCCTAGCCTGCCTAGGGTCAATAAAATGTCAAAAAATATATATATAGGCGACAGGAAGGGACAAATCTGATCCTAAGTTTAAAGAACAGTGCTTGGTTCTGTTACTTTTGAATTCATTTCTTTCTTACATTTATTTAACAATTTGAAAAAAAGGAGCTATGGTTGTTCAATACATAAATAAATAAATAAACACCACAACAAATGTAAACCCACATAATTAAAACAAACACAATAGACGGAACATTACTCACAATACTAACAAATGGATAGGGTTAAACAGTCTAGAAAACACACGGAGGGTTATGCCCTACACATTTAGTCAGTGGTCACTATTGTGACACTACACTTGTGATCCACTTATACTAGCTAAGGTAATGGGCTTTGAGTGCACTTAGATATCCGAAACGCTGTGTATTTCTTTTCCACAGGCGTTGTATAGTGCTTCTCAAATCTTTGAATTATAGTCCATTGTTTACCAAGCCCACACACTTGCTAGGAAAGAAGTCAACGCGTTTCGGCCTTCTGATTTAGGGCCTCATCAGGACTGGATAAGGGCAATGTCATCTCTGAACTATAGGCGAAGGAGGAATTTGCTGACTGCAATCTTCTAGAGTTTTTATTATCTGTTGCTCGGCTTATTTTCAACTCCCACTGGCGCCGGGTTCTCAAACCAATTATCGCGGGTTATGTAGGCTCGAGTCCACTTTCATTACGGCAGCCAAACTGCAAGCTGTGTTCTTCTCGATTTTTTGGTTGCTAAGCAACTTAGCGCTCAGGCCCCAGCATTCACCCACGGAGGAACTGGAGAAGCTAGTTGACGGGGTCCTGCCCCTGTACGCGAAACTGTACGGACGACCAGAGGTAATGGTGATTCTGGGTTGGGTGGGCACTGTGTGTGTGTAATGGATGGTGTTGATTGGACATATGTGTGCACCTCTGAGCCTGCATGGGCCATGGTGCATGGCATGCTGCGTGCGACTGTCCTGTAAGTCTGAGAGTACTGTCCGTCCCATAGTGGACGTTTAGCCAGCTGTTCCTATCGGTCTGCACTAACTTTAATGAAATACTACATATTTTTTCAAGGAAGCATTAACTGTTCAAACTGCAAGCACCAGGATGCAAGGGGCGAACTCGACTGGAATGTTAGGCAGTGTGCTCCCAATCAGACTTCACATAAAAAAGCACTGTTTTGGTTCCAGCATCACAACTCGATGTAGAAGGATGCAAAACATTTATCACTATAGATGCAAATGCATTTGGCCTGGAAGCAGCTTGGTCCCATTGTGATGAAGGCAAACAACTGTGGGATTTGCTTCCAGGAGATTTACAGATGCTGGAACCAGATACTCAGTTATTAAGAAACAGATGCTAGCGTGTACTTGGGGCATTGGAAAATGTAAACATTATGGCCCTCATTATGAATATGGCGGTCCATTCCGCTCCCCGGTGGTGGCAGCAGAAACCGCCAACAGAGGAGCGGGCCGGACCGCCAAATAATGAACCAAACAAAAGTCAGGCAAACAAAAGTCAGGCATCCCGTGAACCACCCACTGCCAGCAGGGGAGTGCCAACGAGGACGGCAGAGTCCACCCACAGGCCGTCGGAAAGGCCCAACCCGCCCATCAAATTATGAACCACCATTCCGTCGCTAGTTCCGGGGCGGGAACCACCACCACACAAAGCCAGGCGGAAACAAACTAAACATAAGGAAACAATCACCGGAGGCCCGCAGAACACGTCACGGCAGACATGGATAGAGAGCTGCAGACCATGCCAGCGCTGCCCCTTGTCATATACCTCCATGACCGAGACCGCCGACGAAGACGACGAAGGTAAGTACCGCAACCTTCTGAACAAGGGAAGAAAGTGCACAGTCACATACCCACCCACTCCACCCACCCTGCAACGCCTCCCCGAACCATTCACAGCGGCACAACCCCCACCCCCCACATCAAGAGGTACTTACCCGACACAAGGCTAATCCAACATGACCATAGTACATACAAATGCCCCACACTCATAAGAAATGAAACAAAAGACCAGGGTTCAACGGCGTGAAGCCCAAACACAGGCCACACAGAAACTTTAATATGAAGCTCAACGAGCCAAACAGTCCAAACAGGGCCAATGGCCAGTCTGTATGTCGACAATTGCCATGGGCCACAATGGGCCCAACCTGACTCCCACAAGTGCATGGTACTCCACTTCATGGGGCACCATATGGGCATCCAGGCACCTCACAGAAGGGGGGCGGAGGTGGGGATTTTAGACGGGGTGGGCCTTTGACTTTCGTTTGGAAGGTGGAGTGGGGGTGGGCTTGTCCTTTGAAGGGGGTGGGGGCTGTTTGGAACTGGTGGAGCTAGATGGCCTAGGCTCATTCCGGGGAACGGGTGGAGCTAGATGGCCTAGGCTCAGTCTGTGCCTTTTTCTTATCTGGGGAAGGGGCATGAGAATGTGAAGGGCGGACAGGGGTGGGCTATGTTGTGGGAGGAGTGGAAAGAGCAAGGAGGTGTGAACCTTTGGGGACAAGACGGGGTGGGCCAGTGGGTTGTAAGAGGTCAGCACGGGAGAGGAAACGTTTCTTTGGAGCAATTGGGGTGGGCGTGGTTGAGGGCGTGGGAGTGGAGGCAGAGGGTGTGGATGTATGTGGTGTAGGGGTGCGTGTAGTGGGTGCAGGTGACTGCTCAGTATGCTGTGGTGTGGTGAATGTCTGATGGGTGGTTTTCTTGGTGTGTTTGTGTGTTTTTGGAGGGGGGTGGACAGAGTGGGAGAAGACAGACAGCGAGTGTGGATGTATGTTGTGTGGGTGTCTGCAATTCCGGTGAGTGTGCTGCATGTGTCGAATACAGTAGTGGTGGTGAGTGCAGGTGTGGTGTATGGAATGCATGTATGGCTGTCTGCTATTGTGGTGAGTGCAGGAAGAGGAGCAGCAACAGTGAGTGAAGGTGCAGTGCATGAGGGTGTGGATGTAGAGAGGACAGACAGGGAGGCAGAAGAGGTGGGCACACTGGGGGAAGTGGACGTTGTTGCGTGAGCAGGTGTCTGTTGGCTGTGTGAATGCTTGTGGTGGGATGTGTGGTGCTTGTGTTTTGAAGTGTGTTTCTTTTGTGTTGATGTACTTGACTGGGTGTCTGAATGTGTGCCTTGGACGGGTGAAGGGATTTGGGTACTGGAAGGGGTAGAGGAGTTTGGAGGGGGGACAGAATGGGCAGGGAAACTGGCTGCCTTCCGAGAGGAGGCCAGAGCCTGAAAAGATCTCTGTGGGGTGACACAGCACCATGAATGCCATCCAGATAGGCATTAGTCTGTTGCACCTCTGATGCTAGCCCCTGGATGGCATTGATGATGGTTGTCTGCCCTACAGAGATGGTTCTCAGGAGGTCAATAGCCTCCTCTGTGAGGGCAGCAGTGCTGACTGGGGCAGGGGAGGAGGTGCCTGGGGCGAAGGAGACGCCCACTTTTCTGCGTGGGCAGGCACAGACAACTCTGTGGGGAGCAGAAGGGAGGGCGGTGATGGAATGGGGTGGGGGAAGATGTCACAGTAGTGGTGTGTGCACTAGGGTGCGCCACCGCCGGAGAGGCCCCATCGGAGGAGGTCTCAGAGTCACTACCTCCTGTGGTAGTAGCCTCCCCCATGGAACTCCCCTTGCCCTCCCACCCACTGGTCCCCTTGGTGTCGGTTATCTCTGCCTCGAAGGATCCGTGGGCCGCTGCCTCCCAACTTGCCGGTGTCTCAGCTCCCTCGTCTGATGTTGATGCTGTAGTACTACACCAACACAAGAGAACAGGGATGGGGAGACAAAAAAGGAAAGGCACTTGTAAACAGCTGAATGCAAGTACATAATGGCCAGACTTACACCCACCTAGAAGACATACCCAACAGGCAGCACCGTTCACTATGCCCATGGCCATGCCCCTCACTACTGACCAGAATACTGCTCTACACCCATCCCCTGGACTACCTAAGGAGGCGACGTGTGGGAGACACCCCTACATCCCTTGGGGACCATAAAGTAGATGGACACCAGTGAAAGTCCCTGCCTCTAAGCAGCATAAAGCCTAATGCACACCCACACATCCTTCTAGACTGAAGTATGTGAAATGAGCACTCACCCCCTTGTGACTGCTGTGCAGCCTTCAAGCACCCATCCAAGTCTTGGTACGCCACCGCCAGGATCCGTCGCATGAGGAGGGTCAGTGCCCGATGGGCCCCCCTTCCACATTGGGAGGACTTCCCCAGCTGGGCTTTACTGATCATTCGCGCCAAGCGCTGCAGGTCCTCCCACCTCTTTCTACAGTGGGTGCTCCACCGGTTGTACACCCCCAATGTCCACACCTCCTTGGTGATGGCATGCCAATGTGCCCTCTTCTGGTGGGCGCTGACCTAAAAGAGAGACACAGAAATGGAACACAGAGGTCAGACACTTGCCTGTGCTCCCAATCGGTCTTCATGTTTAAAAGGCTCCCTCGAGCCATTGAGCTGACGAGCTCTGGAGACGCACCTGTGAGCCGGGGAGTGGTACTAAACCTGAGACGATTTTGGCAGCATTTCCAGCAACCCCAGATATTTTTTTATGTTTTCTACTCTCTACTGATGAAGGGCAATAACACAGAAACACGTGTATAGAGATGAACAGCAATGACTGCACTAACTTTAGTGAAAAACTACGGACACTTTCAAGTAAGCGTTAAATTTGAACTGCATTTACCAGGATGCAAAGGGGCGAACTCGACTGGGATGTGAGGCAGTGTGCTCCCAACCCACCTTCCTGTTTAAAAGGCTCCCTTGAGCCATTGAGCTGACCAGCTCTGGAGATGCATCTGTGAGCCTGTGAGTGGTACTAGACCTGAGATGATTTTGGCAACATTTCCAGCAACCCCAGATATTTTTCGATGTTTTCTACTCTCTATCAATCAATCAATCAATCAAAAAATCTGTAGAGCGCGCTACTCACCCGTGAGGGTCTCAAGGCGCTGGGGGAGGGGAAACCGGGGGGGGCAGGGAGGGTCACTGATCGAACATCCATGTCTTAAGGTTCTTTCTGAAGACCAGTAGGTGTTTGGTTTTGCGGAGGTTGGTGGGGAGGGAGTTCCAGGTTTTAGGGGCGAGGTAGGAGAAAGACCTGCCTCCTGCGGTGGTGCGCTGGATGCGGGGGACTATGGCTAGAAGAGGTCGGCTCATCGGAGGTTGCGTGTGGGAGTGTGGAAGTTAACTCTTTCATTGAGGTAGGTTAGGCCAGTGCTGTGGATGGATTTCCATCTCTACTGATGAAGGGCAATAACCCAGAACCACGTGTATAGGGATGAACAGCAATGACTGCACTAACTTTAGTGAAATACTACGGACACTTTCAAGTAAGCGTTAAATTTGAACTATATTTACCAGGATGCAAAGGGGTGAACTCGACTGGGATGTGAGGCAGTGTGCTCCCAACCCACCTTCCCGTTTAAAAGGCTCCCTTGAGCCATTGAGCTGACGAGCTCTGGAGATGCACCCGTGAGCCTGTGAGTGGTACTAGACCTGAGACGATTTTGACAGCATTTCCAGGAACCTCAGATATTTTTTGATGTTTTCTACTCTCTAGTGATGAAGGGCAATAACCCAGAAACATGTGTATAGAGATGAACAGCAATGACTGCACTAACTTTAGTGAAAAACTACGGACACTTTCAAGTAAGCGTTAAATTTGAACTGCATTTACCAGGATGCAAAGGGGCGAACTCGAATGGGATGTGAGGCAGTGTGCTCCCAACCCGCCTTCCTGTTTAAAAGGCTCCCTTGAGCCATTGAGCTGGCGAGCTCTGGAGATGCACCCGTGAGCCTGTAAGTGGTACTAGACCTGAGACAATTTTGGCAGCATTTCCAGGAACCCGAGATATTTTTCGATGTTTTCTACTCTCTAGTGATGAAGGGCAATAACCCAGAAACACGTGTATAGAGATGAACAGCAATGACTGCACTAACTTTAGTGAAAAACTACGGACACTTTCAAGTAAGCGTTAAATTTGAACTGCATTTACCAGGATGCAAAGGGGCGAACTCGAATGGGATGTGAGGCAGTGTGCTCCCAACCCGCCTTCCTGTTTAAAAGGCTCCCTTGAGCCATTGAGCTGGCGAGCTCTGGAGATGCACCCGTGAGCCTGTGAGTGGTACTAGACCTGAGACGTATTTGGCAGCATTTCCAGCAACCCCAGATATTTTTCGATGTTTTCTACTCTCTACTGATGAAGGGCAATAACCCAGAAACTCGTGTATAGAGATGAACAGCAATGAATGCACTAACTTTAGTGAAAAACTACGGACACTTTCAAGTAAGCGTTAAATTTGAACTGCATTTACCAGGAAGCAAAGGGGCGAACTCGACTGGGATGTGAGGCAGTGTGCTCCCAACCTGCCGTCCTGTTTAAAAGGCTCCCTTGAGCCATTGAGCTGACGAGCTCTGGAGATGCACCCGTGAGCCTGTGAGTGGTACTAGACCTGAGACGATTTTGGCAGCATTTCCAGGAACCCCAGATATTTGTTGATGTTTTCTACTCTCTAGTGTTGAAGGGCAATAACCCAGAAACATGTGTATAGAGATGAACAGCAATGACTGCACTAACTTTAGTGAAAAACTACGGACACTTTCAAGTAAGCGTTAAATTTGAACTGCATTTACCAGGATGCAAAGGGGCAAACTCGACTGGGATGTGAGGCAGTGTGCTCCCAAACCACCTTCCTGTTTAAAAGGCTCACTTGAGCCATTGAGCTGACGAGCTCTGGTGATGCACCTGTGAGCCTGTAAGTGGTACTAGACCTGAGACGATTTTGGCAGCATTTCCAGCAACCCCTGATATTTTTCGATGTTTTCTACTCTCTATCAATCAATCAAAAAATCTGTAGAGCGCGCTACACTCCCGTGAGGGTCTCAAGGCGCTGGGGGAGGAGAAACCGGGGGGGGGGCAGGGAGGGTCACTGATCGAACAGCCATGTCTTGAGGTTCTTTCTGAAGACCAGTAGGTCTTTGGTTTTGCGGAGGTTGGTGGGGAGGGAGTTCCAAGTTTTAGGGGTGAGGTAGGAGAAAGACCTGCCGCCTGCGGTGGTGCGCTGGATGCCGGGGACTGTGGCTAGGGCGAGGTCGGCTCATCGGAGGTTGCGTGTGGGAGTGTGGAAGTTAACTCTTTCATTGAGGTAGGTTGGGCCGGTGCTGTGGATGGATTTCCATCTCTACTGATGAAGGGCAATAACCCAGAAACACGTGTATAGGGATGAACAGCAATGACTGCACTAACTTTAGTGAAAAACTATGGACACTTTCAAGTAAGCGTTAAATTTGAACTGCATTTACCAGGATGCAAAGGGGTGAACTCGACTGGGATGTGAGGCAGTGTGCTCCCAACCCGCCTTCCCGTTTAAAAGGCTCCCTTGAGCCATTGAGCTGACGAGCTCTGGAGATGCACCCGTGAGCCTGTGAGTGGTACTAGACCTGAGACAATTTTGGCAGCATTTCAGGGAACCCGAGATATTTTTCGATGTTTTCTACTCTCTAGTGATGAAGGGCAATAACCCAGAAACATGTGCATAGAGATGAACAGCAATGACTGCACTAACTTTAGCGAAAAACTACGGACACTTCCAAGTAAGCGTTAAATTTGAACTGCATTTACCAGGATGCAAAGGGGTGAACTCGAATGGGATGTGAGGCAGTGTGCTCCCAACCCGCCTTCCTGTTTAAAAGGCTCCCTTGAGCCATTGAGCTGGCGAGCTCTGGAGATGCACCCGTGAGCCTGTGAGTGGTACTAGACCTGAGACGTATTTGGCAGCATCTACAGCAACCCCAGATATTTTTCGATGTTTTCTACTCTCTACTGATGAAGGGCAATAACCCAGAAACTCGTGTATAGAGATGAACAGCAATGACTGCACTAACTTTAGTGAAAAACTACAGACACTTTCAAGTAAGCGTTAAATTTGAACTGCATTTACCAGGAAGCAAAGGGGCGAACTCAAATGGGATGTGAGGCAGTGTGCTCCCAACCTGCCGTCCTGTTTAAAAGGCTCCCTTGAGCCATTGAGCTGACGAGCTCTGGAGATGCACTTGTGAGCCTGTGGGTGGTACTAGACCTGAGACACTTTTGGCAGCATTTCCAGGAACCCCAGATATTTTTCAATGTTTTCTACTCTCTAGTGATGAAGGGCAATAACCCAGAAACGTGTATAGAGATGAACAGCAATGACTGCACTAACTTTAGTGAAAAACTACAGACACTTTCAAGTAAGCGTTACATTTGAACTGCATTTACCAGGATGCAAAGGGGCAAACTCGACTGGGATGTGAGGCAGTGTGCTCCCAAACCGCCTTCCTGTTTAAAAGGCTCCCTTGAGCCATTGAGCTGACGTGCTCTGGTGATGCACCTGTGAGCCTGTAAGTGGTACTAGACCTGAGACGATTTTGGCAGCATTTCCAGCAACCCCAGATATTTTTCGATGTTTTCTACTCTCTACTGATGGAGGGCAATAACCCAGAAACACGTGTATAGAGATGAACAGCAATGACTGCACTAACTTTAGTGAACAACTACGGACACTTTCAAGTAAGCGTTAAATTTGAACTACATTTACCAGGATGCAAAGGGGCGAACTCGACTGGGATGTGAGGCAGTGTGCTCCCAACCCGCCTTCCTGTTTAAAAGGCTCCCTTGAGCCATTGAGCTGGCGAGCTCTGGAGATGCACCCGTGAGCCTGTGAGTGGTACTAGACCTGAGACGTATTTGGCAGCAATTCCAGCAACCCCAGATATTTTTCAATGTTTTCTACTCTCTACTGATGAAGGGCAATAACCCAGAAACTCGTGTATAGAGATGAACAGCAATGACTGCACTAACTTTAGTGAAAAACTACAGACACTTTCAAGTAAGCGTTAAATTTGAACTACATTTACCAGGATGCAAAGGGGCGAACTCGTCTGGGATGTGAGGCAGTGTGCTCCCTACAAGTCATACAGTGTTTTTTTATGAGATCAAAGTTCTGTTAGACCACGCAAAATCAGAATTCTTCTTTAGCGAATTTCTGAAACACTCAGTCAAATCAGGATATTTGAGCATGAATTCAGAGTAGAACTCATATATCCCTTGAAAATCAGAGTTGGTCCTTGTCCTTGGAATGAGGAGCCTCGTCAATAGCAACAAATGAACCTGATATAGGTTTGACTACTTCTGATGACAAAATATGACCCCAATACTCAAGTTCTTTGACCGCACACACACATTTGTCTTTTCTCAAAGGGATGTAATTGTGGCTTAAAGCAGTTAACACCAGACGTAGAATAAAATTGTGTTCATCCATGGTATTGGCAAACACCAAAACAACATCTTAGAAAACAACAATGTTTTTGATCCCCTGCAGAATTTTTGTCATCACTTTCAGAAAAACAGACACAGTGGAGGCCAGAACAAATGACATCCTAAAAAATTGGAATGTACCTTTAGGTGTCACAAAAGCTGTCAAATGTCAAGATTCGTTGTCCAACACCACCTGATGATATGCTACCTTCAAATCCAACTAGGTGTACCACCATAGTAATACAATCCTCAATACGAGAGATAGGAACATTTTCCACCCAGACAGCATCATTAACGCTTCTCAAGTCAACAAATAGTTGACGTTTTCCTGATCTTTTCTTAGCTAGAATAACCGGGAATAGCCATTGTGGTACATCTACTGGCTCAATTATTATTTTTTTTTAAAACATGTTTTTATTAGTTTTTCAAAACAAAAAGCCATACATTTCCTTGCAAATAAAGTCATTGTTACAGTTCAACATCAATTTGCGGTGTGTCATCCGGCTTTCCCCTATTAGTATCTATCTATAAACTAAACTACTAAGAACTTGTGTGCACTTCCCGGCCCGCTAAACCTGCCCGACACTGTCAATCCAACGCCACGTAAGGCGAGGCGTACAGGTGCAGCGTGGATCTATCGCCCCCGGTGATCAGAGCCCCCGACACCCCCCACACGGGAGCAGGGGGGGGGGGCGAAGGAGCCCAGCGTAGGAGGGAAGGGGGGAGGGGGGGGGGAAGAGGACAAGGCGGGAGGATCCCATGATGCAGAGCTCTGCGCTAATGTCCATTGGTCAAGTGTGCAGAACTATTGGTGCCTTGGCATGCTTGTGTTGGGGGGGGGGGGGGGCCGAGCCGTCAGGTCATCAGTGTTGGTGAGGTATTAATGCAAGATGTGTGTGTGCCTCCAAGTGTATTGTTATCTTTCTGCAGAGGGCTAGGCCCTCAGCCCGCTAAGTGGGCACAGCTGACTATAATTCAGGGGGGTCTTTCGTCATTTTTAGCTTCCAACCTGGAGACTAATACACCCCAGGCCTCCTCTCCCATCCGACCCAGACCCCTACGGGCTAAGTTTATTAGCAACTGATGCTCAGCGCGAGCCCAGCGTAGCGTGAGGGCAAGCCAGACTTTTAAGTCAGGCATGTTACGAGCCTTCCAGCTCATAGCTATCAGTCTTTTGTAGATTACATACGCTAAGTCTACAAACCTGTGTGAGTGTTTATTTCTTTTCGTTCTTGGCCTCAGTCCAAGTAAGCAGGACCTGGGATCCATGTTCAAGTTGAGCCCCGTGATCTCCGCTAAGGTTTTAACCACCCTCTCCCAGCCCCCTCCCAGCCTCGGGCACTCCCAGACCATGTGATAGAACTGTGCTGCTGGTTTTTTGCATCTGGGGCCGGCTGGATCCGACCCGGGGAACATACGTTTGATCCTGGCCGGTGCCAGGTATGTCTGATGTAAGTAATTAAACTGTGTATATCTGAATCTAGGGTTTCTTGATACCTCTCGTGTGTGGCTCAAAGCTTTTGACCATTCTGACTCAGAGACCGGGTTGGGCAATACACTGTCCCACTTCTCCCTGACTTTCTGCAGGTTGTCACCCGGGGGTTTGTTCAGAAGCTTGTAAAGGTTTGATACTGCTTTTACTTGGGAGTCACACCTCAGCATGTGATGCAGGGTAGCTGTGATATCAGGCTCTGAGTCGACTGATGCCCATGTTTTCCTGATTGCATGACATATTGCGTGATATGCCAGGAACTGCCCACGATTAATCCCTGTGAGGGCCTGTATAGCTTCGAAGGTCATCAATTTCCCTTCCTCGAAGCAATCTCCCACTTCATTTATACCCGCCTCTAGCCAAGTTATGGGTGAAAATGAACCTGCGTCTGTCCAACCGGGGAGCCACTCCAGTGGGAGGAGTGGAGAGTAAGGAAATGCTTTACTCCCCCCTTGGACATACTTCTTCCAGTATGAATGTGCCGTTAACATCAATGGATTGGTGCATGTGCTTTTATTCTGCTTATCCAGCAGCCAGGTCAGTATTGGAGAGTTTTGAAGACGGGACTTCAGCCATATAGTTTCTGCTGAACTAGGCCTATGTAGCCAATATAAAATCCACTGCAGCTGTGCTGCCGCGGAATAGAGCTCGAAGTTTGGAGCGCCCAGTCCACCCATTGCTACCGGATGGTGCAGCGTGGTCAGTGCAACCCGCCTTCTGCCCTCACCCCACACCAGCTGTAGTAGAATAGAGTTCAGACCGATAAAAAAACTTTTGGGGATAGTGATTGGTAGGGCCGCAAAATAATACAACAGTCTAGGTAATATCAACATATTTGCTATAGCTACCTTACCCAGTGGTGAGAGTGGTAATTTATTCCAGAAGCATAACGAGCTCTTTACAGAAGACACTGCTCTCCCCAGATTTCCATCCCTTAGATCTTCAGGCTTATGGTAGACATTGATCCCTAGATATTTAAATGTGTGAAAGCACCATTTTAGGTGACCCGTTGGAACATTTTCTTGCCTCACAGGGGGCCAGCTGACTAGTGGGAATATACAGGATTTCCCCCAGTTAACCATTAAACCAGATAACCTTCCGAACTCAGACAGTAGCGACATCACTGGGGCCAATGCATCTTCTGCCCTGCGTACGTATATCAGGGCATCATCTGCCTATAATGATATGGAGTGGAGAGTACCATTCCTTGACACCCCCCATTCTTCTTTTTTGGCCCGGACGCGTGCAGCTAGCGGTTCCATTGCCAAGGCAAATAGGAGGGGGGAGAGCGGACAACCCTGTCTTGTTCCTCTGCAAATCGAGAAAGCATCTGATACCACTCCTCCCGTCTTTACCCTAGCCTGCGGGGCAGTATATAAAATGCGTACCCAGTTTATGAATTTTGGGCCAAGGCCCAATAACTGCATGGTGGCGAACAGGAAGTCCCATTCTAATGTATCAAACGCTTTTTCTATATCAAGCGATATCACCGCTTCCTCGAGTGCAGTCGGGAGGGAGTCACCCATCACGCTGAGCAGCCTCCGAATGTTTAGGAAGGTGCTACGTTTCGGGATGAATCCATTCTGGTCCTCGTGTACCAGGATATGCATGTAGGGAGCTAACCTATTAGCCAGAATTTTGCCCAATATCTTACAGTCCAGGTTCAACAGTGAGAGGGGCCTGTAGGATCTGACATCAGTGGGGTCACGCCCAGGCTTTGGGAGGACCACTATCATTGCCTCTCTCATCGAGGGGGGCAGGTTTCCGCTGACCTCTGCTTCCTCGAATATTTTCAGGAGATATGTGTTAAGGTGTGTCGCAAACATGGAGTAATATTCTGACGGCAGTCCGTCCGTCCCTGGGACTTTATTCCTAGGTAATTGTTCGAGGGCCTTGTTGAGTTCCCCCAACGTTATGGGGGCTTCTAAAGACTCCCTGTCAGTGTTTGTTAGTTGGGGCAGGGGAGAGTCTGCTAGGAAGGACTCAAGCTGTTGGATGGTACATGATGTACTTTTGGTGTATAATTGTGTATAGTATTCCCTGAACGCATCATTTATATTTACCTGTGTGGTGGCTATTGCGCCTACGCCTGTAATTATCGACCCTATTGGAGGGCACCGACGGTCCTCCCGCAACAGCCACGTGAGCAGCCTACCAGATCTATCGCCTTCCGCCT
The DNA here is from genome assembly GCF_031143425.1 of Pleurodeles waltl. Classification (NCBI taxonomy): domain Eukaryota; kingdom Metazoa; phylum Chordata; class Amphibia; order Caudata; family Salamandridae; genus Pleurodeles; species Pleurodeles waltl. Next base: position 72,082,307 of record NC_090439.1, read on the forward strand.
GTAGTCTAGCCATGTGATGTTTGTGATCGTGTAGGCGTAATGTAGCATCAGCCTTTGCATGTTCCGCGCGCGTTTCCCTCAGAGCCGAGTATGGCGTTACATTGCAAGCAACTGCGTTTTCTAATGCCCTTAGCTTTTCCTCCAGTTTGCTAACCTCTGCATGAAGTGTACGCCTAACCCCCCATGTAGTGGAGATACAATGCCCACGGATTACTACTTTGTGTGCATCCCATTCTGTTGCCCTTAAATTTGTGGTGCCGGTGTTAGATTCCCAATACTGTTTTAGCGCTGTCCTCAGTGCATCTATGAATGCAGGGTCGTGTAATGCTTCCACTTGTAGCCTCCACGTTGGGATAGCCTGGCGCCTCCTGCCCCAATCCAAAGTGATACTGAGCGGTGAGTGATCTGATAATGTCTTGGCTAGGTAGTCTGTACCGCTGACCCCCGTGCAGATCTCCTGAGTGCCCCAGAACAAATCAATCCTTGTGTGTACCTTATGAGGAGCTGAGTAAAAAGAATACTCCCTAATTTGTGGATGTTTCATACGCCATATGTCGTGAAGGCCCATATTACTGGCCCATGACAATAGTGGACGGCCGAGGAGTCTGATTGCTGTTGAATGTGTGGGGGGATTTGACCTGTCTAATGCTGGGTCTGGCGTGCAGTTAAAGTCTCCTCCCCATATAGCAGGTGATTCGGGATGCGTTAATAGCGCTGGGGTAAGTGAACTCAGGAACTCAGATAGTGCGCTGTTAGGAGCGTATACCCCTATGATTGCCAGTTGTTTGCCATCTAGTTTGCCCTCCACCACCACATACCTGCCCTCTTTATCTATCTTGCATGAAGTTTGAGTAAAGGGGACATTCCCTGCTATCCATATGAGAACCCCCCTCGCAAATGATGAATAGGATGTACCCACTATCTGACCTCCCCATTTAGCGCGTAAATCCTGCAAGTCTGGGTCACGCAGATGAGTCTCTTGTAAGATTGCAATATGCGTGCAATGGCGTTTAAGTCTTGTGTGCACCCTTGACCTCTTACTCGGGGTCCCCAATCCCCTGACATTCCAGGTGATTATGACATATTTGTACGCTCTATGAGCAGTGGGTTGGGCCATCATTCACTTGAGGGTAAACGAATGTCCTGCCCCCCTACCCCCGGGAGGCCCCCCCCAGCCCCCGGCCCCCCACCACACCCCCCGCCCGGGTCCCACACCACAGGGCGAATAGCTAATATTATGGTCAGGCCGGTAGTGCACAAACTAACGATTACCCACTTCCCCACTCCAACTGGATCCCAACCCCAACTGTGAATTTGCAACAAGCAACACACCCATAGTGGGTGTGGGTAAAGATATATCCGCATGGATATCTGCGGGGGGGCAATAATACTATCCGGATGCGGCTCATTTTAGGGGCTCGCATCCTTTTGCGGACGCAGTCCGCAGTTGTCTTAGGGCACTCCAAGGGCACGGCCCCGCAGGCCTCCCCCGTACCAAGCCACCACTCGCGCCTAGTACGGATAGAGGCGTTATCACCAGGAACAAACAAGCAAGGATACATAAGTTCAGGTGATGTTACCACCTATTTCAGGAGAAAGTCCCAATTTTAGATTCTGTGCTCCAGACTTGGAGGTTGGTCCCCACTCGGGGGGATAGTTCGGTGGTGAACATTTAAAGTATGTCTGCGGATCTGGGGGTGATCTCCGGGCCCCTCACACCCTCCGTTAGTGTAGAGTCCGAGCTGAACGAGTCCGAATCCGACCCCTCCACCGGGTGGGTCCTGAGCAACTCGAAAGAATTCTGAGTTAACAGGGGTTTTTTTTGAGGGCTCTTGCTCTCTCTTCCGCCGCCTGCTCCTCCGTGGGCTGGCCCCTGGTATGTTTCTTGGAACGTTTCCTTTGTTTCGTCGTTGTCCAGTTTGCATCCCCCCCAGCCTCCCCGCGTGGCTGGGCTACACCTTTAGCATGCATCCACGTCCAGGCATCTTCTGGTGAGGTGAACAGGTGAGTGCGTTCCTCTAAAATTACACGTAATTTGGCGGGGAACATTAGTGCATATTTTATGTCATACTCCCGGAGGCGTTGTTTGACTTGGTTAAAGGAGTTACGTTGCCTTTGTACTTCCTGGGTGAAGTCTGGATAAGCATGCACTCTCGAGTCCTCATAGCTGTATGGGCCTTTGCTGCGGAACCGTTGGAGTATGGTATCCCGATCCCTGAAATTCAGAAATCTGGCTATCAGTGGTCTCGGAGGTTGGCCCGGTGCCGGAGGGCGTCCTGGTATTCTATATGCTCTCTCCACCGAGAAAAATTTGGATGGAGAGCCATTCAAAACCTCCCTGATTAACCATTGTTCCAGCAGAAGCTCCGAGCTTTGATCCAGCGTCTTTTCAGGAAAGCCAAGAAACCGAACATTGTTGCGGCGGGATCTGCCCTCCGCCTCCTATGTTCTTCTCTGCAGTGACTTAACTTCTGCATTCAGGCGGAGAATTTGTTTTTGATTCTCCTCGACCTTTGGGGTCAGCGCACTTATTGCCTCCTCCGTTGACTTCACTTTATCAGATAGTTTGCCGTGATCTACCCTGAGGATGTTTAAGTCTTGCGATACCGTATCTATCCTGGCTTCCAACGATGTTTTGGTGTCCATGATTGCTTGTAACACTTTCTCAAATTGTGAGGAGTGAGTCATGAGTGTGGACTCCAGCGACTGCAAGGAGGGCGTATGCTGCTGGTCTCCAGGTGCCTGACCCTGCGCGTTCCGATCCTGATTCTTTGCTGATTTAGACCTCCCGGCCATTTTGACTTGTCTATCGCGACCTGGTGCCTCCTGAACTCTGGCAATCGCTTTCGTACTCTAGGCCGCGATAGCGAATAAGGCGCGCTCTTCTCCTCAGGGCCACGCCGGTACAGGCTGCAATTTTTGCGGTCTCAGGCCTACTGGTGGATTTTTAAGTGAGTTCACGGGCAATCAGGCCAGCCAGCACCACACGAGGTCAGCAATCAGTACCCAGCTCCAGTCCCTCTTCGGCACGCAGAAGAGGAGTGGGGCCCACAGTTTTGATGACTCACGGGCTCGCTCAGTACTTTCATCGCCTCATATAACATCCGGAGTATTCAGGGGCCATTTCCCAGCCCGCACTTGTAGTAGGTTACCCCCAAGCCTGCTGTTGCTTTCCTACAGGGCCCCCTGCAGGGGGAGGCACGACACCACGCTCCTTCACTCCTCCACATCAGTCCGGGGCCCCCGTGCGCCGGCCCCCCCCGCTGCTGTCTCACGAGGCCCCCCTCACCCGGTATAGGGGGGGGGGGAGGGGAGGAAGCCTCCGGCGAACGAATATTTAGCGGGGGGGGCACCCAGCGCGGGACTCATCCAATGTTGGGCTTCACGCCCTCACGAGGTGGGCCGCATCAGCTCCGCGCACCCACCTCTCTACCCGGCTCCAGGGCCTCGTCCAGCCCGGCGCGGGCAGCAAAATGGCGGCCGCGGCACTCCGGCGCGATTCACTTGCCGGCGAGTCCTCCGCGCGGCCGCCCAACGATCACGGAGCCGGCATTGGGGCGAGAACGACCCACAGGACAGGTCCCGCCACAAGAGGTGCGGGAGCGGCGCCCCCGGAGCGCCCCGCAAGTTCTTCTTGGGCGAACCCGAGAGGAGCGCCGATTCAAGCGTCTCTCCCGGTCGCCATCTTGGCTCCGCCCCACTGGCTCAATTATTATGCTGTTGCATTTGAGACAATAAATTGGATAAATCTCCTTTTACACTAGAAGGCACATTGTGCAATGTGTGTTTAACTGGGTTAAAACCTTTCTTAACCTTAATATGGTATTTGAAATCTTAGCTTTTCCCAGTTTGGTCATTGAAAACATTGGTAAACTCTGACACCCATTGACGTTGCTCAATGGCCATGACTCTTCCAATATTCTGTTATTTATCGAGTGTCACAGGGTGTTTTTTCCAGGTCTTAATACAATACCAAAATCAGTTTGATGCCACCACCCGAGCACATTGATGCCATTCTTAGCTACATAAATTTCCCTTTCATTTCTTTTGTTGAAAATCCAATAGTTGCCCAAGAATAACCCAGTAAATCAATCCTGCTTCCTCCTACTTCCTTCAAAAGCTGTAGTTATAATATCTGGAGGTAACAAAATTTGATCTAAATTGAGTTTAGAAATATCTATAATGGAAATCCTGGCTCCAGAAACCACCAACAGGGCAATGGCATGCCCATTAATTACAAAGTCCACAAATAGGTCACTGTAACACCTGACACTAACATAACCCTCAGTTTCTGAAACCTCTATAGCTAACACAAGTTCTTCAACATTGTTTCCCTAACATTGTGTATCATCCATATTTTCATGACTTTGTACAGTATGAACAAGCATACTTCTTGTTGCACCTCTACTTCTTTAACATTGTTTCCCTAACATTGTGTATCATCCATATTTTCATGACTTTTACAGTATAAACAAGCATACCTCTTGTTGCACCTCTACTACTACCAGGACTTCTGCCTCCTCTACATACTTTGCCAAAATGACCTGGTTTGTTACATTTCCAACATTCCTGTTTGCTAGACAATGTTTAAAACTGGAAACATGAGAAGATGACCCACAACTGAAACATAGATAGTTGGTGTTCCTTTGTGTTTGATTTACATGTAAAGAACCTGGCTACATATAACCTTTCTGCTGCCCTCTGTTGAAACCATGGTTTATCAGAACCACTTGTTGTAAATTACTTTTCCGTTGTTTAGAATCCTCCCTAGAAGATTATATGCTCTTGACAATATTGACTGCCTCATCCAATGATAGATTCTTGTATGCCAACAATCTCTCCTAACTTTTCTTAGAACTACATTTTGCCACTAGCTAATCCCTTATCAATTGAGAAGTAACATTTTCTAAATCACAATATGATGCAGACACTTTAAGGGCAGTCACATATGTGTCAATAGGTTCAGAGGGGGCCTGTGCTCTGGTAAAAAACGTATGTCTACGTTCAACCAAATTAATTTTGCCTTCAAAGTGGAAAATGGTCAAAACTGTTTTGTCCCTTTCCCCCAAGTAGTAATACAGCTGTGAAAGAACAGGGCTGATTGCAGAGCCCTCCTAACTTTTTGCCCCTATTTTCTACTTTTTGCTGGTGTTCTCCTGACTCTGATGGTGCCCTGGATACTGCTAACCAGTCCTAGAGCCTGTGCTCTGTGTAAAGTCAGTATGCAAATTAGGCTAATTATAATTGGCTAAGTCAACCTACCTATAAGTACCTAGTATATGGTAGGGCATGTAGGTTTAGGGACCCCAGCATGTGCACTGCTGAGGTGCCCAGTGTCATTTTAAAGGCAGGCCTGCCTGAATTACAAGTAGTTCTAAAGTCTTAAACTACCTTATTTGTACATATAAGTCACCCTTAAGGTGTGCCCTATGTGCCCCTAGGGCTGGGTGCCATCTAACTATAAGCAGGGACCTTATAAAAATAGTTTTATAAACCCTGGTGAGACACAAACAGCAAAAATGTGTTTTTCCCTCATTGTAGTGAATGGCCTCCATAGGCTAGAATAGGGTGACTTTATTTTAATTTTAAAAGTCCCCTTGAGTAACAGATACCAGAGGTTTGGTATCAAATTATTTGTTATAATAAATCCCACAACTTCCAGTTGTGAGATTTAATATAACTTGTTCAGGTAAAGAGTTTTAAACTTCAGCCCTGCAGTGTTTTTGCTGCTGTGCTCTGATTGGCCAGCCTCTGGCAGCCTGGCCAGGCTGCCTTGATGAGGTGTGAAGTAGCCTGGCTTCACACAAAGAGATGTGCCTGTGTGAGGATATCTCCCCTCAGCAGATGGTGAGGCAGGAAGGGGATGGGCTGCCAAACTAGTCTTTAAAGGCAGAGAAGGACATTTGGAGCAACCCCGCACCACCCCCACATCCTGCAAACACAGACAATTAGGTGCCCCCTTGATTAGATTAGGAGAGGGGTGTGTTTAGGATTTTTAGCCACACCAGTGGGTAGGCTCAGCCAGATGTAACCTCCAAAAATCACTTTCAGCCATGATGGATTTTTGAAGAATGTTGCTCCCTGGGATTGATTTTTGCCACACTTCCTAGGAAGTGGTCATCACAGGGGGAAGGGCCCTGCCCCTGATTGGAGAACCAGGACCCCCCTGTTTTTCACCCAAAAGTAGGGATAAAGCTGGCAGACCTGCACCCACACCTCAGATCCCTATCAGATTCCAACAAGGAAGAACTACAGGAGAAGAAGGACTGCCCTGCTGTATCCCTGACCTGCACCTGGACACTGCACTCTGGAGGACTGTACCAGCTGCACCACTAAAAGGGCTTTACCTGTCTTCTACCGCTTCAAGAAGGGACTCCATGTTTGCTACAGGTACAAAGGAGCTGCCCAGAGTCCCCTGCATCAAGTCCTGCAAGCAGAGCCCAGCTGACCAGCATCCAGTGGCCATTTGAGGATTCTGACCAGGTGCATTCTGGGAATTGTAGTCCCAACTCCCAAGGAGCAACTCAGAGCTTCTGGAACCTTGGATCAAGTTGTGGACACTTCAAGGACACAAAAAAGACCTCTGGAAGAAGATCCAGAAGTTTGGAGACGCTTAGAGCAACTCCATAAGTTTAAGAGGCGCATTGTGGGAGTTGTAGTCCCAGACCCCATGAGGCACCCTATAGCCTCTGAACCCTTGGCTGGTGCTGTGGACCACTTTCCTGAATCAAACACTTCTGAACATAGGTGTGGCAGTGTTACCTCATGGGTGGCCTGAACTCTGGTCTTTGTTTCTTTCCAGTGTGACCTTTTTGAACCCTTTGAGGGCTAGTTGCTTCTATTTGCTAGAAAGCATTCATTCTTTAAAAATTCATATCTCCGGTTCCCCTTATCCGATTTTATTTGTTTTGGTGTCATTTTAAAGATAAAAATATAATCTATTTTGATAAATTTATTTCGGATGTTTAAACAGTTTACTGTGTTTTATTTAATTACTGTTTTGTGATATTTGAATGCTTTACGCTTTGTCTCCTACTTTAAGCCATGTCACTCGTTGCCAAGCTACCAAGGGTTGAGCTGGGTTTAATTTACTGAGACCTAACTGGACCTAAGTGGAGGTTAGTGGCCTATTGCTAAGTGTAGGTACTTACCTGCCCTCACCAATAACCCATTTTCCAACAACAGTAAATTCCTCTTTCTGTCAGGATTGAATTTCTGACCATCAATGGCACCAAGATAAGCATTAAATGACCTTAACCACAACGCCATTTCAATGGAGGTTCTCCGGGTTCTTGGAGAAAAGGAGCTGGAGATGTAACTGTTCACATCATTTAGATCCTGGATCACTTAAACACACACCAAAAATATTTTAAACCACTCATACAATCGCCACAACTTAAAATGCATTATGTGATATTGACAAAGAGCCATATTTACAAGAAAGTAGCGCATGCGCCACTTTTCTTGCAACCCCCTGGCGTCCCTTAATGCCACCATGGTAGCGCCATATTTACAATACGGCATACCATGGTGCATGTTAGGGGCAATAGTGTCATTTTTTTAGGCTATTGTAACGTTATACTCGATTAGCGTGAAAAAAATGACGGTAATTTAGTATGAAATTAAGAGGCCCATTGAGATCAGTGGGAGCCTCATTTTAACACCTGCTTGAAGCAGGCGTTAAAAATGACACTAGAAATGGCGCAATTGAATCTTGTAGCTTCCATTGCGCCATTTTTAGAGACCCTCTAATGAGGGAACGCCCCCTTTGCATACATCATGCGATGGCGCAAAGGGTTTACAAGGTGATGCAAAGCTAGTTTGCGCCTCCTTGTAAATATGGTGCTATGGTAGTGGCCCGTTAGCATCACATTTGTGGTAAAAATCTTGCTGCAAATGTGGAGCTAAGGGGCGCAAAGGTCTTGTAAATCTGTCCCAAAATGTATCACTACACCTATATTTGGCACATGTAATATAAGAAAGTTGGTGTGCTTGCATTAATCCTTTTAAAACATGAAAAATGCTGTTAAAGTACCTAATACAAAGAAAGCTAATCGCTGTCAGCACTATTCATGTTGATCAGCAGGATTTTAGTGTGCAGATCACTGTCTTAAAGGGTGTGGTGCCGACCGCTGTTAGCACTATGTATGTTGATCAGCAGGATTTTAGTGTCCTAATCACTGTCTTGAAAAAGTGTTCTAGTTGCTGTTGGCATAATACAAAAGCTAGTCAATGGCTGTTGGCACAATACATACTAATTAGTACAATTATAATGCACTTAAGGCTGATTTCGCAAAGCAGGAAGATGTTCTGCAGATGTATTCCAACCATAATACTAAATATGAGCCATAGGTGCGCTGCAGGCAGGCCTACCGCTTGAATAAACATCGTTTTTTCTTTTAATCAGAAAGCATGCTTGCTTGTTGAATAAAGTTAGCTTGGTGAGGATATGCCGCTGGAAAAATCGCCAACTGTGACAGACACACAAGAGTGGCTGGAAGCTGTCAGTGCAGCCACAGAAGGTCAGTAAGAGTTGTGCTTTTAATTATAATGGTGTGCTGGTCTGGGAACAGCACAGAGGCTCAGGAGCCCTAGGCTAACCACATGCAGGAATGGCTATTAGCACAAGAATGCCAGGTAAAGGTGCTCGAACAGAGCCCTCGAACCACAGCACATCAACTGCCATCCGTGTTGAGCTGGGAAGTGCTAATCAAGCAAAAATGAAAATAAAAACAGGTTACCGTAACTTGTACAAACTTGTCCAAAGTGCTCCGCACACATATTTTGATCAGGATGGGCAGTTGAAGGCTGCTGCCAAGAATCCAGTATATGTAATCTTCTGGGCTCTGTGTGAAGTGAGGAATTCTTCTCAAATCTGTTGTCGCAAAATAGGAAGTGATGGGGACACTCAGACATGGACAGTTGAACTAATAAAAAAATAATTGGTAATAAAGAAGGTGTACAAGTAATAAAGTACAAATCCCAAAAGACAACTTCAGAATCCAACAACTTCACTCGGTGTCTCTGTGAATGTTCTCTCTTAAAATACATAGGTGTCTTCATGGAATGTAGAACACCACTAGGTCATATCTACACCTAAGATCTACATACTCATATACACCTGATATACTCATGACAATACCACACCAGAACTTCGGGTACTTTCCAAATTTCTACAGCTGTAGTTGACAACTATCTATCTTTAATTCCAATGCCCTGCTCTTCTCCAAATGCATTTCACTTTCTACCCTGACTCCAAAGAGGCAGATAAAGAATAAATGCTGCATCTCACATGTCACGTATGGAATGTGGACATTATTATCGTATCTGATGTAAGTAGACGGTGGGGAAAACAACACACTTCACTACAGGGAAAGGAACTGGCTATATAGGTTGTATTTGGCATGTTCGTAACAGAGTATCCCTTACACCAAACTTGAAATCAAATCAGTCACTTAGTCCCACTTTACTCACTGGCCTCACCCACCACCACAAATTATTTCCAACAAATCAATTTGCTGGGCAGCAAGGAAAGGAAACTTGACTTACTTTACAGCAGGATAAGGTAGAGGGATTAGATGGGTAGGTAGAGCTTTTGCTAAAAGATAGAAGGGTGTCACTGATCATCAATTCGTCCTGTGCCTAAGCTTTGGCTTATTCAGTCACTGTAATAGAAGAAAGTCTACAGGGATTCTGATCAGGCATAAAATAACTATGTTTTGGGAAACCATGAAATATATTTTGGAATCGTTTCCAATGGCCATAGAAATGTGGCACATGCCAAGACTGGATTTTTTCAGTTTTTTGGTAGGCTGGGACAGAAGAACTTAGGTAAGAATAAAGGAGTGAAGTACAAAGAGGTGACTGAGTGGGCGAAGGGAAACACACCTTGTGTGTTCGGTTTGTAATGCATTGCAAACATTAACTGAAGCAGACACACATTGCACAGCAAACACTGCAGTCACAAATTGAACCATAATGCATTGCAGTCATGGATGGCGAAATGCCATGGGCATGGAGGGGGTTGTTGACTGATGATGATGAATGGGATACATATCTGCCTTGCTTGACAAATAAAGTGAATCAAGGGATTAGAACAAACATTAAAATGCCCCCCACTTTAAACCATAGCTTTGATAACCATCAAACAAAGTAAGCAAAGTAGATGAGCAGCATGCCCCTCTACAGCAGAGCTCCCTTGTTTATTCATCCAAGCAATCATTCAATCACTCTTTCATTCTTTCTAATATATTGACCAATTGTCATTATGATTTAAGCTTTTCCTTCTCTCCTCCAGTCTTTCACCAAAAATGTCAAGACTTTATCCATCCATTTAGTCTCCACCCTTTCTTTCAATCATCCTTCCACCCTTTGATCCATTTACCCAATACTTACCCACACATCCTTTGCACCCACCCACACATCCTTTCCTTTCACTCCTTTTGGCCATCATTTCTTTTAACCTTCTGTTCTATTTCTTTGCCATCAAGCCATCATTTTTAGCGTACAATATGTGAGCTTTTGCTGAGTTGCAAATAGAAGAGGCCATAACTTAGCCACTGCTGTAGCTGGTAGAGCAGGGGGTTCACAGTCACAAGTCCCAACAACACCCTTGCAGCTAGTGAATATAATAGTAATTGTCAATAAGCAAACAATTTGACTTACCACTGCCTGTCCCTGCTGCTGCTCTCCCCCTCCAACTGACACTCCTCCTGTTGTGACACTTGAGTCAGCAGCACTGGTGGTCGGTGTGTGGCTAGAAAAAAATATATACTTTTTTTAAATACCAGATATGCATCCCCTTAATTTTTCTAATCAAACAAATGCAATGGCAATACATCACTACAGCAAGGTTAGCAGCACTGTGGTATTGTCTATAAAAAATATCACTCTGAGCATTTTGTTGGTTCACCATGTTAGAAAAGCCAGGTAGTGAAGCCAGCCAAAAACTATTCATAATGGAGGGGCAGAACTATAGCCTATGATGAAGTTGACTCTAAATTTTGAAGAGCAATGAAGGGGTGGAATAATAATGGTCAATGAAAGACATATGATGTTGGTAGGCAAATGCAATGGGACCGCATACGTTCCAGCCATGCTGCACTGTCATGGGAACTGCTGGCATACTGTATTAATGAATTACACAGCACAACATTCGGGTTGAGGGCTGGTCCATGACCATGGCTACTCTCTTGTTAACTGTTAGAGCATGGGCAAGAAAAAGAAAGCCTTCTCAACAAACTTACATGGTGAATAATGTTTATAATAATGGCTTACTTGGGCTTGAAATATTCACAGTAAACAGTAGAGTAACAAAAATCTGTACTTAGTTACACAGTACCACAAGATACATAGGGGAGAGGGGAATATTACAAACAAGGCAGAAGAAATCGACAGAATTGTACAGAGTGGAAACGTTCAGCTACCAAAAAAAATGAGATAAGGAAATAAGATAATGCACGAATAACAGGAATTAAACATAATTTGGATAGACAGTAAAAAAATATAAACATGGCAAAATCAAAAGTAGTATAATAGAAAGCAGAGGTATAAGTTAGGGAAATAATAATAATAAATAATAGGATTTACTGAGATGAGCAGAGACCACAGCATTGGTGCTAGTGGTTGGCACCTCCTCACCAGCTATTGCCAGACCCACCTCTGTGCTGCCCTTCTTCTTGCCTTGGGTGCTGATGTAAGAAATAATTATTTTTTTAAAAAATAGGTTAGTGGTACAGTTAATTACCATAAAATTATTATAGGAGGCAAACACAGTAACATTGTACTTATCTAAATCAGATCACCTATGGTACTAGTATCAACTATCGTTGAGTTGGGTATACTTCTAAAATCTCTGTTTCAAATTTCCTTAACTGAAACTACATTTGGAACTAATGTATTGCAATGAATGATCTTTGATTCTATTCTTATTTTAATCTCAAATTCCTTGATGGACCAACTCAGTCTCCCTTTTTTGCAATGCATACCAGTACTACACATCACTGTGAAATATCCTTGGGACTGTATAAGCTACATAAAAAAGTCACAGAGAATGCTAATTCAATGATATCACTAATTCACCATGGTGATAGGAGGATTAAGGAGTATGCTGTGCAATGTCTTCTTAAATAATCTGCCAAAGCAAGCACCAACGAGCACAATGTGGTAGCGCTGAGCACCTGCCTAGCTCAAACTTGATCACATAACAATATTCATAATATAAGCTAAAGGAAACTTACCTCTGAGTGTGAGCAGCATGTTATTCAGAAAAAAAGGTTAGCATTGTAGAACACAAACACTATATATATAGTTAATACTCACTGAGCCCTGGAATCTTGACCCCTAGCAGGTTGAGCAGGTCCTGCTTCCGGTCGAGGATATCCGCTCAGCGGTGCATCAGCTGCTGTGAGTTGCACTAGACCTGACTGGGGAGTCAAATGTACCTGCGCACCCTCCCCCTAATGCAGACGATTCTCCTGCAGGGGTACACATTGATAGGCCTGCCGCCAGCATAGAGGGGAGGTGGCACTACACTTAAAAAAACGGTGCTGCCACCTCCACCTCACAAAAATACCCCGAGGCTGCACACCTTGGCGGCGCTGCCATCCGCAAGGTTGGTGGCTGCTGCTGGATGTTCAGGAGGGCCTGGCACCACCACTCTCCTGTTTGCCACCCTGCTCTACCGCTCAGTGAGGTGAAGGAAAGAAACAGGAAAAGGAAGGAAGGAAGAAATAAGGAAGTAAAGTAAAAATAAAACATAAAGAAAATGAAAAAAGCTTAAAAATACAGGGTTACATTGTTAGGAAGGGGAGTACTGAACAGATAAGAAAGGGCTTAAATTATTTTTTTTAAACTGGCCCAGCACCATGAACAAATTAAGACAACAAGATGGCTGCACCCATGCGATGGTGCAGCTCGTGCATGATTCTGAATGTGAGGGCATACTCCTTGTTGCGTTTGACATAAAACTCAGCGCAAATGGGCACAATAGAGAAACTTCAACTTCTTGTGGCACTCCGTGCAGCAAAGGAGAGTTTTTTGACTGCTCTGCAGAGTTCTGCGTAGCGTGACTCCGGGAACCCTGCCAAGGCCCAATCTCTAGTTCAGAAAGGGGCAGAGAGATTTGTTTTTATGTCAATTGGAAATATTTTTAGTATTTACTTGTGAATGAGTAAAATTTCTCCTTTTTTAAAAGCTGACGTATATGCTGGGCATTGATTTATTAAGCATTATTGTATGCTTTGTAGTTCTGAGTTTTTAACATATGCCACATTCTTGAGTAAGCCTTCAAGTGCTTTGCCTTATTATCCTGAGGGAAGTGCAAAAGAGGTGTACTCATTACTCATCTTAGGTAGAACAGTAATATGGTGTCAGGGTTTAGGATTTACCTCTTTGTTGACCTTTTTCTCAAAATACATTTGATTGGGCATCAGCTGTGTTATCATGCAAATGAAGTAATTTCATTGTTCGTAACTGAATAGGCATTTTTAATTCTAACCCTTTGTCAAATGCAGTCAGAATATGTTGGGCTTGGGATAGCCCCATGGCAAATATAGCTAAAGGCATTTTAACATTGTTAACAAATGCACTAAGAATTTGTTTTAGATTGTGAACTTGCTAAATGATACAATCATAATGAGGTATACATTGTGAACTCTCTGAAAAACAACAAAGTAAGTGCATTTACATTGTTTAATACAGAGAGACCTTCTTACACAAATTTCTTGTTCAGAGGAGTAGAGAGATCTGATGTTCATTGTGGAAATTTGTAATTTTATGTTTAGCAATTTGTTACGTGTGAAGTAAACAACCTTAAAAAACTTTTATTTTAAATAGAAAATACACTGTCTTCACATTGATTATTATGTGTTATTATTTGCTCCGTGTTGTTCTGAAGTTCTACTTCAAAACACTTCCCCTTGTAAGCCTTGGGTTGCTTTTCTCCACCACTCTGAAGGCCAAGAGCAGCTGCAGGTGTTGAGTGTCTGCGAGTACCAAGGTATCTGCTAGTCTAGGGTTAAAAAAAATGCATGATACTCCATAGCTTCCTTACTCCTAATATGACCACAATGTCCAAATATAATTACTCGGTTGTGCATTTAGGTGGCTGGTTGATGGTGTGTTTTGCAATAAAGAAACAAGCTGTTGAGCCTTTGTCATGTGTTCCCTGCCTCTCCCTCAGCGGTGATCACTTCATATCTTGTTTTGACCACTGTTAGGAATCCTCTAACGATTCCCCTGCTCCACTTAGGCACATGCACAGAATAATTATCCTACCTGCTGACCATCCAATTTCTACCATCAGGCTCATGCTGCTGCACATGTACCCTGTTCATCAAGCTCACTTTGCTACACTTAACACTGTTTGTTTACATACATGCCAGACAACTGGAGTGGCTTTGTGTTTGGTGCCTGAGACATTGGCCAAGTTGGTGCTAGAAACTTCTGCAGAGCTGTTCCTGTAAGGAGGGGATTTAAGAGCTGAGGATGAATGTCTGGGTCATTAGTGCAACTGGTACTAGTTGACACCATTACCACAACCAGTTTTGCACATGAAGAGGAGGTTGTGATCTGTTTGCTGTGGTGAGTGGCTGGATTTGGCCTACCAGTGGTCACTGGGTAAGGGTTCTGAAAAGTATAAACATAGATAGCTAGAATCACACCCCATCAACATCCAATCATTGAGCAGCCTCATTACAGAAAGAAGTTCATAAATGCTGCCAAGAGGAAGAGGGCTGTGTTGAGGAACACCTGCTCCAATGTTATTTCTAAAGAAAGGCTTGCCCATTACAACATATTTAAACAGTATTTCTGAAGTCATGACCTCACGTAAAATGCAAGGGGAACTGTTAAAGCCATTAAGGTAGAAAAGCAAAACATCCAAATATTGACAATTATCCTACACCACTCACATGAATTACTCTCACACCCCTCACAGAGCGTCAGTCACATTATACTGGAATCATTCTCCTACCTCTTGTATACTAGTCCAAACTGAGGTGACATGGTGTGCATGGTACGCAAAATAACAAAGGATCTGGATGCAGCCCGGAGTAACGTCCAGTGGCTGAGATTAATTCAAGCATTCCGTCCTTCATTTTTTTTACATTCTTTAGTGTGTCACCATAAGTGGGATGGATACATCCAGATGTGGATCCCTTGCAGTCAATCTATTCATATGTGCATGCTGTTCCATGCTTATCAATAAGACGAGAAACTGTGTCTTTTGCTTTAAGAAATTAAGGTACTTCTACTCATGTTGCCCTGCTAAATTATTGCTTTAAAAGGCTTTCTTCATACAACCTAGGGTATCTGTAAGACATTGAATTATTGGTTAATGGGGGTGAGAGTTCACTTCAAATAGAAATCACAATTCTGCGCATGAAAAAAACACATCAATCACCAAATAAGCCTGTGAACCTGTAGTTAACTCTCTGATAGCTTGGTAGACAAGCAATCAGGCTTAACTTTGAGGCAATGTGTAAAGTATTTATGCAGTACTAAACCAGCAATAAAGTGAAAACCCAGCACAGAATAATCCTGAAGCAAATTAGGATTTTAAAAGTTCAAGTTTAAAAATAGTGTCAAAACATACAGAGCACCAACTGCAGGTATCTGGTTGCTCCAGACTAAGACAAAGTAAAAAGTCCAGGCAACCATGATGGTTTGCAACCAGGTTCAGCCCTCAGGTACACAACCAGGTTCATCCCGCTGGGAGTTGTACATTCTGACCTTGGTTGCCTGCCACTGCGATGCGAGGCTCTGTTTGCTCAATGTCATACATGGTGAAGCTGCCGATCAGGAGCTGTGATGTGCTGTTATCTGAGGCTCTGCATTGGATTTGGTGAAACCGCTAATCAAGAGCTGCATGGTGCTGCAATGTGGTGCCCTGCGTTTGATCTGGTGAAGCTGTAAATCAGGACCTGCACTGCAGTGCAAGGCCTGGATTGCTTTGCACTGCTCTGCATCAGATCAAGTGAAATCTTCAGCTAAGCAGGAGAGACATATGATCTGTCTCCAGTCAAGGGTCCAGGACCTTGGGGACAGCACTTTGGGGTCAGCACTCACTCCCACAGAGGGCGGCAAAGGGGACCAGCCAGGTTAGGTCCAGTTGGATCTGGTCAGCTGCAAAGCAGAAGATGCACCTCAAAGTTAGTTGGGTCCTGTAGCTCAGACAGGAGGTCAGTCAACTGACTCTTGGAGTCACTTTTGGGGTCTTAGGTTCATGGCCAGCAGGTTCTGTATTCCTTCTTCAGATAACATGACAGTCCTTCTTCAGCATCTTTTGAATTCCAGGAGTATTCTGATTTCATAAAAGTGGGGATACCACTTGTATGTCCATTTCAAGCCAGTGGGGTGGGATACGCCTTTCCCTAAATCTAAAACTGGCTTTGGTCAGTTCTTGCCATTCCCCTGGGTTTGGCTCCAGCCTAGCTAGTGAAACAAATGGTAGGTAGGCCCAGGAGTTAGCTGCAGATGCCAGTGATAGGGTAGGCTTCTCCTGAAGTCAGGAAAGGCTGGAAACAGTCTACCCTACGAGGTGTAATCAGGGCAGGGAAACAGCTCCACACCTCTCCACATCCAGGCCCTTTGTCAAATGTTCGGCCCAGATACACATTTTTCAGTGGGGGAATCATCAACAGTCTGAGGAGCAATTTGCCACTCATAGAAAGGTCATAGAATTTTAGACAGGGAAATGCCAACATTCTAAAACTACCATTTCCAACATAATAATTGAAAACCTGACTTTACCATTTAAAAAGTATTCTAAATTTCAATTCAAATGAGTGAAATAAGTATATCTTTAGCTGTTTCCGAACTGAATATAGCATTTATTAAATGTAATAGGGTAAGCAAGTGTTAGTCTGGGGGAGGCTGGTGTTACACAGTGAAAAACAACTTTGGTAGCTTTCCACTGCCAGAACATTTAAAAGGTTAAATGTATATGTCCAGCCTTTTAAGTACCCCACACGGTGCCCAAGGAACCTTTGGGGCCCGCCCTCAGGGTAGCATACACATTGAAAAGGAAGACTTATGCCTGGAAAAGATGTTTTGATGCTAAGTCCAAATGGCAGTTTAAAACTGCACTACAGGCTTCAAAGTCTGGCCTAAGACATGCTTTGGGGACCCACTTTGGTGGATGGCACAATGAGCACTGCTTTTAATTTAGAGGTCCTTGGTACAGGTAGAACCATATACTAGGGACTTATGAGTAAATTTATTGTGTAAATCAGGTTGCTCACAATTTTACCATGTTTAAAGGAAAGAATGCAAGGCCTGTACTACTGGTTGGCAGGGGTAAAGTGCAAAGAGTCCAAATGCCAACAAAAACGGGTTCAGCTCCAGGAGGAAAAAATCTGGGGAAATGCCACACTAACAATTTAAATTTCCAACAGTATCCACGCTTTGATAACATTCTTATCGGATTATTTTAGCAAGTTTTCGAATGGGTTCATCCATGGAACAAAGTGACACAAACCATGCTGTTGATTTATTTACCAATATAAAAGTCTGCAAGAGCAGCACAAAATTGCAAAGCTCTAAGCAAGTGCTTGCACAACCCTTACCAAATAACCTGCCTTAGCTATTAAGTTGTCACTCATTTACACTCTCTATTATCTGTTGTGAGCCCCGTCTAGAGAAAGCAATTTTCTTTTTTTTGCTGCAATCCCCCCATTTATGATGATGTTGATTAAATATATCATTAAGTAGCTCAACATCATTTTCAACATGCAAATATCTCTTGTCTACCTTCCCTAAGCTTGCATGAATTTCCAATGGAACTTTCAAACGGATCTTCCATAGATCAAATGTATGTTTCTCCTAGACTTCCAAATACAACCTGTTTATGGCACATGTGCCTTCTAATGAATCTCCACACTAAAACTCTTGTAAGGGATCATAACCTGATAATAATAATCACTTTTTATGATCTTGCCGTCCAAATAGTGTTTAAAGAACGTAACTGTCACAAATGTGTAATCTAACCACTTTACCAAATGCTAAAACTTGTGACTACATAAATGTTGTGTTAGATCATTTTCTCCACTTTCATGGTCTTAATGTACATGAGTTCAAATATGAGCAATAAAGGGTCCCTAATATATCATGGTTTTTGACTCAATAGATCATAGAAAGGATGTTCCAAAATCTATCCTGACACCAACACTACCCATCCATGATATTTGGCAACATATTTACAGATGTGCACCCTTTTCAGGCAGGAAGCACAGTCCTAGTCAGGGTACGTCTGATACATACCATAAATTAACCTGCGCTCACCCTCTGGTGTCTTGGTACCGGGCAGTCTGGCTTAATATATGAGACAATGTGTGAAGTATTTGTGCAACACTTCAAACATTAAAACTGTGAAAATACCACACAAAAGGGCTGGTAATCAAAAGAGAGCTGAATTGTATGAACAAAACCAGATCAACATGACAAACATCCAATAGGCAGATTTCGAGATATACATTTTTAAAGACTGGAATGCAATATGGTGCTTAAAAGCATAAAGTGCCAACTGGGGACAACTGGTCATTCTAGACCAGGTTAAATCTAAGACTTCAGGCTCATCACAATGGAGCACTGGTCAGATAAAGTCTCAGGTAAGTTCTGCTGAAGTTCTGCCCAAGTTTTACCTTCACATGAATTGGACAAAGAGTACCGTTTGCATGGAAGACATTCGCCAGCAATAAGGAGAGAATCACTGGTGATGGTCAGCAGGCACGAAGAGTTAGCCGGGGTCGTGACAGGTGGGCTGGAGCCTCGCTGTCATGAATGGCAATACTTACTGTGTAAAGAGACGAACTTGCGGCAGCCCGCACTGATTTTTCAGGTGAGCAGTGCTGTTCTGGTGCAAGCAGGCTGTCTGCAGTTGAGAAGAGCCCTAAAGCTTGATTTCAGGAGTCAAAAAACACTTCTAAGGGCCCAGGTCTGGAGTAGCACATCGTGGAGGTCAGAAACTGTTTGAAGATTGATCCAGGAACTGATGTAGGTGAGTTAGAAGTCTTTTTTGTCCCTGAGACTTCAGAAATAGAAGGCAACCAAGCAAGCCCTCTGAATCACTTTATTTCTGGGATTTAGAGATGCAGGTCCAGACCTTCTCATTCCCAGGCAAAAGGGCAGCACACAGCAGGTCAGCTCTGCATAGCAGTAGTCCAGCAGAGTAGCAGTTCAGCAGAGAGGAACAGCAGTCCTAGCAGAATATCCACAGGTCCAGAGGTGTACTGAGTTAGTGGTATCAGAGAACCAGTACTTACACCCAGATGTGCTTTGAAGTGGGAGAGACTTCAAAGGAAGGTCTTTGAAGTGAGCAGAGGTCCTTCCTTCCTGCATTGGCTCCAAACATACTACATGGGGATGTGCAGCCCTTTGTGTGGGGCAGGGCTTTGCCCATTCCGGTGTAAGTGTCAGCTCCTCCTTTCCATCCTACCCAGGATTGGCCATCAGACTGTGGATATCCCACCAGTCACACCTAAGCTCTCTTTGTGTGTAGCTGTCTAGAAGGAATGCACAAGCACAGCCGTTACTCCACTCAGGCATGTATTGGAGACAGGCATCAAGAACCAAGGCCCAGATTTATACTCAGTTTGCGCTGAATTTGCATCTATTTTTTTTTGCGCTAACCTAATTCCATATTTATACTGTGGTGCTAGACCCATCTAGCGCCAAAGTTTTGGAGTTAGCTTATTTTTTTGCTTCGGGGAAACTACCTTGCGTCAATGAGATGCAAGGTAGGAGTTCCCATGCAAAAACTGACTATATGGCCTTAGCGCCATATTTAGTCCCTGTGCTAAAATCACACATGGGGGAGGGGGCCTTAAATAATGGTGCTAAGCCATTATTTAATGCCTTGGCCAGAGCAGGCGTTAGGGGACCTGTGGGCCTATTTCCATGGTCAGAGACCATGGAATGGGCCCAAAGGTGCCCTTCCCTAGCTCCAGGGACACCCACACCAGAGAAACACCACAGGATGGGGGGACCCCATCCCAGATAAGTAAGGTAAGTACAGGTAAGTATTTTCATTTTATTTTAAAAGTGCCATGGGGGGCATAACTTTGGCCCAATGGCCCTGCCAGGGGAACTATGTGTCCTGGGCACGGCCTTTGGGGTGGTAGGCATGACTCCTGTATTTACTGAGACAGGAGTCATGTCCATGGGGGGTTGTATGTTAAAAAATTACGCATTTTTATGCCTCTAACTAGACTAGTGTAATTCTATGATGCACAACCTCCTGTTCCCCCCACGCCTCGCACACCCAGCTATCCTCCTTTTTTATGACGCTAGCCAGGCCTTACTGCCAGCTACCACCATTCCATAAATATGATGCCCGGCAGGCGTCTTGGAATGGCACTAGCCAGCGGTATACTTTTTCACGCAAAACTGCGTTAGTGCAGTTTTGCATGAAAAAGTATAAATCTGAGCCCAAATGGCTAAAGTAAGAAAATGCAAACTTCCTAAAAGTGTCATTTTTTAAGTTTACCACAAGTTGAGATTTTAACATGTGAGTTTAGAAACACCAAACTTGAAAAGGCTATCACTATTGGGAATTACACTTAAAAAAGTTAGATTAAAGTAATTCTGATGTTATCCAAAGGGAGAGATAGGGCTTGCAGTAGTGAAAAATGAATTTGGGAGTTTTTCACTACCAGGGCATGTAGAACTTAAAAGTACAAGTCCTGCCTTTAAATTCATTGCACCTTGCCCTGTGGGTTTTATAGGGCCTACCTTAGGGGTGAAGTTTATGTATAAAAAATTAGGTTTAGGCCTGGCAAGAGATTTATCTTACCAGGTCAAAGTGTCAGGCCTGAGACATGGGTAAGGGGCTACTGAAGAGGTTGGCACAATCAGTGCTGCTGGCCCACTAGTATTATTCAATGTACAGGCCTTGGGCACATGCAGTGCACTTTACCAGGGTTTTATAAGTAAATTAAATATGCCAATTAGGTATGAACCAATGTTACCATATTGTAGGGGAGAGAGCACAAGCACCTTATCACTAGTTAGAAGTTGTAAACTGCGCAGAGTCCTAAATCCAACAAAAACAAGGAAAAAAAATGGAGGGAGGAAGGCAAGATTTTGGGAGGAAGACCACCATAAGGCTGTCAGGTCTAAAACTTATTTATTATTTACTTATTTATTCATAGAATACCTAAAAAAATAATTCTTACAATAATTGTTAAATTTTCACATTATTTTTCAACTTGAAACTAGGTTATTACATATTTTATTATTAATAAACCTGCACTATTTTTATATTTCTTCACATATTTATATTTATTAATATTTGAAACTACTGTAAATAGGGTTTGATTTTACATCCCTGTCTCTATTATGTTCTGTGGGATGGTATGGTATTGGATGGGATGGTATTGCAGAACCACTGGCTGTCCATTTGCAGTGCTGGATTAAGTACAAAAGTGTAAGTTTCACAAAAGTGTAAGCTACTTCAGTAGTGCAGTTTGTGAATACAGAAAAGTAGTACATTTACTCAAAAGTTGAGGCTTACTCAAAAGTGCAGTTTGTGATTCAATCCCTATACGTTTTCTGTATATTCCCTTAATCTGGTTAATAGGATAGTTAGTGGAAGTGCCTCAAGAGGTAAAGGAGACAAGGCAGCATTGTCAACTTAGGTACATTTATATGACCTACGCAGCTGATATAGTGACTTCCATCTTCTGAGATCCTCTGTTGTTTGGCTACACAGTTTGATTCCTATTCACCCACCTCACTTATTAGTCAAATTCACCATAGGATTTTGGTTGATTTGTCTACCCAACAGACGGGTGTTATTGATTTCTACTATCCCAGGCTAAATTGTCAAGTTGAGAATTATCCCTTTTTATTTACAGACCATATCAAATGTAACTAATGTCTAAATCGCTTGTGAGAGTGAGAGCTCAAGATTTGTCAACTATTGGAGGACATCACTGGAAAGAAGAATACCATGTGCTTTACTCCTGCCAACTTTCTTGCAGTGATCCATGGGTGCTCCCAACTTTTGATAGCCAAGGGTTTGACTGCCACCACAAGCAATACAAAAGAAAGTGGGTGCCATGTCTAGTACCCTTCTGTAATAAAAAGCTCTAATATTGTGTGGATTTCCACTAACTGCTGATTTAGGAGATGTGGCACTGCATTACCCAGCTTCTCATTTTCTGACAACTATTATTTTATTTGGTAAAGCCACAAGAAACTCACAACTCACCATAGTAATGTTGTTTTCTGCATTTAATGAGTTGAGCAGAGTGGGGAGTTTCTTGTTCATTTTCATATTGTTGCTACTGTCGCAATACTTTTTGAAGCCAAGCCAACCTGATTGGTGTCAATCAAATAGAGCAACAATTTGCCAAGCTGTTAGACAGTACTTTAGTAAAATGTTTTGCATTCATATTTAGAAGCAGTATTGCCCTTTAGGAGGCATATTTTTCCAGATATTTTCCAGGGTTC
This sequence comes from Pleurodeles waltl, assembly GCF_031143425.1. NCBI lineage: Eukaryota > Metazoa > Chordata > Amphibia > Caudata > Salamandridae > Pleurodeles > Pleurodeles waltl. The sequence goes on from NC_090439.1 coordinate 72,104,759, forward strand.
AAATATATTTGAAATTTAAGCATCACACACTGAGGGCTGAGGTGAGCTTATGTTAGATGAATAAGTAAGGGTAAGGGAGGAGTATTTCTTTTTAGAAAATAGTAAGAACTCCACCTGGGCCCAGCATTTTTTAGGATTCACGCTTTTGGGATTCCAGCACCTCTGTCACGTCTATGGGTTTTCCAATAGCTTAGCATTTTTTAGATTATATATGTAGTTATAGTTCACTGTCTTTAATAGTTTCTCCTTGTCTTGGTGGGTAGGTGTAAGACGTAGCTCCCAGCAATTCAGACCCACTGTCTATCTTAGTATTGCACCTCTGATTTTGGAACAATCAGGTGTGTGCTTGAGTGCTCTCACTGTTGTTCATGTGTTAATCTCCCAAACATTGTTTACTAACTACTGCACAGAAGACGTGTGGTTGTCTCAAACTTGGCCAGAAAACGCTGGCCATTTCGTTACAAATTCATCTAATTCAATAAGGTTTTATTGTTCTGATTGACTGCCCTGGCCCAAGATAGTCTAAGATGGATGTAACATTCATTATAGAAATGGATCGTAACTTACAAATTGGATGTACATGGGGATGTACCTTTTTAACTACGTACTAATAAACCTCTGGACCTCAACACCGAAACTTACTTAACCGCACACTTAAAGCAGCACTTATTAATGTGTACTCACTAAGTTAGCACAGTATAGAAACTGATGACTTAATTGCTGAGATTAAATTAGATGTTTTTCTTCCAACTTAGCTATTACTTGACAGACATAGGCCCTCATTCTGACCTTGGCGGTCGGCGGAGAGGCGGCGGTCGGACCGCGAACAGACCGGCGGTCAGAAAAATGGCATTCTGACCGCGGCGGTCACCGCCGCGATCGACCGCCACTTCCCCACTCCGACCGCCACGGCGGTCATGACCGCCGGGCTGGAGTTTGCGCACTCCGGCCCGGCGGTCGTCCCAAGACCGCCAACGGTATCATGACCCTGCCTACCGCCGCGGTTTCTGGCGGTCGGGAACCGCCATGCGAACCATGGCGGTAAGCACTATCGGGGCCAGGGAATTCCTTCCCTGGCACTGATAGGGGTCTCCCCCACCCCCCACTACCCACCCGAGTCCTCCCCCCACACCCTCCACCCCCCTGCCACCCCCCAGAGGTGGTACGAACCCCCTCCCCACCTCCACCCCGACATGCACATACATGCACCCCGACATGCACACACCCCCAACATGCACATATACACACCCCCTACACACACATACACAACGGGGACACATACCCGCACACATACATGCAGACATGCGCACCTGCCGAACAGCACACATTACCCATAGACACAGCAGCACCCCCCGCCCGCATACACGCACTCACACACCCCCTCTACACACTCACACGCACACCCCCATGCACGCCCACATCACACAACACCCCCTCCCCCTCCCCTCACGGACGGTCAACTTACCTTGTGCGTTGGTCCTCCGGGAGGCGACGGGAGCCATGGGGAGGTGACCGCCAACAGAACACCGCCAACAGAAGACCGCCACACAGATATGTGGGTCGTAATTCTGTGGGCGGTGTTCTGCTGGCGTGGCGGTGGAGGTTGACCAGTCTCCACTTTTCCGCCGACCGCCAGTGTGGCTGCTGGCGGTTTCCCGGCGGAACGCGCACAGCGGCATACCGCTGCGGTCGGCGGTCTTCACCGCGGCGGTAACTCGGCGGTCTCGCGAAAAGACCGCCAAGGTCAGAATGAGGGCCATAGTACTTGTGCTCCGACTAGGTAAACTATGCCTTTTTTTTTGCTAAGAAATTTCAAGGTCTGGGTAGACATCCTATCAGCAGCAGCTCACTGGGGTGATAGGGGGCTGGGCGGGGAGGCATGCGCGGGGGTTGGGGTAAACATTTTTTATTAAAAAATGTAATTAAAAAGAATAATAATAATAAGCTTACCTCTGTGCCGCTTCTCACTGCACCGCTCATCTCTTCTGTCCTGCAGGCAGGCACAGGCACCCAGCCTGCCTTACCCCAATCCTGACACTGCTCAGAGCAGCATCAAGATTGGCTGGGAGTGCCCAGCCAGGGCACTCCCAGGCAGACACAGAGCCTGTGCAGGCTCTCTCCAGTCCAGCAACTATGTTGCTGGGCTGGAGAGAGCATACTGAGCGTGTTTACCCGGACTGCGACGGCTGGCCAAACATACATGCACGGTGAGGGGAGTGCAAAGTGCACTCCTCTTACTGCTTGTCACCTCAAACCCCCCCTTTAGCAAGGAAGGGACAGTAAACATAGTTTATTGTCCCTTTCTTATAAAACGTTTGCAGCTTCTGTGGTTGGGGGGGGGTGACGCTCCTCCGCCCACACGGAGGAGACGCCACTGCATCCTATAGCTTCAATATTTACAATTTTGATGGTTCCCTTAGACACTCTTGGGGTAATTCTGTTGCCCGTGGGTACCATGCATGTTGCAGGCTATTCTATGGACATAAAATTTGTTAATTTTAATCACATTATAGATTTACTTATATGTCCGACACCTTGGTCTATCATGTTAATGTATTAGATATAACTGCTGCTTTACAATTGGTACAGACTTCCTTTCCGAAAACCACGTTAATGAAATGCAAATTTAGCAAAGTAAATTCCTCTAATCTTTCTTCAGAGTTAAATAAACTTTCCATTTACCTTGACGCTAAACCACATCAAATCCAGCTACTATATAACTCCTTATTACCTGATAATCTTGATCATAAATTCCCCTATTGCTAAAGTCACATTTTTTTACAGTTCTCCTTCTGTAATTTGGCGAACTGAATTTGTTGCTGCTCATAACCGGCAATGAAAAGTTCTAGAGTGAGAATGTTGAGTAATTAATCCCCAGAAATTAACATAATTCATACCTCTGCTCTGAAAAATGTAAAAAGTAAGATAAAAATTTACCTCGTTTCTTGCATTCTCATCTCCTGAAAGATGCACAGAAAACAAAAACAGATTTAAAAAAAAATGTTGATGAATTTCATAATTTGTAACGACTTCTCAGGAGTTGGTTAATGGATTACCTTTGTCTGTTTTTTTAAATACTCATCATTTACAGCGCCTGTAAACTCATGTTATTGTTACAGATTGTGAGAACTTTGTTGAAGATAAGTGTGCATGTACTCAATGGTTTGAGTTTGCAGCACTATCTATGGATTATGGCACTCATTACGAGTTTGGCAGGTGGTGGAGGCCACCTGCCAAACTTGTAGCACCACTTAACCACTATAGCGGCCAGAACACCGTTTGCCCTATTACGAGTTCACCCAAGGGTCGGCGGGCAGAAACAGCATTTCAACCTGCCGGCGGAACACAGCCTTAACATTGATGCTGGCTCGTTATCGAGCCGGCGGTAATGTGGCGGTGTGGCGGGTGCAGCAGCACCCGCCGCGCTTCCCACTGCCCTTAATTCGCCAATGGGAAGCACAACGGAGCTGTCCATGGGGGCCGCTGCACTGCCCATGCCAAGTGTATGGGCAGTGAAGTGGTCTCCAGGGGACCCCCAATGCCCCATTCCACCAGGCTTTCCATCGCGGTCCAACCACCATGATAAGGCTGTCGAATTGGGGAGTCATAGTCCCCAGGACGGCGCTGCATGCAGTGCCACCTTGGCGGATTACAACCGCTGAGACTGCCAGGCTGTCTACTGGTGCCAACCTTACGGTGTCAGCTGTCGGACCGTGGCGGCTCCCCCACGGTCGTAATGTGGCATCTTAAAACCGCCAGATTCCTAATGAGGGCCAGAGTCCTTAATATAAGACACTTGGTGAAATATGGGCCCGGAATTAAGAAACATGGCGCTTCAATATATGAAGCGCCACTTCTTTTGTGCCCCATTGTGCCTTCCTAAAGCCACTATGTGTGCGCCCTATTAATGATATGACACACCATGACACACGTTAGGATCAGTAGTGCCTTCATTTCTGACGCTATTGTGGTACTTTGCAGGATTAGCGCCAAAACTGTTGGTACTAATGCTGCAAAGTACATAGAGGCCCATTATAAAAAATGGTGTGCCTCAATTTAACGCTGCTCTCAGCAGGCATTAAAAATTACATTGTAGTTGATAAGAAATGTTTTAATCACTACTGTTGCTTAAGTCTATTGTGTTCTATTGAGCGACCTATGACCTGCTTTTGGTCAAGAGCTCGCCCCCTACGTCCGCAGCACCACCTTGCTGTCTCGTGTCCCTGACCCCCGCCCACGGTGCTGCTAGCGTGTTCGAGGCCCTCCTCCACCCGCAGGAATCCTCTTGCGCCTCATCCCTGGTGTCTAGTGGGCTTCTGGTAAGCGTCGCTAGACCCGTGTGCACTGTGCCGCTTCGCCGTATCTGTGAGTGTTTTTTTGTTTTTCTGCGCCCTGCCTCCTTGCGCTCCTGCCCCCATTTGTGCCCCTTTCTGATTGCCGTATTCCGCTTGTGCATCGTGCCGTTACCGTATTTGTAATTGCATTTTTGTTTTCTGCGCCTGCCTCCTTGCGCTCTTGTCCCCTCTGTGCCTTTTTCTGACTGCTGTATTCCGTTTACCGTATTTGTGACTGTATTCCGTATTTTGTGATTGCCTTCTCTGCCTTGTGCTTTTTTCCACATTTGTGCCTTTTTCCGCTTTTTTAGGCACCTTGGGCGCTCCCCCTTGCCGCTTTCCCCTGCCGCTGCCTCCCTGCAGCCCGCCCCCCTCGTGCCCCCATTCGCCGCTCCCTCCCACCTCCCGCCTCCCAACTGCTCCTCCCTCCCCCCTCCCCTCTGCGCCCGTCCGTCCTGGACCGCGCCCAGCGCCACCCCCCCTGGTCCGCACGCCCCCAGCACCAACAGACGCCGCTACTCGGCCAACGAACTCATCGCCCTTAACCCCGGCCCCTCCACAACTTGCTTCCAGGCCACACCGAAGAACACCAAAGGGCCCTTCTCCTGCCGCGCCTGCAACTTCACCTGCAACAGAACAAGGAAACCTGCAACAACCATCACAAACCACCTCCACTGCATACTCCTCAATACACGCTCCGCACGAAAGCACGCCATCGAGCTCTGGGACCTGCTCGACACCACCGCCCCAGACGTAGCCTTCCTGACCGAAACCTGGTGGAATGACTCCTCAGCACCTGACATCGCCATAGCCATCCCGGACGGCTACAAGATCACCAGAAGAGATCGGCCTAACGGAATCGGAGGAGGAATAGCCATCGCCCACAAATCCACCCTCAAAATCCACACCCACACGGACGACACCCTCAAGACCGCCGAACACCTGCACTTCCGGATCCACACTGACCCCAACACCATCCTTAGGGGAACGCTCATCTACCGACCCCCAGGACCACGAGCACCCTTCAGCGACTCTATCGCCGACCTCACGAGCACCCACGCCCTCGCCTCTACGGACTACATCCTCCTTGGAGACCTCAATTTCCACCTGGAGAACAACAACAACGCCAATACCACATCTTTGATCGACAACCTCTCCAACCTCGGCCTCAGTCAACTGGTCAACACACCCACCCACATCGCCGGCCACACGCTCAATCCAATCGTCTCCGCAAGCAACCACGTCACCTTCAGCCACACCACCGAACTCCACTGGACCGACCACCACTGCGTCCACTTCACATTCAAGAAGCACACCGAACACCACCGCACCCAACTACCACCTCACCGCCGCTGGAGCAAAGTCACCGAAGACCAACTGACCAGCACCCTCGCCCAGAACCCGCCCACCGACCCCACCAACCCAGACACCGCCGCCATCAACCTACGACGGTGGATCAACGACTGCGCCAACACCCTCACACCTCTCAAAAGGCCCACTGACAACCAAGGAAAGAAAAAAGCCACCTGGTTCACGGACGAACTCATCACCTCCAAACGTACCTGCCAGAAACTAAAGAAGAATTGGCTCCTCGAACGCACACCAGACAGCCTGACAGCCCACAAGGAAGCCACCCGCAAGCACCACCAGCTTATCTGACTCGCCAAATGCTCCCACTTCACAGAACGCCTGAACAACAACGCACACAACAGCAAAGAACTCTTCTGCATCGTGAAAGAGCTATCCAACCCCAGCGCCAACGCCAACGACACCCCACCCTCCCAAGAACTCTGCGACGCCCTGTCCACCTTCTTCTATCAGAAGATCGCCGACATCCACAACAGCCTCAACACCACGCCTCTGCCAGACCCCATCTCCGACAACTCCACCTACACCAATCGCCTGACCGCCTGGACCCACGTAGATGACTCGGAAACCTGCAAGATCATGAACTCCATCCACTCAGGATCCCCCTCAAACCCATGCCCCCACCACGTCTACAACAAAGCCAACTCTACCATCGCACCCCAACTCCGAAAGATCATCAACTTATCCTTCGAAACCGCAACCTTCCCGGAAAGCTGGAAACATGTCGACATCCACGCCCTCCTCAAGAAACCCAAAGCAGACCCCAACGACCTGAAAAACTTCCGCCCGATCTCCCTCCTCCCCTTCCCGGCGAAGGTCATCTAGAAGATCGTCAACGCTCAGCTCACCCACCACCTCGAGGACTACTCCATCCTGGACCCCTCCCAGTCCGGTTTCAGACGCAACCACAGCACCGAAACTGCTCTCCTCGCCGCTACAGATTACATCAGACAGCATATGGACAACGGCGAAACATCAGCCCTCATCCTCCTGAACCTCTCCGCAGCCTTCGACACGGTTTGCCACCGCACCCTACTAACACACCTCCACGAAGCCGGAATACAAGAAAAAGCCCTCAACTGGATCTCCTCCTTCCTATGCGGCAGAACCCAGAGAGTCCGACTCCCTCCCTTGCCTCCGAAGCCACCAACATCATCTGCGGTGTACTAAAAGGCTCCTCCCTAAGCCTGACGCTGTTCAAAGTCTACATGGCCCCCCTCGCACAATTGGCCCGTCAGCACAACCTCAACATTCTCTCCTACGCCGACGACACCCAGCTCATCCTCTCCCTCACCAAAGACCCACACACCGCCAAAGCCAACCTCTATGAGGGAATGAAGTCCATCGCCGAATGGATGAGAAAAAGCCGCCTAAAATTGAACTCCGACAAGACGGAGCTCCTCATCCTCGGACGCACCCCCTCGGCCTGGGATGACTCCTGGTGGCCCACCGCACTGGGAACCCCTCCAACACCAACCAACCATGCACGCAACCTGGGCTTCGTCCTCGACTCAGCCCTCACCATGTCCAAACAGGTCAATGCAGTCTCCTCCTCCTGCTACAACACCCTCCGCATGCTCCGTAGAATCTACAAATGGATCCCGACGGACACCAGAAAAATGGTGAACCAGGCCCTCGTCACCAGTAGACTAGACTACGGCAACGCACTCTACACAGGCATCCCAGCAAAAGACATCCGACTCCTCCAACGCATCCAAAACGCCTCTGCCCGACTGGTCCTCGACGTACCCCGCCGATGCCACATCTCCCACCACCTGAAGGACCTCCACTGGCTCCCCGTGGACAAGAGGATCACCTTCAAGCTCCCCACCCACGCTCACAAGGCACTAAACAACGCCGGACCAGCCTACCTGAACAACAGACTCAACTTCTACGTACCCTCCCGCCAACTCCACTCCGCCAACCTCACCCTCGCCATCGTTCCCCGCTTCCAACGCAAGACCTCTGGCGGCAGATCCTTCTCCTATCTCGCCGCCAAGACCTGGAACTCCTTCCCGACCGCCCTGCGACAGACCCAGGACCTCCTCACCTTCAGGAGACTCCTCAAGACCTGGCTCTTCGACCAGTAGCAGCAGCCCCCCCCTTCAGCGCCTTGAAACCCTAACGGGTACGTAGTGTGCTCTATAAATATTAAGATTGATTGATTAATTGATTCCTGGTGAGAAGATGAAGAGCGATCCGGTTCCAATAAGAGCATTGAAAGATGATTGTCTGGCAGAAGAAAGAAGAAATGTCAAACTGTAACACTGAAATTATGTGTTGTTAATAACATTGGTTCCCAACCTGTGGTTCGGGGAACTCTGGGGGTCCATGAAGTCTTTTCAGGGGTTCCGTGACTGCTTAAAAAATTAACTAATATTAATAAATTAACCTCTTAGCTGCTGGGCCTTTCCCCCCCCAGTGCTGAGCCCTATTTGGGGTAGTTCGCACTTAGGCCTTCATAACCTTTTGTCCACATAAGCTAACCACGCCAAATTTGTGTCCTTGTTTTCCAAATACCTAGGGATTCTAATGGTACCCAGAGTTTGTGGTTTCGCCTGGAGGAGACCAAGAAAATAGCCAAAATACAGTGAAAATTTTGTTTTTTCCCAAAAAAATAGGAAAAAAGGGCTTCCGAAGAAGGCTTGTGTTTTTTTCCCTGAAAATGCCATCAACAAAGGGTTTCTGGTGCTGAAATCACTATCTTCCCACCTTTCAGGAACGGGCAGACTTGAATCAGAAAACCACATTTTTCAACACAAATTTGGCATTTTACTGGGACATACCCCATTTTTACTATTTTTGGTGCTTTCAGCCTCCTTCCAGTTAGTGACAGGAATGGGTTTGAAACATTTCTGAAAACTAGACAAAATTCTGAATTCAGCAAGGGGTCATTTGTGTAGATCCTACAAGGTTTTCCTACAGAAAATAACAGCTGAAATAAATAATTATTGAAATTGAGCTGAAAACAACAGCCATTTTTCTTTATGTTTTACTCTGTTCCTGAGATGTCAGATTTCTGAAAGCAATATACCGTTTTGTCTGCTGGACTCTTCTGGTTGCGGGGATATAATGGCTTGTAGGTTCATCAAGAACCCTAGGTACCCAGAGCAAATAAATGAGCTGCACCCTGCAGTTGGTTTTCATTCTATACTGGGTATACAGCAATTCATTTGCTGAAATATGAAGAGTGAAAAATAGGTATCAAGAAAACCTTTGCATTTCCAAAATGGGCTCAAGATAAGGTTTTGAGGAGCAGTGGTTATTTGCACATCTCTGAATTCCGGGGTGCCCATACTAGCATGTGAATTGCAGGGTATTTCTCAAATAGACGTCTTTTTTACACACTCTCTTATATTTGGAAGGAAAAAATGTAGAGAAAGATAAGGGGCAATAACACTTGTTTTGCTATTCTATGTTCCCCCAAGTCTCCTGATAAAAATGATACCTCACTTGTGTGGGTAGGTCTAGCGCCTGTGACAGGAAATGCCCCAAAACACAACGTGGACACATCACATTTTTTTTACAGAAAACAGAGCTGTTTTTTGCAACGTGCCTACCTGTGGATTTTGGCCTCTAGCTCAGCCGGCACCTAGGGAAACCTACCAACCCTATGCATTTTTTAAAACTAGAGACGTAGGGGAATCCAAGATGGGGTGACTTGTGGGGCTCTGACCAGGTTCTGTTACCCAGAATCCTTTGCAAACCTCAAAATGTGGCTAAATAAACACGTTTTCCTCTCATTTCGGTGACAGAAAGTTCTGGAATCTGAGAGGAGCCACAAATTTCTTTCCACCCAGCGTTCCCCCAAGTCTCCCGATAAAAATGATACCTCACTTGTGTGGGTAGGCCTAGCGCCCGCGACAGGAAATGCCCCAAAACACAACGTGGACACATCCCAATTTTGACAGAAAACACAGCTGTTTTTTGCAAAGTGCCTACCTGTAGATTATGGCCTCTAGCTCAGCCGGCACATAGGGAAACCTACCAAACCTGTGCATTTTTGAAAAATAGAGACCTAGGGGAATCCAAGATGGGGTGACTTGTGGGGCTCTTGACCAGGTTCTGTTACCCAGAATCCATTGCAAACCTCAAAACGTGGCTAAAAAAACACGTTTTCCTCTCATTTCGGTGACAGAAAGTTCTGGAATCTGAGAGGAGGCACAAATTTCCTTCCACCCAGCGTTCCCCCAAGTCTCCCGATAAAAATGATACCTCACTTGTGTGGGTAGGCCTAGCGCCCGCGACAGGAAATGCCCCAAAACACAACGTGGACACATCCCAATTTTGACAGAAAACACAGCTGTTTTTTGCAAAGTGCCTACCTGTAGATTATGGGTCTAGCTCAGCCGGCACCTAGGGAAACCTACCAAACCTGTGCATTTTTGAAAAATAGAGACCTAGGGGAATCCAAGATGGGGTGACTTGTGGGGCTCTGACCAGGTTCTATTACCCAGAACCCTTTGCAAACCTCAAAATGTGGCTAAAAAAACACGTTTTCCTCTCATTTCGGTGACAGAAAGTTCTGGAATCTGAGAGGAGCCACAAATTTCCTTCCACCCAGCGTTCCCCCAAGTCTCCCGATAAAAATTATACCTCACTTGTGTAGGTAGGCCTAGCGCCCGCGACAGGAAATGCCCCAAAACACAACATGGACACATCACATTTTTTGACAGAATACAGAGCTGTTTTTTGCAAAGTGCCTACCTGTAGATTTTGGCCTCTAGCTCAGCCGGCACATATGGAAACCTACCAAACCTGTGCATTTTTGAAAAATAGAGACCTAGGGGAATCCAAGATGGGGTGACTTGTGGGACTCTGACCAGGTTCTGTTACCCAGAATCCTTTGCAAACCTCAAAACTTGGCTAAAAAAACACGTTTTCCTCTCATTTCGGTGACAGAAAGTTCTGGAATCTGAGAGGAGCCACAAATTTCCATCCACCCAGAGTTCCCCCAAGTCTCCCGATAAAAATGATACCTCACTTGTGTGGGTAGGCCTAGCGCCCGCGACAGGAAATGGCCCAAAACACAATGTGGACACATCACTTTTTTTCATAGAAAACAGTGCCTACCTGTGGATTTAGGCCTCTAGCTCAGCCGGCACCTGGGGAAACCTAGCAGGCCAGTGCATTTTTGGAAACTAGAAACCCAGGGGAATCCAAGATGAGGTGACTTGTGGGGCTCTGACCAGGTTCTGTTACCCAGAATCCTTTGCAAACCTCAAAATGCAGCTAAAATAACACGTTTTCCTCACATTTCGGTGACAGAAAGTTCTGGAATCTGAGAGGAGCCACAAATTTCCTTCCACCCAGCGTTCCCCCAAGTCTCCCGATAAAAATGATACCTCACTTGTGTGGGTAGGCCTGGTGCCCGCGACAGGAATAGATCACACAACGGTCAATGTTGGTCCTTACATGAGGCAGCTCTTGACCCTGGGGTGATCCATTCCTGACGCAGGCACTAGGTGTAGGCACTCAAGTGGGGTAGTGTTTTTATCAGGACAGGTGAGGAGTCACTGGGTGGTAGGAATTTTGTGGATCCCAGCGTATTCCTGTAGTTTGTGTGACAGAAATGCGAGAAAAATAGAGTTTTTATTCAACATTTCAGCTTTGCAGGGTATTCTGGGTAAGAAAACTTTGGGGAATCCACACAAATCACACCTCTGTGGACTCCCCCGAATGTCTAGTTTCCAGAAATGTTTGGGTTTAGTGTGTTTCTCTATATGGCCGCCAAACCCAGGACCAAAAACACAGGTGCCCGCCTTACAAAACCAGTTTGTTTTGCCATAGATAATTTTGATGTCTCCACAATACGATTTGGGTGCTGGAATTTGGGGCTGAACTAAATTGGGGAGCTCCCAAGAGAGCACTCTCGCTCTCTCTGCTTGCCGCCGCATTCACCACCACTATTACCCACTTGCACAAACAGCTTGCGAAGGGACAGCAAGACTGTCCTCATCACCTCCCTCATAATGTACTGGAAGAGGAGTTATCGAATGGGACTCCTCCGACTGAAAAATCACTCCCAGAGTCTGCTCCATTGTCTTATCCCTCAGATGCTGTCTCAGTATCTGATGTCTCAGTCTCTGATCCTATGTCAGAGCGGTCCTCTATAACCCGAGTGCAGGCAGCAGTCATCCATCAAGATGCCATCTCTGCTATTGGCTAAACTGTTGCTCTAAAACACTAGCCTACGTAGACAGTCACAAAATTGATGGTGTGTGAGATATGTGCAGCAGTACAGGCCACCTTACCTGCGTTTCTTCCCTCAATCAGCAAGTTCTTTCAAGACACTCAAAAAACACCTTGTCACATACCATTCGTCACAGTCTTTAGCACCTCCTGCTCCCAGTCCAAAAATCATTATTGGTGCTCCCACTCCCTCCTCCTCGGATTCCCTCATTACCACCCAGCAAAAGTGCCCTTCATCTCTCCATAGCCACCTTCCACCCGCACATACATTTCATTGGTATTATAGCGCAGGTAATGGCTGACTTTACTAATGTACTCAGCTATTTACATAAAATACAGATTTGCTCTTTGCAGTAGGCATATAAACCTTCTGCGCTTCTTTATGGCACTAAAACTGCCACTAGACAAGTCTGACCCTTTTCCCCCCAGGGAAACCACACACATATTGACAAAAGTGATATATATATGACAGCCAACCACCTGAAACTCAACTCAAGCAAAACCGAAATAATCCTCTTTGGCCCACACAAAAACACCTGGGACCCCTCATGGTGGCCCACCACGCTAGGCCCTGCACCCACCCCCGCCAACCATGCACGCAACCTCGGCATCATCCTAGACTCCTCCCTCTCGATGACCCAACAAATCAACGCTCTCACCTCCTCATGCTTCAACACACTCCGTATACTGAAAAAAACATTCAAATGGATCCCCACAGAGACCAGAAAAACTGTCACTCACACACTTATCAGCAGCAGACTTGATTACGGAAACGCCCTCTACGCCGGCACCACTCTAAAACTCAAGCGCAAACTACACGCATCCAGAACTCAGCAGCACGACTCATCCTCGACCTCCCCCGACACGAACACATCTCTCCACACCTCAAATCCCTCCACTGGCTCCCCATTGACAAAAGGATCACCTTCAAGATCCTCATCCTCGCACACAAATCACTCCACAACACAGGCCCTGCCTACCTCAACAAGAGTCACCTTCCACACCCCCACACGAAACCTCCGCTCAGCTGACCTCTCTCTCGCCTCTGTACCCCGCATCAAACACACTACCACCGGGGGCAGATCCTTCTCCTACCTTTCACCCAAAACCTGGAACGCCCTCCCAACCCACCTTCGCAAGACCCAAAACCTACTTCTTTTCAGGAAGGGCCTCAAAACATGGCTTTTCGAACAGTGATCCTCCCAGCCCCTTTCCCTCCCCCCGTCCCCCCCAGCGCCTTGAGACCCTCACGGGTGAGTAGCGCGCTTTATAAATCTCTTTGATTGATTGATTGATATATATAGATTTATCTCTATATATATCTATCTACATAGACACATCTATAGATGTATCCATGTACATAAATATATCTACATAGATATATCTATATATATAGATCTATTTTTTTTAGTTGTTGTATGGTTTCCTTGGGGGCCAAAATGGCCCCCAGGGAAACCCTACAACATCTAAAAAAAATATTGCCCCCACAGGGGGTTGCCCTGCCCACGGGCGACCCCCTGTCCTTTTATTTATTATTTTTATATTTTTTTTAAAAATCCCCTGGGGGGGGCGCGATCGGGCCCCCTCTCCCCCCCCCCGGGAGCACCTACCTTTTCCGAGGGGACCGACCCCCCCAAGTGAAATCCCTGGCGTATAGTGGTGTTTCCTGGCCCCCGATCGCAGCTGTGCTGTGATTGGGGGCCAGGAAACAGTTTCAGAAGGCCTCGTAAGAAAGGGGAGAGTCTCCCCTTTCTTACGAGGCCTTCTGAAACTGTTTCCTGGCCCTCGATCGCAGCTGCGGGTGTCGTGCCAGTGGCCGACGCCCGCATTGAAGGGGTTAAAAAACCACATATAAATAAAGTGGCTAAATTTACAACTGAAAGTTTAAAATGTACTGTAAGTGTCAAGGAATTTGAAATTGGAGGCTAAAAATAAAATTAGTATCCTCAGAATAATTTGTGGGGGCAGTGAAGGTACTGTCAGGCCTTGTGACCAACCCCTTATTAGCACCCAATATTACACTGTGCACGGTCTTCACCCATGTGCAGTGGAGGTTGCCCACAAGATCGGGCCTGCAGCCAGACCGTGCTGCCACCCTCCCTAACCACCCAACCCTATGCTGCTTGTTACTCTTTGGCTTCGCGTGGCAGAAGTTGTCCACGGCCTCTCTGGGTGTGAGAATGGGTGTTTAGAGGGCGCATCTGGGGTTGAGAGTGGATGTCAGATTGTCTTTCTGGGTGGGAGAGTGCGTACATCAGTGTTTTAGCGAGGGTGTCAGTGTGTGCGCTGGTCTGTGAGTGGGTATATTAGGGCGTCAGTAGGTCTGTGAGTGAGTGTGTGACAGTCTGAGTGGGTGTGTGTGAGTGGCATGTAACTGAGTGTGTCTGTGAGTGGGTGCATGAGGGTCTGACTGGGTCTGTGGGTGGGTGCATGAGTGTCTGAGTGGGTCTGTGAGCGGGTGCATAAGTATCTGAGTGGGTCTGTGAGCGGGTGCTTAAGTATCTGAGTGGGTCTGTGAGCAGGTGAAATTGACCAAAGGAGAGACAGAAGGAGAGTAAAGAAGTGAGGGAGAGAGGTCAAGTTTTTTTTAGGGTTTGATGTCTTATATACTCACAATGACATCTGTGTACAATGTAAAATCAAAAATATATTTATTATTTTGAAAAAGAACAATGATTTATTTATTTTTTTTTTTTAAAGTTTCCAGCTGGAATCGAACCCCCAATGCTGCGAACTTCACATTGAGCTATGGGTTTTCCTTTTTTTTTAGCCCTTTATGGGCTATCTGGGACAGTGAGAGAGCCCTACCTGAGTCCCCCACAGTCCCTATTTATTTATTAATTTATTTGGTTTATTACATTTTTTTTTTTAGTAAAAAGCCTTTTACAAGCTATCTGGGACCTCGAAGGAGCCCTAAAGTGCTCCCCCCCAATCCATATACATAAAAAAAAAAATATTTGTTATTGTAAATAAAAAAACCTTTAAGCGCTATCTGGCACTGTGGGGAAAGGCTTAAGGCTTCCCCCGCATTGCCATTTCTTCAACAAGCAGAGAGCTGTTTTGAGAGCATATATTTATAGATAACCTATTGACATAATTAATAAAATTTTCTTTTACTTCAGCTGCAGTCTGGAAAGTTTCGGTGTGGTCCGTCAAGCAGGGACCGAGAAAAAGGGGGTGTCCAAAAATGCTTTTTCCCATGTATATTTTAATGGGGATTTTGAACAGGAATAGCATCCAAACCATTGAACGGAATTACACCAAATTTGGCAGAAAGGCAGCTCTTGATCCAGAAAGAGACTTTTTCGTTATTTGTTGTAAATTCATCCCGTAGTTTTTGAGAAATAAAAGAAAAAACAAATTTGTATGTAGAAGGATGGAAAGTCTCCGCAAACCCTCCCAATCTCATGCTGAGAGCTGCTGGCTGACAACACTTCAAAAAGGAAGTCTTGGCAGCCATATTGGGATTTGGATTCAGCTGAGTCCTAGAAACAAAGTTTAAAAAATAAAAAAAAGGGGCTTGTGTAGGTTCACCCTGACCCCCTAGCTCTGGTGCTGGGATCCCTGAGGGACCACCCCAGAGCAAAAAAGTTTTTTTAAGAACATTTTTAAGCTGCTTGTTTTGTAAACAGCCCTAGGTGGGCCAGGTCCTGGGGGCACTGAAAGAGTGAGAGGCCCCTGGCCAATTCCTGCTGCGCAAGGCCAAAGGTTGTGCGCAGTAGGGGGTTGGGTGGTTATGAGGGTTGGCCGCAAGGCTGAACAAAGGTCTGGCCTCGCGGCCAACCCCCACCGCACGTGGCCAAAGGCTATACCTGGCAGTGGTTAGATTAACGTATAGTAATGACAACTACTTTACGTTACAAAAAAAACATTGAAATCACTGAAAAGAAACAAAAGTTGCAGGGACGTTAAAGTTAGGGAATATAATTATAACAACCTTAGAAATGCACTTAAAAAAACAAAGGTTACAGGGACGTCACAGTAAGGTTCTGAATTTACTGCACAAAACCAGAGCAATTCAGCAGTTTTTGGTTAGAGGTATTTCAAGTAGCTATAACTTGCAGCCTAGGGTAACTATAACTTGCACCCTCACCATGCACAGTTTTTCCTCACTGTCAACTGAACGTCTGATTTTGTTGGACAATGGCAGCTCGGCTGGCTTGATAGTATTTGATCTATCGGCGGCCTTCACTAGATTGTTTCATAAAATATTCAAAAAAAGACCTTTTGATTTCCATATTGGAGACACACCACTAAAGTGGCTGATCTACCTTTTTAAAAGATCTTGTTCCAGCTAATTGTGTGAAGTCCCACAAGTCCAATCCTCTTTAATATTTATGTTGTCCCTCTGGCATTGTTGATCCATTCCTTTGGCCTGTTCTTTCTATGCTAAGCCGACACTCCCCAAATGGTGCTACTTAAATTCAACTTCAAAACTGTATGCTATTTGTGGCCAAGTGGATAAGCAACAACCAATCTAACCTCAACTCGGATGCAACTGAGATTCATGTACTCTGCTCTGCTAGCTAATAATGATCAATGGACTAGTGGCCTATGGAAGTGGGAATTTAAATACCAGTGTCAGGTATAGTGTACATATTTTGACCTTGGCGGTCTTTTTCCAAGACCGCCGAGGGACCGCCGTGCGGAAGACCGTGGCGGTTTGCCGCTCGGCCTATTATGACCGTTGGCAGCTCTCCATCCTTTTATGGACGGAGAGCCACCAACAGCCATAATGGCGGGCGGCGGGAAAGTGGAGGTTGCTCCACCTCCACCACCACGCCAACAGAACACCGCCCAGCGAATCACGTCCTGTGATTTGGTGTGGCGGTGTTCTGTTGACTGTGTGGTGTCGGCAGAGCAGCTCCCATGGCTCCCGTCCCCTTCCGGAGGATCGTCGGACCAGGTAAGTCGATCGTCTGTGAGGGGAGGGGGGTGGGGGGTGTTGTGTGATGTGTGCATGCATGGGGGTGTGCGTGTGTGTATGTAGAGGGGGTGTGTGAGTGCGTGTATGCTTGCGGGGTGTTGCGTGTTTGGGAATGAGTGCGTGTATGTCTGTAGGTATGTCTGTATGGATGTGTGCGTGTATGTTTGAATGTGGGTGTGCGTGTGTGTGCGTGTGTGGATGTTGTCATGTATGTCGGTGTGTGTGCGTGTAAGTGTGTTGGTGGTGCGTGCGTGTCGTGTGTGTATGAGTGATGTTAGGATTGGGGGTCTGGGTGGGGAGGGGGGTTCTGCCACCTTTGGGGGGTGGCAGGGGTGGTGGGGGGGTAGGGGAGGGAGTCGGGGTGGGGCTTGGGGGTGGGGCTGACCCCTATCAGTGCTAGGGAAGGAATTCCCTGGCACTGATAGTGCGTACCGCCATGGATTTCATGGCGGTTTCAAACCGCATGAAATCCATGGTGGTCAGCCGGGTCCAAATACCGCAGGAGGTATAGTGACGGCCGCTGGGCTGGAGACCCTGGTCTCCAGCCCGGCAGTCGTCTCCGCCCTGCCGGGCGGAACGGAGCAGCGGCAGATGACCATGGCGGTAACCGCCATGGTCATAATACAAAAAAAGACCGCCAGCCTGTTGGTGGTCTTACCGCCGCTTCTCCGCCTTCCGCCAGGGTCATAATGACCCCTATAATGTAAGCCAGCGCATGAGGTATTCCCTAGAGGAAGGGGAGTATATCTGAGAGTGAGAAAGGTGAAGACACAGCTTCTCCGCTGCTGTTCATGTATAAAATTATGATTGGAATATAATAGGATAATGTGATATGGTCGCATACTTTAGTTGTGTCTTGTTCTAGTAAGACACAGCTAATATGATTACTCCTCCAATATTTTTTGCAATAAAACAAATCCTCTTTGTTATTGTATTCATCGGCTTCTGCTCGACAGGGCACAAGCTGAGGCCGTCGCGAAATAGTAAGGAGTAAACCAGGTAGGAGCTACTTAAAGGCAGAGCAAAAGCATAGCACATAGGACAGGAAGCAGACAGGCACTGCAAGACAATTTGGTGAGGTGAGTAAAACTAAACTCCCTTTAGAAAGACCCAGAGGGAAGGAGTAAGAAAACGACAAATAAATTACAAGATGAGGGCCGGTGAAATAAACTGTAGCAAAAATGGAAAAAGTATTGCATATACGGGCTACTGCCGAACCCAAACCCTTCTTTGCCTAGATTGATCTGAAAGTCCGGCCCCTGACCTGGATACTGTATCACACATAAACCTCTGTTTTTATGTCCCAGCCATCAGAAGCTGGTCTGCCAGGGACCTTGCCATGCATAAATGTGCTCCAAATTTCAAGCTGATTTAGTGACCACACGCTCCGTGCTCCTTGAAATCTTGACAAATAGTCTCTATTTAGGATTGTCTAAGTACCTGCTTCACCGAGTTCAAATAATGCAATACTGTGCTGCTTTATTATTAATTGTGCCATGACAGGACCATATTTCCCCTCACTCACAGTACTGCTTTCCAATTTGCAAAAATATCCTTATTTAAAAGCATTTGAAGTCTCATTAAGCATTACATAGCTGAGTGCCCAAAATTCTTGCTTAGTTTTTTTCATGCCTATCAACCATCCCAGACACTTTAGGCCTGATTTATACGTTTTTAGCAGCGCATTTGCATCATTTTGTGACACAAAAGCGGCGCTAACTTACAAAATATAATTGAATTTTGTAAGTTTGCGACGCTTTTGCGTAAAAAAATTATGAAAATACAGCGCTAAAAAAGTATAAATCAGGCACTTTGCAGCGCTAACTTATAAAATACAATTGAATTGAGGGTGTCAGTGTGTGCGCTGGTAGAAGCAAATTCACTTTTAAAGACATCTTGCAGCAAAAGTGTAAAAATATAACAGTCACTTCAAAATTTATGCAGTGTATTAAGTTAACATGCAGTCCATTTCACCTAAGTATAATTTATTGTATCAGTACAATGAGAAGTATTCATTTGAATGCAATAGTTTTCAAACAAGAATTTAGAAACATCAATTTTCACCTCTACCCTCACAAATATGCCAATAGTGAAATAAACAAGCAAGTCAGATGTTATGTGCACTTTTTGAATGATCTGGGTTCCTATTATAGATGAACAACATTGTAGTTTATTAAATCAAACACAGGAGCAGATTTGTACGATGCAGACCCTGAACTTAAAATTAAGCAATTGCCCATGATCACACAATTTGTAAAAGTGGGGACGCCAAGATTAATCCCAGGTTTTCTGGTTTCATATTTCTCAATGTAACCACTAGATGTATATCCTTTGCTTCGCCTAGCGATATTTGAACCCCAGTCCTCCCAACCCCCTCGCCCGACCACTGTTCCGCTGGCATTGATACGGTCCTCAGGCACATCACAGACCAAACTTTTTGGCCCCTGGAATTTTTTTTGTGAGTTCTCATGCTTTAGCTAGAGAAAGGAGTATTGTTGTGTGTGTTAGTTTATTGATAGCAAGCTCTGAGAAGAGGAATCTGGGCAAGAAATGTGAAGACCTAATAAGCAGATGAAGCCTCTTATTCATCGTGTATCAGGAATGGGGGATGCTCATGGGTACAGCAACTTTCCAAGTTCTGTGGAATGGGAAATTCAGGTGATGTTGCAAATGCATACCAGGAAGACAGAAAAGATTGGTTTCCTGGTGGGGTGGGAAGTGATGCAGTTGTTGCTAAAGATTCCGTTTGTTTAAATTAATGTTCTTCCCATTAGAAGTTAGAGCAGATTCCCTTAGACTTTGAGGGGTACAGACTGCTCTGCTTCCTTTATTCTTGCAAGTGTGAAGCTTTATGATAATCACTTATTCTAATTCTTTAAGACTGCTACTGACGCTTTTACTCTGCTCACACCTTTTTACATTTCTAAATTTCCTTAAGACTTCATTCCAACTATCCTCATTCCTTATTTAGAACTCTGATTAAATGGGTTTACAATCATTTTATGTTAAGGCGAGAGAATAGGAGGCTTTTTTATGAACATCAATTTATAATTATCACTTTCTGCATTGCAGTGGCTGTTAATATTTTCTATCTTATTCTATTGAAACTGAACTTACTGTGATATTTCAGCTTCCCAGCTGTAATCTTGTATCTTTTTAATACTCTCCTAACATGCATCTTTGCTGGACTGATTATTAGTTGGTAAAAAAATTACTTAACTTTAATAACTGATTCCTGCTCTTTCTTGTGTGGCCAAATTAGCTTCACATAAATTGAACTGATTTATTCTTGTTAACACCCTTGGCATCTCTGTCAAATTAAAAAGATCCATCAGATGAGAGATTGTAAATTATGGACCTGCACACTCTCTACATCAATTCTCTGTTCTGAAATATGTTTTGTCTGCAGCTGTTCTAGTTCTAATGACAGTTTGTGCTTTTGCGAACCAAAGATACCAGGGTCAGCATCCTCTATATAAACCTTGAGAGCATTCTAAATAAATACAAACCAGATATATCTATCTTCATCTCAAAAATATCATCTGTTGTTTCCAAATGTTACCTTAAATATGTTTCAGCAAAGAGTTTCCTAATATTCAGCTTTGGACTCTGATGGTTTGGCCTATAATAGATGGGAGGTATTTGATACTCATTGTGTTGCCCAAAGAGATGTGACTGTGCAGTGGAGATGTTCCAGGGAAGTGTTGCTATGATAAAACCTACTGAATGAAAGAAAACAACTCAGTGGAATATCAAATAATGGTTTGAGGCATATAATCTTCAGCCTAATAAACCAATTTATAACTTTTCCAGGCATAAAAGCCTTTGCTGAAAGTGCTTGAATAAATAAAATTATTACATTGATGGATTGGCTTATTAGCCATTACATATTTTACATATTTTAGCTTATGATAAGGGTTAACATAGCAATCATTTTTTCCAGGAACTTTAGGTATTAAAGCATTATAACCAACTTGTACACAATCATGTACTTAGCCCATGTCCCTCTTTTTATAGAAGTCAGCTATGTCAGGTACAAAGGTGTGTCAGATCTTGAAAATTGCATTTTTTTGTATTGTCAATTGGATTTTAAATCTAGTCTGCCCCTCCAACACCATAGTGCAGCATCAGCAGAGTATGATCTTATGGAGGTCATTACGAGTTTGGCAGTCTTTTGGCAAGACCGCTGCAGTGGCGTCCACCAAAAAAACGGCATGTTGGCGGTGATCCAACCGCCATAGTAAGACTCACACAGCTCAGTCTGCCAAAAACAGCCAAAAATCTGAAACCACCAGGAGGACAGAAAAAAAGTGGTCTCATAACCAGCACCGCCAGCTTGACAAAATTCCTCCAATCATATTACGATCCATAAACCATGACAGTGGTTCTTCCATGGTGGAAACCATTGCCAGTTCGAACCACAACAGTCTGAATTCACAACAGTTAGAACACTACACCACATTAGATTGTTTGAATACCCCACACCTGACACACATCCACACACCCTACACACTGCACTATGTAAAACACCCCTACACACCCCACAATCCTTTGCAACCAAAACGCCACATACAGCCACAGACAAGCAACAATTTAGAGAGACACAAAAAGCAAGAATAGGTACCCATACACATTTCACTACGCACAGATCCAACACCTGCACAACATACACAACACACAGTTTACTATCCCACACAATACAATACAACCATCACCCACTGACATCACAGCACTCACACCTCATCACTAACATTATTTCCATCTTTTTTACCACCTCACCTCCTTTACCACCACTACTATGTCCCCACAAAAACATCCACGTTTCATTAACCCCTTCGCTGTCAGGCCTTTTCCCCCTCCTGTGCCAGGCCTTTTTTTGCCTATTTGGGGCAGTTTGAGCTTAGGCCCTCATAACGTTTTGTCCACATAAGCTAACCAAGCCAAATTTGCGTCCTTTTTTTCCAACATCCTAGGGATTCTAGAGGTACCCAGACTTTGTGGGTTCCCCTGAAGGAGGCCACGAAATTGGCCAAAATACAGTGAAAATTTCGGTTTTTTCAAAAAAATTGGAAAAAGTGGCTGCAGAAGAAGGCTTGTGGTTTTCCCCTGAAAATGGCATCAACAAAGGGTTTGCAGTGCTAAACTCAGCAGCTTCCCAGCTTTCAGGAACAGGCAGACTTGAATCAGAAAACCCAATTTTTCAACACAATTTTGGCATTTTACTGGGACATACCCCATTTTTGCTATTTTTTGTGCTTTCAGCCTCCTTCCAGTCAGTGACAGAAATGGGCATGAAACCAATGCTGGATCCCAGAAACCTAAACATTTCTGAAACGTAGACAAAATTCTGAATTCAGCAAGGGGTCATTTGTGTAGATTCTACAAGGGTATCCTACAGAAAATAACAACTGAAAAAGAAAAATATTGAAATAGAGGTGAAAAAACATAAATTTTTCTCTACGTTTTACTCTGTAACTTTTTCCTGTAATGTCAGATTATCGAAAGCAATATACCGTTACGTCTGCTGGACTCCTCTGGTTGCGGGGACATATAGGGCTTGTAGGTTCATCAAGAAGCCGAGGAACCCAGAGCCAATAAATGAGCTGCACCCTGCAGTGCGTTTTCATTCTATACCGGGTATACAGCAATTCATTTGCTGAAATATAAAGAGTAAAAAATTGCTATCAAGAAAACCTTTGTATTTACAAAAAGGGCACAAGATAAGGTGTTGAGGAGCAGTGGTTATTTGCACATCTCTGAGTTCCGGGGTGACCATACTAGCATGTGAATTACAGGGCATTTCTCAAATAGATGTCTTTTTTACACACTCTCCTATATTTGGAAGGAAAAAATGTAGAGAAAGACAAGGGGCAATAGCACTTGTTTTGCGAATCTATGTTCCCCCAAGTCTCCCGATAAAAATGATACCTCACTTGTGTGGGTAGACCTAGCGCCCACAACAGGAAACGCCCCAAAACACAACGTGGACACATCCCATTTTTTTAAAAAGAAAACAGAGGTGTTTTTTGCAAAGTGCCTACCTGTAGATTTTGGCCTCTAGCTCAGCCGGCACCTAGGGAAACCTACCAAACCTGTGCATTTCTGAAAACAAGAGACCTAGGGGAATCCAAGGAGGGTTGACTTGCGGGGCTCGGACCAGGTTCTGTTACCCAGAATCCTTTGCAAACCTCAAAATTAGGCTAAAAAAACACATGTTCCTCACATTTCTGTGGCAGAAAGTTTTGGAATCTGAGAGGAGCCACAAATTTCCTTCCACCCAGCGTTCCCCCAAGTCTCCCGATAAAAATGATACCTCACTTGTGTGGGTAGGCCTAGCGCCCGCGACAGGAAACGCCCCAAAGCGCAACGTGGACACATCCAAATTTTTGAAAGAAAACAGAGGTGTTTTTTGCGAAGTGCCTACCTGTAGATTTTGGCCTCCAGCTCAGCCGGCACCTAGGGAAACCTACCAAACCTGTGCATTTACGAAAACTAAAGACCTAGGGGAATCCTAGATGGGGTGACTTGCGGGGCTCGGACCAGGTTCTGTTACCCAGAATCCTTTGCAAACCTCAAAATTTGGCTAAAAAAACACATGTTCCTCATATTTCTGTGGCAGAAAGTTCTGGAATCTGAGAGGGGCCACAAATGTCCTTCCACCCAGCATTCCCCCAAGTCTCTTGATAAAAATGATACCTCACTTGTGTGGGTAGGCCTAGCGCCCGCGACAGGAAACGCCCCAAAGCGCAACGTGGACACATCCAAATTTTTGAAAGAAAACAGAGGTGTTTTTTGCGAAGTGCCTAGCTGTAAATTTTGGCCTCTAGCTCAGCCGGCACCTAGGGAAACTTACCAAACCTGTGCATTTCTGAAAACTAGAGACCTAGGGGAATCCAAGATGGGGTGACTTGCGGGGCTCGGACCAGGTTCTGTTACCCAGAATCCTTTGCGAACCTCAACATTTGGCTAAAAAAACACATGTTCCTCACATTTCTGTGGCAGAAAGTTCTGGAATCTGAGAGGAGCCACAAATGTCCTTCCACCCAGCGTTCCCCCAAGTCTCCCGATAAAAATGATACCTCACTTGTGTGGGTAGGCCTAGCGCCCGCGACAGGAAACGCCCCAAAGCGCAACGTGGACACATAAACATTTTTGAAAGAAAACAGAGGTGTTTTTTGCGAAGTGCCTACCTGTAGATTTTGGCCTCTAGCTCAGCCGGCACCTAGGGAAACCCACCAAACCTGTGCATTTCTGAAAACTAGAGACCTAGGGGAATCCAAGATGGGGTGACTTGCAGGGCTCGGACCAGGTTCTGTTACCCAGAATCCTTTGCAAACCTCAAAATTTGGCTAAAAAAACACATGTTCCTCATAGTTCTGTGGCAGAAAGTTCTGGAATCTGAGAGGAGCCACAAATGTCCTTCCACCCAGCATTCCCCCAAGTCTCTTGATAAAAATGATACCTCATTTGTGTGGGTAGGCCTAGCGCCCGCGACAGGAAACGCCCCAAAGCGCAACGTGGACACATCCAAATTTTTTAAAGAAAACAGAGGTGTTTTTTGCGAAGTGCCTACCTGTAGATTTTGGCCTCTAGCTCAGCCGGCACCTAGGGAAACTTACCAAACCTGTGCATTTCTGAAAACTAGAGACCAAGGGGAATCCAAGATGGGGTGACTTGCGGGGCTCGGACCAGGTTCTGTTACCCAGAATCCTTTGCGAACCTCAAAATTTGGCTAAAAAAACACATGTTCCTCACATTTCTGTGGCAGAAAGTTCTGGAATCTGAGAGGAGCCACAAATGTCCTTCCACCCAGCATTCCCCCAAGTCTCTTGATAAAAATGATACCTCATTTGTGTGGGTAGGCCTAGCGACCGCGACAGGAAACGCCCCAAAGCGCAACGTGGACACATCCACATTTTTTAAAGAAAACAGAGGTGTTTTTTGCGAAGTGCCTACCTGTAGATTTTGGCCTCTAGCTCAGCCGGCACCTAGGGAAACTTACCAAACCTGTGCATTTCTGAAAACTAGAGACCTAGGGGAATCCTAGATGGGGTGACTTGTGGGGCTCGGACCAGGTTCTGTTACCCAGAATCCTTTGCGAACCTCAAAATTTGGCTAAAAAAACACGTGTTCCTCACATTTCTGTGGCAGAAAGTTCTGGAATCTGAGAGGAGCCACAAATGTCCTTCCACCCAGCGTTCCCCCACGTCTCCCGATAAAAATGATACCTCACTTGTGTGGGTAGGCCTCGCGCCCGCGACAGGAAACGCCCCAAAGCGCAACGTGGACACATCCAAATTTTTGAAAGAAAACAGAGGTGTTTTTTGCGAAGTGCCTACCTGTAGATTTTGGCCTCTAGCTCAGCCGGCACCTAGGGAAACCTACCAAACCTGTGCATTTCTGAAAACTAGAGACCTACGGTAATCCAAGATGGGGTGACTTGCGGCGCTCGGACCAGGTTCTGTTACAGAGAATCCTTTGCAAACCTCAAAATTTGGCTAAAAAAAAACATGTTCCTCATATTTCTGTGGCAGAAAGTTCTGGAATGTGAGAGGAGCCACAAATGTCCTTCCACCCAACGTTCCGCCAAGTCTCCCGATAAAAATGATACCTCACTTGTGTGGGTAGGCCTAGCGCCCGCGACAGGAAACGCCCCAAAGCGCAACGTGGACACATAAACATTTTTGAAAGAAAACAGAGGTGTTTTTTGCGAAGTGCCTACCTGTAGATTTTGGCCTCTAGCTCAGCCGGCACCTAGGGAAACCTACCAAACCTGTGCATTTCTGAAAACTAGAGACCAAGGGGAATCCAAGATGGGGTGACTTGCGGGGCTCGGACCAGGTTTTGTTACCCAGAATCCTTTGCGAACCTCAAAATTTGGCTAAAAAAACACATGTTCCTCACATTTCTGTGGCAGAAAGTTCTGGAATCTGAGAGGAGCCACAAATGTCCTTCCACCCAGCATTCCCCCAAGTCTCTTGATAAAAATGATACCTCAATTGTGTGGGTAGGCCTAACGCCCGCAACAGGAAACGCCCCAAAGCGCAACGTGGACACATCCAAATTTTTGAAACAAAACAGAGGTGTTTTTTGCGAAGTGCCTACCTGTAGATTTTGGCCTCTAGCTCAGCCGGCACCTAGGGAAACCTACCAAACCTGTGCATTTCTGAAAACTAGAGACCTAGGGGAATCCTAGATGGGGTGACTTGCGGGGCTCGGACCAGGTTCTGTTACCCAGAATCCTTTGCGAACCTCAAAATTTGGCTAAAAAAACACATGTTCCTCACATTTCTGTGGCAGAAAGTTCTGGAATCTGAGAGGAGCCACAAATGTCCTTCCATCCAGCGTTCCCCCAAGTCTCCCGATAAAAATGATACCTCACTTGTGTGGGTAGGCCTCGCGCCCGCGACAGGAAACGCCCCAAAGCGCAACGTGGACACATCCAAATTTTTGAAAGAAAACAGAGGTGTTTTTTGCGAAGTGCCTACCTGTAGATTTTGGCCTCTAGCTCAGCCGGCACCTAGGGAAACCTACCAAACCTGTGCATTTCTGAAAACTAGAGACCTACGGCAATCCAAGATGGGGTGACTTGCGGCGCTCGGACCAGGTTCTGTTACCCAGAATCCTTTGCAAACCTCAAAATTTGGCTAAAAAAAACCATGTTCCTCATATTTCTGTGGCAGAAAGTTCTGGAATGTGAGAGGAGCCACAAATGTCCTTCCACCCAACGTTCCGCCAAGTCTCCCGATAAAAATGATACCTCACTTGTGTGGGTAGGCCTAGCGCCCGCGACAGGAAACGCCCCAAAGCACAACGTGGACACATAAACTTTTTTGAAAGAAAACAGAGGTGTTTTTTGCGAAGTGCCTACCTGTAGATTTTGGCCTCTAGCTCAGCCGGCACCTAGGGAAACCTACCAAACCTGTGCATTTCTGAAAACTAGAGACCTAGGGGAATCCAAGATGGGGTGACTTGCAGGGCTCGGACCAGGTTCTGTTACCCAGAATCCTTTGCAAACCTCAAAATTTGGCTAAAAAAACACATGTTCCTCATAGTTCTGTGGCAGAAAGTTCTGGAATCTGAGAGGAGCCACAAATGTCCTTCCAACCAGCATTCCCCCAAGTCTCTTGATAAAAATGATACCTCATTTGTGTGGGTAGGCCTAGCGCCCGCGACAGGAAACGCCCCAAAGCGCAACGTGGACACATCCAAATTTTTGAAAGAAAACAGAGGTGTTTTTTGCGAAGTGCCTACCTGTAGATTTTTGCCTCTAGCTCAGCCGGCACCTAGGGAAACTTACCAAACCTGTGCATTTCTGAAAACTAGAGACCTAGGGGAATCCAAGATGGGGTGACTTGCGGGGCTCGGACCAGGTTCTGTTACCCAGAATCCTTTGCGAACCTCAAAATTTGGCTAAAAAAACACATGTTCCTCACATTTCTGTGGCAGAAAGTTCTGGAATCTGAGAGGAGCCACAAATTTCCTTCCACCCAGCGTTCCCCCAAGTCTCCCGATAAAAATGATACCTCACTTGTGTGGGTAGGCCTAGCGCCCGCGACAGGAAACGCCCCAAAGCGCAACGTGGACACATCCACATTTTTGAAAGAAAACAGAGGTGTTTTTTGCGAAGTGCCTACCTGTAGATTTTGGCCTCTAGCTCAGCCGGCACCTAGGGAAACCTACCAAACCTGTGCATTTCTGAAAACTAGAGACCTAGGGGAATCCTAGATGGGGTGACTTGCGGGGCTCGGACCAGGTTCTGTTACCCAGAATCCTTTGCGAACCTCAAAATTTGGCTAAAAAAACACATGTTCCTCACATTTCTGTGGCAGAAAGTTCTGGAATCTGAGAGGAGCCACAAATGTCCTTCCACCCAGCGTTCCCCCAAGTCTCCCGATAAAAATGATACCTCACTTGTGTTGGTAGGCCTCGCGCCCGCGACAGGAAACGCCCCAAAGCGCAACGTGGACACATCCAAATTTTTGAAAGAAAACAGAGGTGTTTTTTGCGAAGTGCCTACCTGTAGATTTTGGCCTCTAGCTCAGCCGGCACCTAGGGAAACCTACCAAACCTGTGCATTTCTGAAAACTAGAGACCTACGGGAATCCAAGATGGGGTGACTTGCGGCGCTCGGACCAGGTTCTGTTACCCAGAATCCTTTGCAAACCTCAAAATTTGGCTAAAAAAACACATGTTCCTCATATTTCTGTGGCAGAAAGTTCTGGAATGTGAGAGGAGCCACAAATGTCCTTCCACCCAACGTTCCCCCAAGTCTCCCGATAAAAATGATACCTCACTTGTGTGGGTAGGCCTAGCGCCCGCGACAGGAAACGCCCCAAAGCGCAACGTGGACACTTCCAAATTTTTGAAAGAAAACAGAGGTGTTTTTTGCCAAGTGCCTACCTGTAGATTTTGGCCTCTAGCTCAGCCGGCACCTAGGGAAACCTACCAAACCTGTGCATTTCTGAAAACTAGAGACCTAGGGGAATCCAAGATGGGGTGACTTGCGGGGCTCGGACCAGGTTCTGTTACCCAGAATCCTTTGCAAACCTCAAAATTTGGCTAAAAAAGCACATGTTCCTCACATTTCTGTGGCAGAAAGTTCTGGAATCTGAGAGGAGCCACAAATTTCCTTCCACCCAGCGTTCCCCCAAGTCTCCCGATAAAAATGATACCTCACTTGTGTGGGTGGGCCAGGTGCCTGCAACAGAATAAGGCCCAAAACTTGAAGGGATAGCACAGCGAGTTTATAAGGGCATATTCTTATATACATCTTTAGACGGACTCTGCTTTGGGGACCCACATAAGTGAGGTGTCATTTTACTTGGGAGACTGAGGGGAAAACTGGGGAGTAGGAATTTTGTGCTGGAGCGGTGATCCTACTAAGAAAAGTCAGGAAAATATGCTTTTTTATGCAAATTTTGAGGTTTACAGAGGAGTCTGGGTAAGAAAATGTTGGGGGAGCCACGCAAGCCACACCTCCCTGGACTCCTTCGGGTGTCTAGTTTTAAAAAAATTCTGGGTTTTGTAGGTTTCCCTAGATGAAGGCCGCACCCAGGACCAAAAACATAGGTGGGCCTTCCCCTCCAAACACAGGTATTTTTGTAATATATCATTTTGATGTGTGCACATATGTCCGTGATGTGCCAAACACTAAAATTGTGAAAAGAAACACTTAGGTTATGTGAAGAAGACCCCTCACCCACCAACCAAGTTGGTGGCATGCTTCATCATCGGGGTCCCACCCGAGGCACCTAGCGTGTTACAGGTGTGCTGCGACGCCTGATTACAGCGGAGCAGGTTTTGTCATTTTTTAGCACACATACTGGTTGGATTTGGCACGAGGGTGAGTGATGGTTCAGTGGATCAAATTTTATTAACAAGAGATTTCACAAAAATGAAATACACTGCTAATAACTGAAAGGCAAAAAAGTGAACCAATGACTCACAGCTCGTGAGCTGTAAAGCCGCGACAAGGCACCAACCGCTTTACAGTCCATTCACACACCTTTCATACATGACACGCACAAGACCATTCAGACCACCAGCCACGGGCCCAGCACATTACAACACTCACATCGACAGACCGCGCCACTCAAGGGCCCATCACTTACATACGCCCACATGCCTGATACAAGAATCACACCAGCTGATGGGAGTGTGGACTGCCGTTTGGCCGGCACCGCCAGCCAAGCACCACCCCACGCACACCGCCAGCCAAGCGCCACCCCACGCACACTGCCAGCCAAGCGCCACCCCACGCACACCGACAGCCAAGCGCCACCCCAAGCACACCGCCAGCCAAGTGCCACCCCACGCACATCGCCAGCCAAGCGCCACCCCAAGCACACCGCCAGCCAAGCGCCACCCCACGCACACCGCCAGCCAAGCGCCACCCCAAGCACACCGCCAGCCAAGCGCCACCCCACGCACACCGCCAGCCAAGCGCCACCCCACGTACACCGCCAGCCAAGCGCCACCCCACGCACACCGCCAGCCAAGCGCCATCCCAAGCACACCGCCAGCCAAGCGCCACCCCAAGCACACCGCCAGCCAAGCGCCACCCCACGCACACCGCCATCACTTTTTTTATTTATAAACAACAAAGAAACCACTAATTATAAAATAAGCACAAAACTACAAACACAAAAGCTCTAACTAAATAAATGACAGAGATGCCAACCGTGAAACATATGAAAATATAAAACAGACAGCTTACGCTCACGGTATTTCCCAAATGTTTTTCCTTGTGTGGTAACTTCTAAAACAGCTGGGCACACACAGACCAGGCTTTGAAGGGAATTCGGGGCAGTACATCCGGCTCTCCATCCGGATTGATCTCCGGGCACATACTCTACATTTCTTTGTGGGCAGGTCTTTTTTGGGAGTGGGAGAAATGTTATCTGGAAAGTGCCGATCTTTCAATCTAGCCACATCCTCCACCACTTCTACTCTAGGAACTCTTGCCGGTTCCACCAGAATAAGGCTTTCTATCACCGACTCCTGAAATTTAACAAATGTCATCCTTGACTCAGGTGAACAATCCTTGTATACAATAAAGGCATTAAAAGTTGCCAAATGAAATAAATGTAGGGCCAACTTTTTATACCACACATAAGACTTACGAAGAGCAGTGTAAGGTTCCAACCTCTGATCTACTCTATCAACACCACCCATGTGCCTATTGTAGTCCAAAATGCACGCAGGTTTGCGCACTTCCGCAACCTGACCCCAAACAGCCACAGGGGAAGTACTCTCATCATGGATGGTCGATAGCATGTACACATCCCTCCTGTCTGAAAATTTCAGAGCTAGCAGCTCATTATTCCGCAAGGCACTGCACTGTCCCCTCTCAAGTTTTTTACAGACAAGCTCCGTAGGATAGCCTTTCCGGTTAGAAAGGATTGTGCCACAAGCAACAGTGTCCACCCTAAACAACTCCTTGAACAACTGCACTCCAGTGTAGAAATTATCTACGTACAAATGGTGACCTTTGTTAAACAGCCGTCTAGCAAGTTCCCACACAATTTTTTCTCTAACTCCAAAAGTGTCCGGACAACCAGGAGGGTCAATACTGGAATCCCTACCAGTGTAGACCCGGAAATTATACACATATCCTGTACTGCTTTCTGACAGCAGATACAATTTAATCCCATACCGTGCCCTCTTACTAGGAATGTACTGCTTAAAAACTAAACGCCCCTTGAAAAGGACCAAAGACTCATCCACACTTATCTCTTTGCCTGGAACATAGACCTCTGAAAACCGATCCACAAAATGATCAAGGACAGGCCTAATCTTAAAAAGGCGGTCACAATCAGGGTGATCTCGTGGCAAGGCTAAAGCATTGTCTACAAAATGCAGCATACGAAGAAGAAGCAAATACCGATTACATGTCATAGTTGCAGGAAATATAGCAGTTGCCATCAAGGGACTAGTAGACCAATAAGAAGCCAGTGACGGCTTCCTGATCAACCCCATCAAAAAAGACAAACCTAAAAACCTTTTAATCTCTTCCAGATATGTGGGAACTCAATGAGTAGCTCTAGACTGAGGCTTAAGTCTGGCAGCGTTGTCCCGCAAATATTGCTCTGCATACACATTTGTCTGCTCCACAATCTCTTCCAAAAATACATCGTCCATAAACAAGTGAAAGAAATGGACAGGCAAAAAGTTTTCCGTATTAACTCTACACCCTGGGAGACCAGTAAATGCAGGTAACTGTGGCTGCTCCATGTTTGGGGCAATCCAGGTGTCAGGTCTTCTAATGGGAAACCCTTCAGCCCGAGGCTGCTGCACTCTTGGCATATCAATGTCCTCCTCTAACACAGGCCCTTCATCTGCACTGAGAGTAGCTTCCTCATCAGAAGAATACTCTCGGACAGAAAACTCACTTCCAGAATCTCCTGCTTCCTCCTCTGCCTCAGATGCAGATTCAGTGTCGTAATCATGGTCTGAAGATGACTCAAAGAGCATGCGAACAACCTGCTGAGCGGTCACTTTGCGGCTAGCCATGATCCTAACAACAAATGGATTGCCAACAACAACTAGCACTAAAATAAGTAATAAACAAAGTGTAGCTTTATCACAAAGAGTTATGTACTCCAAAAAACTATACCACTCACTTGCCTGAAATAGCTACTCACCAAGCAACTACTCTGCACAGACACAGCAATCACCAATGATATCCCACTAAAAAGAAAAAAGAAAAAAGAAAATTAGACATATGACAACACAAACATCACTGTGCTCAAATCTAAGGACAATGTCAAACACACAATACTGCATTTAGTACACCACCTACAAACATGTCATTCATGCATGTCAACAATACTCCTTTGGAGTAAATTGCTTTCACTTACCTAAAACATGCAACTATGCAAACCGCAGGACAACTACTGCCAAAACCGCAAAGATCCACAACAAAGGAAGCAAAAGCCTTGAACTAGAAGAAAAAAAAGAAATAAATTGTTTTAATCACAAATACAAATACTTTGCCAGTTGACAAACACCCCACCACCAAGAACTTAGAAGTTGTCCCTGGTACCTAAGTGGATCCTGCCCCCCTCGGGGGTAGATGGGCGTAAAATAATTGGCCAATCTGCCCCCAAGGGGGGCAGAAATGGGCAACACCTCTGTGCCCCCTTTAGGGGGCGACCCTTCCCAAAGGGGGCGCCCCCAGCACAACACAAAACAAAACAAAAAAATCCCTGCCATATTGGTGGTTTCTGCCCTCCTTGGGGGCAGATGGGCCTACAAAAATAGAGGCAGAGATGGCCAATACGAACTTTCCCCACTTTAGGGGATCAACCGTTGCCCAAGGGGTGCCCCCAAACACACACCACACACACACCACACAATCCCTGGCGCCTAGTGTGCTTCCACCCCCCCGGGGGCCAGATCATCCAAAAAATGGCTGGTCTGGCATCGGGGGGGCCGAAACAGAAAAAAAAAATAGCTCCCCAGGGGAGCGACCCTTGCCCAACGGGTTGCTCCCAAAATAAACAATAAAAACAAAAACCCTGGTGTCTAGTGGATTTCGCCCCCCCCCCCTTGGTGGCAGATCAGCCCAAAAATTGGCAATCTGCCCCGGGGGGGGGGGGGCGAAATACTAAAAAAATAGCCCCCAGTGGGGCGGCCCTTGTCCAAGGGGTCGCCCCCCCAAAAAACTTTACAATAAAACTAAATCCCTGGTGTCTAGTGGATTTCGCCCCCCCCCCGGGGGCTTTCGGCTGAAAAAAAGACGATCTGCCCCCGGGGGGGGGGGCAAACACTAAAAAAATTGACCCAGGGGGCGACCTTTGCCCAAGGGGTCACCCCCAAAAACACAATAAAAACAAATTCCCTGGTGTCTAGTGGATTTCGCCCCCCCCCCCCCCTGGGGGCAGATCCGCTGAAAAATCGGCAGATCTGCCCCCAGGGGTTATTGAAATAAAAAAAAAAATTGGAAGGGGTCGCCCCCAAAATAAACCTATTTCTAAAAATCTGCCCCGGGGGGGGCGAAATACAAAAAAAAATCCCTGGGGTCTAGTGGAGATTCCTGCTCCACGATCGCGGGCCCTTTCCTTTCCCCCGTGTCTGTTTTCACCACCCCCGCCCCCCAAAAACAGAAAGGACTCACCTTTTGTGTCCTTTCACGAGGATGCGCTGGAAGCAAATGGCTTCCAGCGCGCCCGGCAACACTAGATGATGTCGGCGCGCTGTGCGCGCGCTGACATCATCGGATTGCCGGGGGGGGGGCGGGGGTGGAAGGGAAAGGTCTTCCCCTTCCATCCCCGCCTTGGGGGGGAGGGGGTGCACGGTGGGGCGCGCTAGCGCTCCCCCAAATTCCCCTGTGCCTTGGATGATCTCGTCCAAGGCACAGGGGAACTGTAGCCTTGGACGAGATCATCTCGTCCAAGGAATAGAAGCGGTTAATGATGAGTTGAGGGTCATGGTGGATGCAATTGCCAGAGTAGAGCCATACCTTTTTGGAGCACAGGTCCAGCAAACATCAATAGCCAGGAAAATGGAGTTGTGGCAAATAATAGTCAACGGGGTGAATTCTGTAGGCAGTTACCCACGCAGAAGGGAGGACATCCGAAAGAAGTGGATTCAACCTCGGGGGGAAGGTCTGTTCCATGGCCACCAGGCACCAGCTGGCAGTCTTCAAGACTGGTGGTGGATCCCCACTTTCTCGCCCCTACTTTCACATTATGGGAGAAGAAGGTCTTGGACATCCTGCATCCTGAGGGTCGTACAGGAATACCCGGGGGAGTGGAGTCTGGTAAGCCACTATAACATCTATGTCACCAAACTGTTTTGACTTGAATGCTCAGTGATTACCTTTTGACATCTTAACAGCCAACCCACTCACCACCCCTGTGTCCAAATGTCCAAATAGACCTCACTGACATGCCACATTTCAAGTAAACTCACCTGGGGCCACAGTCTCTGAGAATGGAATGTGAAATACTGGGAACTGTCAGTACTACAACTCCCAGAAGACACTGTTCCACCATTAAGAAAACCAGAACAATGTTCTAAATGAAACATATCTTGCATGTAAAACCAACAATCAACGTAACCCATCCTGAATGCTCCACCATTTAACGGTACATGGCAATGACAGCAGCGCAATGTCCCACTACCTGTATCATTACAAGCAAAATTCAGCTACAGCAGTGTCCCCACAAAACTGCCCTTTGAGAAAAGCTTTTTAACATGGTCATAAACTGTAGGAAAGTACCATCTTTCTTGGCTTGTTAACCCCAATTTTACATGTATGTCAGTATGTTTTTGCCTGTCTCACTGGGATCCTGCTAACCAGGACCCCAGTGCTCATAGTTGTGGCCTAAATGTGTATGCCTGTGTAGTGCCTAACTGTGTCACTGAGGCTCTGCTAATCAGAACCTCAGTGCTCATGCTCTCTCTGCCTTGCAATATGTCACTATATTCTAGTGACTACATTTACCAATTCTAATTGGCATAATGGACCCCCCTTATAAGTCCCTAGTATATGGTACCTAGGTACCCAGGGCATTGGGGTTCCAGGAGATCCATAAGGGCTGCAGCATTTCTTTTAGCACCCAAAGGGAGCTCAGACAAAACCTTACACAGGACTGCCATTGCAGTCTGCATGAAATTACACACACAATATTTCACAGCCATTTTCACTGCACTTAAGTAACTTATAAGTCACCTATATGTCTAACCTTCACTTGCTGAAGGTTAGGTGCAAAGTTACTAAGTGTGAGGGCACCCTTGCACTAGCAAAGGTGCCCCCACATAGTTAAGGGCCATTTCCTTGGACTTTGTGAGTGCGGGGACACCATTACACAAGTGCACTACATATAGGTCAATACCTATATGTAGCTTCACAGTGGTAACTCCGAATATGGCCATGTAACATGTCTAAGATCATGGAATTGTCCCCCCCCCATTCTAAATCTGGTATTGTGGAGCCAATTCCATGCATCCTGGGGGCTCCACATTGGACCCCCAGTACTGCCAAATCAGCTCTCTGAGGCTTGCACTGCAGCTGCTGCCACCTCACAAACAGGGTTCTGCCCTCCAAAGCATTTCCTCTGAGAGCAGGGTGTTACACACTCTCCGTTTGGAAATAGGTGTTACAGGCAGGGAGGAATAGCCTTCCACAGCCTCTGGAAATGCTTTGAAGGGCACAGATGGTGCTCTCCTGGCAGAAGCCAATCTACACTGGTTTAGGGAACCCCAGTCCCTGCTCTGGTGCTAAACTGGACAAAGGAAAGGGGAGTGACCACTCCCCTGTCCATCACCACTCCAGGGGTGGTGCCCAAAGCTCCTCCAGTGTGTATCAGACCTCTGCCATCTTGTTTTCAGAGGTGTGAGGACACTCTGGAGGCCTCTGAGTTGCCAGTGCCAACAGGTGACTTCAGAGACCCCTACTGATAGGTGCATACCTAGGTAGGTAGCCAATCTTCCTCTCAGGGCTATTGAGGGTCTCTCCTGTGGGCTTCCCATCAGATTATGACTTCCACCAGGACTCCTCTGCACATCTCTCTTCGACTTCTGCCAAAGATCGACTGATGACTGTTCCAGGACGCCTGCAAAACTGCAACAAAGTAGCCAGAAGACTACCAGCAACATTGTAGTGACTAATCCTGCCGCCTTTCTCAACTGTTTACTGGTGGTGCATGCTCTGGGGGCTGCCTGCCTTCACCCTGCAGTAGAAGCCATGAAGAAATCTCCTGTGGGTCAACGGAATCTTCCCCCTGCTCCATCAGGCACCAAACTACAGCCTCACCAGTACTCTGGGTCCCCTCTCATCCTGACGAGCGTGGGCCCTGGAACACAGTTGGTGGACCCAAGTGACCCCGACTGTCAAGTGGCCCAACTGTCTGAATTTGGAGGAGGTAAGTCCTTGCCTCCCCTCCCCAGACAGTAATCCTGTGCACCATGTGATCTGCAGCTACAAGGGCTCCTGAGCACATTTCCGAGAAATCCTACATGCACAGCCAAACCTAGGTCCCCAGCCCTCAGTCCTGCGATGCTCAGCTCCCTGAGTTGACCTCCGGTGTCGTGGGACCTCTCTTTGGAGTGTTGAGACGACTGCTGTGTTCAGTCTTCTTGAACCTGTGTTCAAGGACTCCTGCGCATGCTTCCTTCCTTCCAGTGGGCTCTCTACATTGCTGAGGGCCCCCTCTGTCTCCTCTTCTGAGTGGGGGCATCCTGGTCCTTCCTGGGCCCGGGCAGCGTCCTTTTTCTTCAACCACAACTCTTGAAGGTAGCAAGGCTTGTTTGCAGTATTTTGCCGAATAAACCACCCTGCATCCACCAGCACGCCGTGGGTCATCTTCTACATGAAGCAGAACATCCTACCTTATTTTGTTGGTGCAAAACCAGCATCTTCTTCCAACCGGAGGCAGTCATTTTGCACCTTCATCCGGGGTTTAGTGGGATCCTGCCCCCCCTGGACACTTTAGTAACTCTCGGACTTGGTCCCCTTCCTTTACAGGTCTTCAGGTCCAGGAATCCATCTTCTGTGCTTTGCAGTCTGGTGTGGCCCTTGCAAAATCCTTTATCACGACTTTAGTGTGTTTTGGGGGAAATAGTAGTACTTTACTCCTGCTTTCCTGGGTCCTGGGGTGGGGTCTCCTTTACACCCTTGATGTTTTCCTACACTCCCAGCGACCCTCTACACACTACAGTGGCCTAGGGGTGCATTTGTGGTTCGCATTCCACTTACTTAGTGTATAGTTTGTGTTGCCCCTAGGCCTATTGCATCCTATTGTGTTTTACAGTGTTTGCACCACTTTCTGACCGTTTTACTTACCTGATTTGGGTATTTGTGTATATTTTGTGTATGTTACTTACCTCCTTGGGGACTATATCCTCTGAGATATTTTTGGCACATTGTCACTAAAATAAAGTACCTTTATTTTTAGTAACTATGAATTTGTCTTTCTTATGATATAGTACCTATATGATATAAGTAGTATTGCATGAGCTTTGCATGTCTCCTAGTTCAGCCTCGGCTGCTCTGCTATAGCTACCTCTATCAGCCTAAGCTGCTAGAACACTACTACACTCTACTAATAAGGGATAACTGGACTTGGTATAAGGAGTAAGTACCATTGGTACCCACTACAAACCAGGCCAGCCTCCTACATAAACTCACCTGGGGGTCACCTAAATGGCAAACTGGATGCACAGGCAGTACATCCAGACAGAGTCCCAGGTCAAATGGTAACTCCTATATTGTGTAACAGCTTGGACACTCTTGTGCATTGTTTAGCTTTTAGTTGAAATAGTGATGCCATTCTCCTTACTAGGAGAGAAATGTACATTGCCATGTCTTTACTCAGACAAGATATTAGGGTATCAGCATTAATGTAAACACCAACATAATCAAATAACTTGGAGCATGGTATATGTAATTGCAAATCTATGTGTCCCACTTTGCTCTAACTTAGACTTAGAAGGAGCTGTCATGATCATTTCAGGGGGATCAAGTAAAGGCAATGTGTGCATCTGACATACCATGCTTTGTTTTCAAAGTTACACATCAATGTTGCACCACTTACAGCAACTGTGTGTTCCACTTCTCCTACAGGTAACCTTGCCATTTGCAACATGGAGAGGACACCAGAGACTGCCACTACCCCTCTGGATTAATGCCCCAGTGGGGAAAACACCCCTGGATGTTTGGACAGTGAAGACGAAGTTGGCCTTTCTGGGACACCTGGTCAGTGAACAACTGTCAGCCTCATCCTGCCCACAGTGACTCCTCCCAGCTCAGTTGCATCCACATCACAGGCAACCTTTTTCCCCCAATCCTCTGTCTCATGGACAGTTTCTTCCAATGTGTGCCCCCCCCAGTACAGGTACCTGAGTGTCCACTTGTCACCCCTGATAATGATGGTCCGGCTACGCTACCAGTGGGAGTTGGCACGCTGTGCCAGGGGCACAGGTATGTGGGAATAGCGTGTGTGGGAGAGATGGTGTGGGCCAGAGGATGGGGGCTTAAATGGACACAACTGACAAGGAGACTATCTCCCAAGGCTTGGGAGCCTACCAAAATTCCCAGGGCATGATAAGGCAGGTAATGACCATGATGGGGGCGATAACAGCTGCAGAGGAACAACCTCCAGGAAGCCATGCAGCAGTGGCAGGCACAAAATGCTGCCCTGGCTTCCATTGCTAGGGTGCTGAGGAACATGAACACTACCCTGAGTAGGTTTTGCACCCATCAGGCCTCTTCCACTAGCAATGAAACATAAGGCCCTTCTCCATCTGCAGATGCTAGTGGAATTGATGTCCTGCCAGGGGAAGGGAATGCCTCAGACCCCCCACCCTCTGTAGCAGAAGAACCCCCCACCGGCAAACGTGAACGCCCACCCAGACATCCAGGAGGAGCAGATGCCAAGACCAAACCCACTGCCAGAAAGTGAGCCTCTCCTGATTGGTTCCCCTTGTGAGCCACAGATGCACCCTGCTGGCTGTTCTGAAACCTAACTTCATTTTCCTATGGTGCAAGGACACTGGACTTGTGTTTCCAAATGGTGTGGCAGCTACCCTGATGATTTCATTCACCGTGAATGAACCCATCACTATTTAATTTGTGTTATTTCTGTTTCAAATCACTCATTTTGTTGTGCACTCCCCAGTAAATACCACTTAACCACAGGTCCTGTGTAAGTGAGATGTATCAATCATGTACAACTGCCATGTGTCACAACAATTGTAGCAAGATGTTTCTCTCTAATGTAAACCTTTGTCATGGTCTTCACACATTCACTGAATAACCCAGATACATATTGCATTGGGATTATAACAAAATGACGCAAATCACCTGTATTTTACATTTCCACACATTTATTTGGAGAATGGCAATCGATACATAGTGAAGGACTGTTGTGGACTTCAGTGTTTCATCTTAGGTGTCATTCATTGCCAACCCATAGAAAAATGAAGTGATGGACTTGTCATTCTTTTACAATCACAAGAGGCAAACGCATTGGTTCAATGTATCATCAGCTAAAAGCCTTATCACATACCCATACCTTAGCTTCCAAATGACCATACCCCATGAAACAGACAGAGGTCAATACTAATCTCTCCAGTCATGGGACCTTCCACTTACCACGGTCAGGTATCTGTAGGCTTGCCACTCATCTATGTCAGTCTTCAGAGACATGCACATTGGTTGGCAAAGTTGAAAGACACTAGCAGCTATGTATAAGTTAGTTCAGTTACAACAAAAACCATTATGATAGTAGAGGGTCTGGATACCACATTATGACATGTGTTTGCCCCAAATGGATACACACATGGCACCATATGAGCCACCTCCAATACCAAGCAGGTATTTTTTGTTGAAAAGGACACTTTCATCCCACTGTCCTGACAGTCTGGTCATAGAACTCACAAACCAAAAATCTCATGCTAAACAGTACCTGGTCTAATCCATGCCCAATTCACATGCCAGTCTGCAAATCCCATCTGTCTGTGACACTGTCTGAGATTGCCAAATGAGGATGAGCCAAACAGCCAATATGCAAATCTGTGATTGACAAAGATACGGAATAGGACAGAGTAGAACACATACATCACTTTGCCAGTTCATAAGTACAAATGTTACTTTGATTGTGTATTTTCAAAACATTAAACTATATAAATAACAGTTCTGTACACAACCCCAAGCAACAATCTGCATGCAGATATGAGTCACGAGCTTTGGAGCAAAGACCTCACTGATGGTGGTAAAAAGAACATTACATGCATGCATAACCTCAACCATACCCCATGGAAACTCTATTGTAACATCAAATACCTTGAGTCAGTTGAAGTATGGATTGATGAGATCTGCCCTGATGTCTCCAGCTTCATCCTTATCTTGCTCATCCTCACTTGGCAAATTTGTATTTCCACCCACAGGATCTGCCGGCTCCATCTCATCTTGTATGAATGGTATCTGACGTCTCAGGGTGAAGTTGTGGGGCATGTAGCAGGCAACAATAATTTGACATACCTTGTAGGGTGAGTAGAGGAGGGCTCCTCCGGACTTGTCTTTGCTGCAAAATCTTGCCTTCAGGATCCCAAAAGTCAGCTCAACGACACACCTTCTCCTTCTGTGGTCTTCATTGAAGCAGACTTCCCCTGCAGTGCTTCGGTACCTCACTGGTCTCAATAACCAAGGACAGTTTGGGTAGCCAGAGTCCCCTATAAGGTACATTTATACTAATCCAAACTTTAATCTTCGACGTCCACATATATGGTAGCAGTTAAAAAGGTACAGACAAACATGACATATATGACTTACCAACCAGCCAGGCCTTCTCAGTGTGTAGTCGTGTCATCAGCAGTGGGATATTGCTGTTCCGCATGATAAAGGAATCATGGACTGACGCTGGATACTTTGCACAAACTTGTGAAATGTAGAAGTCAGACAAACAGACCACTTGAACATTGATGGAGTGGAAGTTTTTCCTGTTCCTATATACCTGTTCATTAGCACTTGGGGGAACTAAGGCTACATGGGTTCCATCTGTAGCTCCAACCTTATATAGAAAGTATCCCAAAGCATAAAAAGCAGCCTTTACATGGACCAAATCCTCATAATGTGGAAATCTGATGTACCTGTCCAGGTGTTTAAACAATGCATACAGTACAGCCTTCAAAACCAGACTGAACATGGGCTGAGACATCCCTGCAGTTAGGGCCACTGTATTTTGAAAGGACCCAGTGGACAGGAGTGTATCACTGAAATGGTGAATGATGGGAATGGTAGGCATCAGATCTGGCTCCAACTGACGACAAAGATCCATGATTGTCTGCCTATCCAGGCGATATATCTGGATAACATGTTGCGCCTCCATGGTCTTCAGGTCTGCTAGTGAACAGTACCCTTGATGTTATGGTGTTCTCCTCAAGCCAAGGTTCATGTGTGGGACAACCCCAGAATGTATCTGAAGGACTCAATCTATACATTATAAGTATGATCACATCAACATCACACATAATTCTAAATCATGTCACATGAAAATGTAGCATTCAGCACATAGCTAGGCAGATTACGACTGTTCACTGTAGTCAGGTCCCCCTAAAACCTCACATGTCCTTTAAATGGCGAAATATGTCACTGACAGTAAAAGTCACATAAACCTAGTTGACTGGTAACACATATTTGTTGCACCTATACTTTGTTGAGATTGTCAGTAGTATGGTGACAATACTATTTCAGGTGTATAACCCAGAATTCTTAATTTTCACATGGTCTACTAATGAGATGCACATTGATACTTGTAAACATAAAGCCAGCACTTGACACATGAACATAGATACAGGTTTTTAGTAAATTATGCATGTTTCATTACTTCAAAGTACATATACGAGCCTTAAAATTGCAGCTGCCTTACCTACTTGGACATCAGGAAGTGACCTGAGTCTGCCGGCAGATGTCATCATGGCGGTAGGTGGTTACAACCACAGTGGGCATTGCCATAGGAGCACATTGCTGCCTTTGGTGAACTTGGGCCAATGGCGACGTCTGCCGTCAGTGATGGACTATCATCATCTGCAGAATATTTCACTTGACTCCTGACACTGGTGCCAGCAATACCTCCACAACCTGAGCTGCTGTGTACTGCCTCTGGGAGCAATCATGCCATGTCCTGCAGGTGATAGGGCCTCTGCCTTCTCTCCAGAAGAGCTGCACAAGTGTGTGGAGGAGGTCCTAACCAGTATGAACAGCTATATGATGCATCAGACGAGCAAGGGAGTCCAATGAAATACCAATGGGTGAAAGGTAGCATGTATGATGATGTAGTTGAAATGTATGGGAATGAAGGATTGAGCCATTATGTATGGGTAGAGGGACATGTGCATAGAAAGATTATTAGCCCTGATACATAGTAGGTAGTGTGTGATGTATGTAGCCTCATCCACAAAAATACATTACTGCATTAACATTCATGGTGGTGTGACAAATAGTTGTTGTCCTA
Organism: Pleurodeles waltl; assembly: GCF_031143425.1. Lineage (NCBI taxonomy): Eukaryota > Metazoa > Chordata > Amphibia > Caudata > Salamandridae > Pleurodeles > Pleurodeles waltl. The sequence goes on from NC_090439.1 coordinate 72,147,043, forward strand.
TACCATTTTAAGGACATTCTCATGGTCTGGTCATATGTTTCTAGCCACACCCTGGTACTGGTTATGCATGTTGTATGACTGACTCCACTTCACACATGGCCTGACTGCAGATGGTAAGTTGGAAAAGAGTTTGCTATGTGAGTAAGGGTATGTTTGGCTACTTGCACTAACAAGTTTTCACCCTACTTGTTTTGGTATGGTGTGGACATGACTTTCTCCGCCTGTCTGTATCATCCATGCAGGTCAACGCCCATCAGAAAGTTGCCAAGAAAGTGCAGACCCTGGAGGTCCAAAGCCGGCGAAGCACCCACTGAAGGAAGCAGTGGGAGGACCTCAGACGCTGGGCCCGGAAGACCACAGATGCCCAGCTGGGGATGTCCTCCCAAGGAGAAAGGGGTGCCTGTCTGGCCTTGACCCCTCTAATGGGCTGCATATTGGTGGTTGCCTACCATGAGTTGGATGGGCGTTTGAGGGCAGCACAGCAGCCACAAGGGAGTAAGTACTGACTAAACATATTTACATCCCTCTGCCAGGTCAATGTATGATGTGAAAGAATCTAAGCTGTGACAGTGTGGTATGTGCAAAAGGTAAAACATCTCCTAGGAACACCAGCATGTACAGTACTCAAAATTGTACACATGTGTGCACATTTTCTTGTGTATAGGGACATATTACTCACCTATGTTATTTCTTCTGTACAAAGGCATATGATGATGCACATATGACTGTGCCATATGTGTACCACTATGCTGCGCTGTATACCCTGTTGGTTGATCCTTGGCACCTACAGACCCATCCTCCCAATATCCCGATGGAAAGTAGTCCAGGTCTATGTCCTCTGTCCATTCCAATGAAAGTAGTCCATCTCTATGTGCAATATAGAGACTGACAAATTAAAAATAGTCCTACTATTCCTGAGGTTGCAATGAGTGTCAACTTAATGTGAGGCTGTGATCTCAATGTGACATTTCACATGCCATACTTGCTACACTTATCCGGAGCTGTTCGGAGGTGTCCCCATTGGTAAGTGCGGACTATACATTGGTACCTGTAATGTTTCATCAGAATGGACAGCCTACATGCTGGAAACCATGGTGGTATTACTAGACTCCTAGTGCAACCGATATAATTGATATAGGAGTTCAGAATATCAGTACCATGTACATGCTCTTTGGATGGTAAGTGGCTATAAAGCAAATCCTATATTCAATTTGTTATTGGCATGCTAAATAGGCCAAGACATCATATTTATAGGTACATTATATACTAGTTTTTGTCAACATCATATGTGCATTGTTAGATACTGCCATACATCAACATTGTGATGCAACTTAAACATACTTACTTTTGCTATTGTGGATATGTTTTCAAGGCTTTTTGTATAGAAACCTAGGGGCAGATTTATGGAAAGTGGGGCTGCACAGAGTGCAGTGCTACTTTCCCTGCACCCCTTTGCACCCCTTTGCACCCCCTTATCGCCAAAATTAAAATATGGGGCACCATGGAGCAGGGTAGGGGGCAATAGCACCATTTTTCATGATGCTATTGATGAACTCTGCAGGAGTAGCGCCAAAATATTGGCACTACTCATGTAGAGTACATAGGGCCCCATTCTAAAGAATGGAAACCCCCTTTTAACGCCTGCTCTTGAGCAAGCGTTAAAAGTGCCGTACAAAGTGGTGCAAGGAAATCTCATAGATTTCCTTTCGCCATTTTTCCGGCTCCCCTAATGGGGGAACACCCCATTTGCATACCTAATGCCTAGCACAGGCATAATGTAGCGCAAAGGGTTACAGAGTGGCACAATGCATGCATTGCACGACCCTGTAAATACGGCGTGGGGATTTCGGCCTCGTTGGGCCACATTAACATACAAAATAATGACATTAATGTGGCGCAAGGTGGCGCTAGGGCATCATAATTATGCCCCCTATTGTTTAAAATAACTTGATTGTGTTGCAGGTGTGGTAGTTCACATTCACATGCTGGTGGAATGGTATGTGTATTCAGTCAGTTGACTTGCCTCGAGTTGTATATCTCTATCATGGTAACCTCAGAAGTGGGTTATGGCATTGAACATTTCCTATACAGAAATAAGATTACTCATGTCTGAAGTGTGGTTAGTGATGTTGCCACTTAAATAATGGGATATTGATGTTGCCACTCATCATGATACATTGAACTGTATGTGGCCTTCATGCACATGACAGGCGTCCATTGTTTTTAAGGTGTTGGTATGCTACCTGTGGTTGTCTGTGGGTAAATCCTGTGAGCTAAGTAGGTCCCTAGAAGTGTACATGACTTTATTTTCATGTAGAGAATGACTAATATGAGTAGGTTTAGAATCTATCATACTCCAAATTTGGATATACCAAATAGAGTAGGTTCATGAGAGTAAATTACTATTGTAAATGGTGTGAATACTATGACAGGAAGGCCTGTATTTATACTTTTTTAGCGCTGCATTAGCGTAGTTTTTTTACACAAAATCGGCACAAACTTACAAAATACAATTGTATTTTGTAAGTTTGCGCCGGTTTTGCGTAAAAAAACAACGCAAATGTGGTGCTAAAAAAGTATAAATATGGGCCGAAATGTTTTGGCTTGTATGCAACATGCTGTCTTGTAATCGACATTTGATGAGGTTCATATCGTGGAACATGACATCAGGTCATGCTATGAGTATGTGTAGATTTGGAGTCTGTGTTATGTGGAAATTAGTGTTACCACTAGTTCCCATAGCTTTGTTGTTGGCTGACCACGTTGCTGTGGATAGGGACCCAAATTAATGGTGCCAAGTCATCTTGTGATGGAATTGTTAGTGTGATAGCTGTACTGATACAATGGTGTTGTGACTGTGAGATAGGTGGCTTATGTGGTGTGTGACATTGTTGTTATATAGGGGTGTGGACTGTATATTTTTATGACATGATGTTGGCACAAACCTGGTTCAACCCGGGGTGTGATACACATAGTTGTCATGTTAGTGGTGTGTAAAGTGTGATGTAAGTGTATGAAAAGAATGTGATGACCCTACCTCTCTCTCTCTCTCACAATTTTTCTGTATCAGTATCGGTAGGCGAAGGATACAGGGCACAGCCGGGTGGGGAGGCTGCTGGCTACAGGGCCCCAATCTATAACAAGAAGGCGGGCAAATAGTAGGAAAAAATCATACTTTTATAATTATATTTAATTCTCTCACGGTGAAGGGAGTTGTAGATTTAACATAATCATTGTAAGTAATTGGCACTGTTTATATTCACCAGGTACTTTACTCTCCGCTAGTCCTGAGGAGGCCTATAAGCCAAAATGGCCAAAATGTATAAATACGGTAACAAGAGAGGTTGCCAATGAAAGTTGATTGAACCTTTAAGGATTTTTGATAACATCTCTTAGGACGCAAAGACAGAAACTAAAATAACCCTTCAGATGTGACTAATTAAGCAACCATCTCTATTAGGTGGATTATTGTGAGTACCAATGCATATAACCACATTGCTGGATCATGGAGATGTGTAAAGGACCATATATTTGTGTTTATTTGTGTATTTAAGGATTTGTTTGTTTGTATATTTGTTTGTGAGAATAATTTTTGACCATCCTTTGTGTTGATATAAAGAATTATGCAAATCAAATGGACAAATTAAAATGTTATACCAATGAAAGATTTATAGTTTTGTTGAGTGGAAAGTGATATATGATTTTTTCCTACAATTTGCCAACCTTCTTTGTACATACCCAGGGATAGCAGGGTCATTTGGGTAGATCCCTCGTATGGTAAGGCTACAGGACCCCAAGTCATGATACCAATGACACCAAGGAACACTGTGGCCCAGGGGGCTAAGGGAGTGCCACAGGGAGACTGTATCCACCTCTTCTTCTTCAGAATCCACGTCTAGTGGACACTCCCTGGTGTTGGCGGAGCCATATGGGACCACCCCAGCACCATCTCTGTCGGCCATTCCTCTTCCTACCACCGACTTCCTTGTAGCTGCACACCCAGTTGGCCATGCCCACTCAGCCAAGAGGGTGGGCGTCTCCTTTGCCACCCTCTGCCTCTGTTAGCCCTGCTGCCCTCAGTGAGAAGGCTATTGAGCTCCTGAGGTCCATCTCTGTGGGTCAGTTGACCAATGTGAATGCCCTCCAGGGACTGGCATCTCAAAACCAACAGAGTAATGTGTTCCTAGAGGGACTTCACAGTACACTGGCTGGCCTACAGAGATCCTTTCAGGCTCTGGCCTCCACACTGATGGCAGCTAGTCATCCTTTGTCTCACCTCCTTCCTCCACCTTCCTCTTCCCAATCCTAAACCCCTCTTCCCAGATCCAGCCAAAACACAAAAACAGCATGCATCCTCCTCAACATCCAAGGGTAGCTCAGACAAACATAAACACCACAAGACAAACCATCAACATTCACACAAGCAACATTCATATACGAACACAGTAACAGTCACAACCTGCCCTGATACCCCCACCACCCCCAGCATCATAGGCAGCACACCAGACACACCTGCAGACACCACACAAACATTCACAAAGCCAGCCAATGCACCTATCCTACCCACAGACAGCACCCCAGCAGATCCTCAGACATCCACCCTAGTTACAACATCCGCGAACACCACTACCACTGACACTCCTACATGCAGCACATCCACCATACCTGCAGTCACCACCCCTATAGACAGCCACCCACCCACCATGGTATCCCCAGCACCTCCATCCCCTCAGCCCAAGAAACATAAACACCCTCACTCATCCACCCAACAGACACCCACAACCCACAAGCATACCTCCCACAAACATGCACCCAAGGCATGTGCACCAACACCTCAGACAATTACTCCCTCTCTCTCCACACCCAAACCCTTTTGCTATGACCATCCCTGTGTGTGTAAGAAGCCTTTCCTTTCAGAATTTTTGCCTTTTCCTACTCCTCTCCCCTTGTGAAACCACATAAAGTTCAGTTTCCCTCCCTAAGTCCGTCCCTTCCACCTCCAAGGCATCCCCTACTCCTCCTGCTAGAACCCATGCCCCTTTCCCACCTAGAAGTCTACCCCTTCCAAGATGACCCAACCTTCCTCAGGCCTAAACATACCCCCCAAGCCAAATCCCATAGCCCTCCTCCCAAACCTAAGCTCAAACCCCTCCCCCACCACCACCCCCACAGATAATCCCAGAGGTGCCTGCCTGTCCCCTTGATGCCCTTACCTAGGAAGTTACATGGCAGTCGGGATTCAAGTTCAGGTCACCCACATGTGCATTTTGTATACAAAACTTAAGACTATGGACTAGCCTATGACCTTTAACTTTCAAATTAAACCTAACAAAATATAATCAAACCAACCTTTTGTTGGTTTCCTAGTAACATCTTGTTTCTGCCTTTCTTTTCCTAGGTTAGAGATGTTCCTGACTGACATTTTTTATTTGTGAGTATTTGTGTGTGTGTGGTGCTTGTGCTTCCTGTATTTTTGAGGGAGTATGTGAGGTTGTGTGCAGTGCTTTTGTCCCCCAGTGATAGGGTGTGTGTTGTGTGATGGCCATGTATATGTTGGAAATACGTTGCTGTCGTGGTATTGAGTGCTGTATTGTGTTGACATGTGTTTGTTGCTGTGCTGTGTGCCTTTGTGTGATTTAACCGCCTGAGTGTGCGTGGTTTGTGCATGGTATGATAGATACGATATGCTGTGTGTGTGATGTGAGTCGATTGGTTAGTTGTATGATTGTGTGATTGTGTGTGTGTTCATTCCCTGTTGGTTGTATGTTGTGTTGTATGTGTGATGTGTCTTTGGGTGCGTGTCATTGTACAGTTACATGAGTGCCAGCTTCACATCCACTTCCTGATGGCATGTTTTGCATGTGTACAAAAAGAAAAAAATATATAGCTCTATAGATATATTTATACATATATATATATATATAATTATTCAAAAAACGGTGCAGCCTAATAAGGCACCAACAGGCACCACAATATCCAAACGCTCGTGCCAGATGGAAAATGACCACAATTTCAAAAATCAATGAAGTAGCTCCATTTATTTGAGAAAAATTCATAAATGAACGGCACTTTTGAAAAAACATATACAAAAAAGATATAACAATACAGTGCCCAAAAAGAACAACTCACACACGCTCTCCCGGCCAAATGTCGACACGTTTCGGCAAAAGCCTTCAACTGGACATATATATATGTATATATCGATTTTAGCAATGGTTTCAATATGTTGTTTTAAGTTAACCAGGCCTGCCGCTGTGCACTTTAACCCAGTTACATTTTATTCAGCATTGCTTTATGTTTCTAGCAATAGCTACGTTTGCGGTGCTGCTTTATTTCCTTTATTGTATTGTACTTTCACCTAGGAAAGCATCACGTTCTTAGTAGGATATTTATTTCACTTTGTGCTTTCTCCAAGGCTACAGCCGGATAGGGGTGCTGACAAACTTGGTATGCTGTGTCTCCAACATTTACAGAAACACATACTCTCATACGTGGGGACCATTTCTTAGAATATCGTCTGCTTTATTATACAAACACCCCTTTGTCCCAGACAAGTTAGAGGAAGACTCCAGCCAGATGACAATGACTGTATGCTGATATCTGATTGTTTTGCTGCAGCTACTTGCTTAGACAGCCGGACCGCTAATCCACATGGGGACTGTCTCTCTAGACTACAAGCTTTTTCCTCCAGGTATGAGGGATGATGTACCCCCAGGGGGGAACCTGAAGGGCAGGTTAGGCTCATTACGTTGTGCTCAAACATATTGTAGGTTGGAGAAATATATATATATATAACTTTTAGTGACAGTATGGTAGGACTATTCTTGTGTTTTATCACCTGATTGTTTTTATTGTGTTTTATCATCCTAGTTATTGCAATACATACCTTTTTATCTAAGGTGCAGTTATTTCAATAAATCCTTATTGAACTATATTCTGCCTCAGTTGTCTTTGCCTGTATGAGACCCCTTTGGTACCTTAGAGAAAGGGAAGGGATCTGATCGACCACAATTCCCCTGAGGAGTCTTTCTTGTCATGCACCCGGTTGCCACAATTATCTCGACCAGAGAAGAGGCGCTGCTGGTTAGCCGGAGAACGCTGATTAGGCCGACAGGTGTCATGTGGTGCGGAAACCAACTTTTTACCCACAATCCATGTGATCCTGTCTCCCAAATCCAGTAGCCTCATTACCATAATGAGAACCTACACGACAACAGTAACAGATAATGGTCTGTATGTACGGTTGTTAAGTAATCATTATGAGTCTGGCAGTCCTAAGACTGCTAAACTCGCTGTTGCGGTCAGACCACGACATTATGACTGGTGGTGCCGGCGGTTCTAATCCACCAGTGCAGATCTGCATACAGCACTGCACTGAGGATTAGGATTCCCCCCTCTCTCCGCTAGCTTTTACATGGTAATTGCTGGCAGGGAGAGGGGTGGAGAGGGCATATTTAAGAGTTCCTAGCGCCACCATAGCATCACGTTTTGTGATGCTCCGGTGGCGCTATTCCCTGCACTGTATTTACAAGGTGGCATTAAGTCACATTTTGTGGCTTAACAACACCTTGCAAATATGACCCCTTCACACGCAGCACTTTGCGTGTAAGGGGCGTACAATGGGTGTTGCTGTCGGTGTGCCACAGCAACACCCATTGCATTTTGGCGCTGCCCAAGATTTATGAGTTTCAGTAAACCTGATGCAGCTCCAAAATCTAACGCCACCCCAGAGGTGGTCTTAGAATGTTGCAACCCGGAGAAATCCTTTTATTTCTCCTCATTTTTTTCTCTTTCTATGTGTGCTGCATTCTGCATCACACATAGAAAGAGAAAATCGCCATTTAAGATTGTTTTTGTATAGGAAGCTGTCCCTTCCTGCACAAAAACAATCTCCTCCTCATAGCAGCCATCCTTGCACCATGGCACAAGGGTGGCTGCATTGGCGCTCAGCAGCAAATTTAGCATGGTGCGGGGGACAGCACAGGCGTGTGTTGTATTCAATTGAATAAAGCGCATCCTAGCATGGTGAAAATGATGGAGCACTGTGCTGCTAATTGTGCCGCAGTGTCTCTCTCCGTCATTTTCTGTTAAATATGGGCCACAATTTTAAGGTGTGGACTTCTTCTTGAACCGTAGGTATCCAACATATTTGTTATCACAATATCTGTACTCTCCGGATCAAACTCTGCTAGCTACTGAATTTCTGGGAAAGAATTCAAGACCCTATTTCACATGTTGGCAAAGCCTACACTAACTCAAACAATTCCCCTAGACTTTGAGTACATGCTAGCTGAACTCAAACTGTTGCAACACTCAAATGAGCTTATCTCCTGATGTGCGAGTATTTTAAAGCTGAAATTGTATAATTTCTTTGATAAAGGTTTCTCTGCTGAGATTTCCTCCCACATTTTCTTCATCCCTGTTTTCTCTGATTTTGTGGAATTGTCTGCAACGAACTGTAGGACCATATTTGCATTCCATAATTTCAGGATAACATGGTTATAATCATTAATATATTTCGAATCGTCTAATCTTTTCAGATTATATTTTTTGATAATTTCCTTGTCAGAGAATGCCTCACTGCGGACAAATAAAGGATTTGTTACCTGCGATTCAGTTACCTCTTGAAATTGCTGTGGTGAAATGCAGTGCTCATATTAGGTCACAAGACTTTGTGTCCATGGGAAACGGTTATGCAGATCAAGTTGCTGAGACTCCGCCGTCTTCTTGCTCCAGTGGCAAATGTCCTCCCATCTTTTCCGGCAGTGGGTGCTCCGTCTGTGGTAGACCCCCAGGGTCCTGACGTCCTTGACAATGGCACGCCAAATATATTTTTTCTGGTGGGTGCTGACCTACATGAATTATACAGGGGGAAGAGAAATTTTATTACCAACTGCACCGTCACAGTCATTGGCCCCCATCCCTACCCTTGCCATGTGGCACATGCATTCATCGTCGTTTCATGCACGCCTCAATCTCCCCCCCACCATCTTTCATCCACCCCGCTCCACACAGGCATAGCCCATACAGCATGCTCCCAGTGTACCTACCTGTTTGTCTGGAGGACCGTAGAGCAGCATGTACTGGGGGAGGTTCCCATCCACGAGTTTCTCCAACTCCTCCGATGTGAAGGCAGGGACCCTTTCCCCAGACACTCGAGCCATTGTCTCTTCCAGACCAAGGTCACAGCACCACTTGCAGTGTAGGTCCTCTCCTGTCGAAGATCAGGTATTGAGTGATTGATCAGATAGAAAATGGCGGTCACTTCCATGGCTGTGCGCACCGTCCCCGCCGGGGTACATCGTCATTGGCTCCTGGGACCCATAGGGTCCAATGTTAACCAATGCAGCATTGCGCCGCGGTCTTCGACCGCCCACCGCAACGGTGTACAACGGCAGCGCAGTTACCTCACATCCCATTGTCCCACTTTACAGGTCAGGCAACCTCCATTTTAGGGGCCCACATGGCGTAGTTTTTAACTGCGTCACACGTACCTAGGCCTAGCCTCAACACACATACAGGCCACATTTCGGATTCTGATTCATGTTCTGTGTAAGCTGTGGGTACGTACCTCTAAGTTGGTTGACTCTGTGCTCGCTGTTATCCCACATAGGCACCGTCAGCTGGGCCATGTGAGGAGATGGAGGCATCCTCCGGTGTACAGACCACTGGTGGACCTGTCGACAATGGAGGAAAGACATGTGATCATCACCTATAGGCTTGACCGTGCCACAATCCATGAACTTTGTACCCAGCTGGAGCCAGACCTGATGTCAGCTATCCGCCATCCAACAGGAACCCCCCCTCCAGTGCAGGTGCTGTCAGTACTCCATTTCCTTGCAAGTGGCTCTTTTCAAACTACAGTGGCCATAGCATCAGGGATGTCCCAGCCTATGTTTTCCAACGTGTTGTCCAGAGTGTTGTCTGCCCTGCTGAAACACATGCGGAGCTACATCGTTTTCCCTCAGGTGGAGGATTTGCCTACAGTGAAAGGTGATTTCTATGCCCTGGGACACATCACCAACATCATAGGTGCCATTGATGGGACACATGTGGCTTTGGTCCCCCCCGCAGGAGTGAACAGGTGTACAGAAACCGGAAGAGTTATCATTCCATGAATGTGCAGATGGTGTGTTTGGCAGACCAGTACATCTCCCATGTGAATGCCAAGTTCCCTGGCTCAGTGCATGACGCCTACATCCTGCAGAATAGCAGCATCCCTTATGTGATGGGTCAACTCCAGAGGCACCGTGTGTGGCTATTAGGTGAGCACCTGGAAGCAAGACAGTGGGAATGGTTGTCTGGGTTTGGGGATATCCCTACAGGTTAGTGTGTGTCTAACAGTTGTCCCTCGCCAGTTGCAGGTGACTCTGGTTATCCCAACCTGTCATGGCTACTGACCTCAGTGAGGAATCCCAGGACAAGGGCAGAGGAACGCTACAATGAGGCCCATGGGCGAACTCGGCGGATTATAGAACGGACCTTCGGCCTCCTGAAGGCCAGGTTCTGGTGCCTCCGTATGACAGGTGGATCCCTATTCTACTCATCAAAGAAGGTGTGCCAGATCATCGTGGCCTGCTGTATGCTTCACAACGTAGCTTTGCGATGACAGGTGCCTTTTCTGCAGGAGGATGGTCCAGATGGCGGTGTTGTTGCAGCTGTGGAGCATGTGGACAGTGAAAACGAGGAAGCAGAAGAAGAAGACATGGACAACAGGAACCCGGTGAGCCCACAATATTTCCAGTGAGACACAGGTAAGAATACAGACCTGCCTACTACATGTACTTTAACACTACTACCTCTCTACTGTCTGTCATTTTCACCCAGTGTATGGTCATTGAGTTTTCACTTTCCTTACGATTTCACAGATGTGGGTCCCACTGTGTGACATCTGATTTGTTTCCTCATGGACTAGAGCTGTGTGACATAGGTATGTTGCCATTACAATTGAAAGAGCATTTTGTCACTGTAATTGTTAATACACAATTTCGAAATCACAGACTGACTCCTGATTGTTTTGTGCTTCGAGGGTGTTTATTTGAGTCCTCAATATTGGAGGGGGTTGTAAAATGGTGAGGGGTAATGGTGGAGGAATGTCCATGGCAGAGTCCAGTCTATTAGTCTCACAGGTGTATTGCCCAAATGGGCATAGGAAGTGGAGCTGGGGCAGTTTGAGGATGGACTGGGTGACAAAGTGGGACAGAAAGATGACATTCAGGGTGGTCTAATTTCTTGGCGGGGGTCTTGGCATTGTTCTCTGTCTTTGTTCTGGATCTCAGGGACCGTTTGCGGGGTGGTTCTCCCTCTGCAGGGGGAGGGGTGCTGGTGTGGTGGTTCTGTGGCGGGGCGTCCTGTCCTCTAGCGCCGGCAGAGGTGGTGGGCAGTTCATCGTCCAGGCTAGTGTCAGGGGCCCCTTGTTGTGCCGCAGTGTCCCTCCTGGTGTTGAGGACTTCCTTCAGCACCCCTACGATGGTGCCCAGGGTGAAATTGATGGTTCTGACTTCCTCCCTGAAGCCCAAATACTGTGCCTCCTGCAGCTGCTGGGTCTCCTGAAACTTGGCCAGTAGCATTGCCATTGTCTCCTGGGAGTGGTGGTAGGCTCCCATGATGGAGGAGAGGGCCTCGTGGAGAGTGGGTTCCCTTGGCCTGTCCTCCCCCTGTCGCACAGTAGCCCTCCCTGTTCCCCTGTGTTCCTGGGCCTCCGTTCTCTAGACCGTGTGCCTAATGCCACTGCCCCCAGGTTCCTGTTGTTGCTGGAGTGGTGGTTTAGCCTGGGTTCCCTGTAGTGGTGGACATACTGCTGCTTGACGTGCCCTGGGGACAGAGGTATGGGCCCGCTGGGTGGGTGCTGTGCTGGTGTTTCCAGAGGGAGGAAGCTCTATAGTGGCCTGTGACTGTGTGAGGAGAACCGACTGTCCAGAGGTCCCTCATGGGCCGGGCAGGTCATCTAGATCCAGTTGGACAGAGGTGCTGTCATCACTGTGGGCCTCTTCTATTGGTGGTGTGGACATGTATGGACCCTCCTGTCCAGGGACGTTTGGTAGGGGTCCTGCAGGGGCATAAAAGGATGTTTATTACATCTGTGTGTGGCATGGTGTGCAATGGGTGGGTGACCATGTACCCCAGTGCTTGCATTCCTGTTTGGGACCTTGGGTGATGGGGGTTTGGGGGGGGTATGGGTATGTGAAGTGGCCATGCTTTGGTGATGGGTGTCCATTCTTTGTTGTTGCATGCAGGGCTTGTTGTTGGGATGGGTGGTTTGTGATATTGGGACATTTGCGAGAGGTTGGAGTGATGGGGGTGAGGGTGAGGGTGGGGGTATGTGATGGCTTGGAGGTAGGGTGGGGGATGTAATAGTAAAGCTTTAACTTACCAGAGTCCATTCCTCCATCTACTCCTGCGAGGCCCTCAGGATGCAGAATCACCAAGACCTGCTCCTCCCGGTTAGTTGTGGGGGAGGACGTGGGGGTCCGCAGCCAGTCTGCTGAACCGCAAGGTGGTGTCTTGAGACCACGGAACGCACCTTCCCCCGTAGGTCGTTCCACCTCTTCCTGATGTCATCCCTATTTCTTGGGTGCTGCCCCACTGCGTTGACCATGTCCACTATTCTTACCCATAGCTCCATCTTCCTAGCTATGGAGGTGTGCTGCACCTGTGCTCCGAATAGCTGTGGCTATACCCAGACGATTTCCTCCACTATGACCCTGCGCTCCACCTCAGAGAACCTGGGGTGATGTGTGGGGTGGTGTGTGTGGTGATAGGTGTGCTGATATGTAGTGGTGTGTTGTGTGAGGTGCGTGGAAGTTCTGTTGGTGATGGTATTTTGTGCCTGTGGATGCTTGGTTGTGGATTGTCGTGTCTATCTTTGGCCTTCTCTCGGTAATATTTTCGTAAGGGTTTGCGGGTGATGTGGGTGTGTGCTTTATATTGTATTGGGTGTGTGGGAGTGGTGTGTGTATGTGTATCAGGTGTGTGTATTTTGAATTGTCCAATGTGGATGTGTTTTGTAGATGTGTGTGTAATTTGAGCGCGGCGGTGTGTACAGCCATTGGAATACCGCGGTTGAAAGACCGCCGCGTGGATTTGTGTGTCGTGATAGTGTGGGCGTATTTCTGCTGGCGTGACAGTGGAGGATTTGTTTTCGCCAGTTTATCACTGACCTTTGTTGTGGAGGACTTGTGTGGGCGTCTGAATTTTGGTGGATTCCGTGCTGTGGGTCATAATAGCTGTGGCGGTTTTCTGCAGCTGCGGCGGTATGTTGGCAACCTTCAGCACCGCGGTAAGCGGCTTTTACCACCAATGTTGTAATGACCGCCCATATGTTTAAGTAAACATGATGAATGCAAGGTTATGTAAATCAGTATCCAATCAGCTGCGATATTGCTTTAAACATAACTGCTCCCTGGGTATCTACATGAATGTTGAAGTGAGTCTCTGATTGATTTTTTGACTGCATGTGTCAGTGGCTGTATCATTTTCTAAATAGATATACAAGTTGCAGTATAGCCTCTACACTGCTTATCCACGACCTTTGAAGTCTACAAGACAACATGTAACTTAATGAGACCTAGAAGGCCATTTTCAACTTTTGACTTCAAAGCACCCTGCTCTACAGTCTATAGCCTAGTTGAGTACTCAGCTGTCATTGGTAAAACAGCACTTAAACCATTAACAAGCAGATTTTCAAAAGCCAAAGCAGGGTGACACTAAAACTGCACAACCTCTTTCTGCAGTAGTACACCTGAGCCATATTTAAATGACTACTTCTCTGGATATGAGAGAATGCAATGTCAGTAATTGCCTGCATATCTGAGTGAGTATACTAGTGTCTGCTATCAATTTTGCCCCAAATGTCTAAGTAATACTGGTGAGTACAGACATATGTATCAGTTTATGGAGTTCACTTCAATACTATATAAAATATAACTGGTTCATGAGTGTGGTCATGTATGTATGATTGACTCTCTCACTCTTTGACTGGATGTCTCAGTTCCTTTATGATTTTGTTAACAGGTATATCACTTGCAGTGTGGCCTGAAAAGTCAATTTTATTTAACCGCTTAGCTGCTGGGTCACTCCCCTCCCCTCAGGGCTGAGCCCTTTTTTGGCTATTTGGGGTAGTTCACGCTTAGGACTTCATAACGTTTTGTCCACATACGCTATCCCCACAAAATGTGTGTTCTTTTTTTCCAACACCCTAGGGATTCTAACGGTACCCAGAATTTGTGAGTTGTCATGGAGGAGACCAATAAATTAGCCAAAATATAGCCAAAATACAGCAAAATCTTAGTTTTTTTCAGAAAAATTGGAAAAAAGGGCTGCAGAAGAAAGCATGTGTCTTATTCCATGAATATGGCATCACCAAAGGGTTTGTGGTGCTAAAATCATTGTCTTTCCAGATTTCAGGAACAGGCAGACTTGAAACAGAAAACCACATTTTTTAACACAATTTTGGCATTTTACTGAGACAAACTAAATTTTTACTATTTTTTGTGCTTTCAGCCTCCTTCCGGTTAGTGACAGTAATGGGTATAAAACCAATACTGGATCCCAGACAGCTAAACATTTCTGACAAGTAGACAAAATTCTGAATTCAGCAAGGGGTCATTTGTGTAGATCCTTCAAGGTTTTCCTACAGAAAGCAACAGCTAAAATAAAAAAATATTGAAATTGAGTTGAAGAAAATTGGCCATTTCTTTCCACGTTTTTTTCTATAACTTTTTCCAGCTACGGTAGATTTTTGGAAGCAATATATTGTTACGTCTGCTGGACTCTTCTGGTTGTGGGGACATATAGGGCTTGTACGTTAATCAAAAACCCTAAGTACCCAGGGCCAATAAATGAGATGTACCTTGCAATGGGTTTTCATTCTATACCGGGTTTACAGCAATTCATTTGGTGAAATATAAAGAGTCACAAATAGGTATCAAGGAAACCTTTGTATTTTCAAAATGCGCACAACATAAGGCGTTGAGAAGCAGTGGGTATTTGCACATCTCTGAATTCCGGGGTCCTCATACTAGCATGTGAATTACAGGGTATTTCTGAAATAGACTTCTTTTTTTCACGATGTTTTACATTTGGAAGGAAAAATGTAGGGAAAAACAATGGGCAATAACACTTGTTCTTCTATTCTGTGTTCCCCCAAGTCTCCCGATAAAAATGGTACCTCGCTTGTGTGGGTAGGCCTAGTGTCACCTTGTCACATAGCAATCGTCAGAGTCTTTAGCATCTCTGGCGCCTAGTCCAGCAATCATTATTGGTGCTCCCACTCCCGTGACCTTCTCCTCGGATTCCCTCACTACCACCCAGCAAAGTGCCCTTCATCTCTCCATAGCCCCCTCACACATACATTTCATTTGTATTATAGCTCAGGTAATGGCTGGCTTTACTAATCCACTGAGATTTTTACATAAAATACAGATGTGATCTTTGTAGTAGTTCTGCGCTACTTTATTGCATCAAAACTGCCACTAGACAAAAGTCAGACCCTTTTGTAGCAGAAACCTAATCACAAGAGTTAATTGACTTTTTAATTGCTGCCTAAAAGCTACAGATGAATTGCCACAGTTGAAGTATGTGCATTGCTTTGTCAAGATACAAGCTGCATCTGCAAGAGAACTGGTGGTGAATATATATATATATATATATATATATATATATATATATATATCACTTTTATATGAGGCTGTGGTTTTCCTTGGGGGCCAATCGCAGCCCCCAGGGAAACCACACACGTAATGAGAAAAATGATTTATTTCTCTCTCTCTCTGGCTCTCTCTCTCTCTATCTATATATATCTATATATAGAGATATGTATCTACATAGAGATATGTACACATATATATATATATATATTTTTTTAATAGTTGTATGGTTTCCCTGGGGGCCATAGTGACTCATAGTGCTCATAGGCGACCCCTTGTCAATTTGATTTTTCCAAAAAACAAAAAAAAAAAGATTTGTAAACATTTTTTAACCCCTAGGGGATGCAATTGCATCCCCCCAGGGGTAAATGTCCTTTAATGAAAATGGGCCAGCGCCCCCCCCCCCCAAGTGAAATCCCTGGTGTCTAGTGGGGTTTCCTGGCTCTCTTTTGCAGCTGCGCTATGATTGAGGGCCAGGAAACAATTTGAGGAAGGCCTTGTTTTAAATCTCCCCTTTTTAACGAAGCCTTCCTGAATGGTGGGAAGGTCTGTTTGGGCCATTTTTCCCCACCAGAGCAGGAAGAGGCCTTACCTCCGCTTCCTGCTCCGGTGGGGAAAACAGATTGTGACGTGAGCGTGTCTCGTGGCGCCCTGACCACACAAAGGGGCGGGTTGGGGTCGGGGGACACACCGAAACTCTTCGGTGTCTCCCAGGGGGGTTTTAAATAAAAAAATAATCTTACAGTGTGAAGCACCGGAGGATTTTTTTAACCGCCTCCCTTGTGTTGCTGGTCGTGACCCGCACCAGGGAGGTAGTGAGGGTGTCGGCCATTGGCCATCCTAGGTTATTGGACAGTGTTTTTTTTTGCTGAGAAGAATTCCTTTCACCTCCTAATAACAAATTACTCTCCTCTCTAGCTTACATATTATCTAACTAAGAGTGTTGTCGTATGTGCTAAAATAGAACTGTACTATTTCTTTTCTAATCATTCTACATTTCATTATTGTTATGACAAATATTATTCATTTTACCTTTAAGTTGCTATGGACAATCTATTGATTCCCATTCATATTACCTGTTGGAAAATGGGCTATCAGTAAGGGCAGGTAAGTACCTACACTTAGCAATAGGCCACTAACCTCCACTTAGGTCCAGTTAGGTCTCAGTAAATTAAACCTAGCTCAACCCTTGGTAGCTTGGCAATGAGCGACAAGGCTTAACTTAGGAGACAAATCGTAAAGCATTCAAATATCACAAAACAGTAATTAAATAAAACACAAGAAACAGTTAAAAAATCCTAAATCAATTTATTAAAATAGATTATATTTTTATCTTTAAAATGACACCCAAACGAATAAAATCGGATAAGGGGAACCGGAGATATGAATTTTTAAAGAATTAAGGCTTTCTAGCACATAGAAGCAACTAGCGCTCAAAGGGTTAAAAAAGGTCACACTGGAAAGGAACAAAGTCCAGGGTTCAGGCCACCCATGAGGTAACACTGTCACACTTACTTTCAGAAGTGTTTGATTCAGGAAAGTGGTCCACAGCACCAGCCAAGGGTTCTGAGGCTCTGGTGTGCCTCTTGGGGTCTGGGACAACAACTCCCACAATGCACCTCTTCAACTTATGGAGTTGCTCCAAACATCTCCAGACTTCTGGATCTTCTTCCAGAGGTCCTTTTTGAGTCCTTGAAGTGTCCACAACTTGATCCAAGGTTCCAGAAGCTCTGAGTTGCTCCTTGGGATTTGGGACTATAATTCCCAGAATGCACCTGTTCAGAATCCTCAAATGGCCACTGGACACTGGTCAGCTGGGCTCTGATTGCAGGACTTGATGCAGGGGACTCTGGGCAGCTCCTTTGTACCTGTAGCAAACAGGTAGTCCCTTCTTGAACAGTAGAAGACAGATAAAGTCCTTTCAGTGGTGAAGCCCAAGTGTGAAGCTGGTGCAGTCCTCCAGAGTGCAGTGTCCAGGTGCAGGTCAGGTTTCCAGCAGGGCAGTCCTTCTTCTCCTGTAGTTCTTCCTTGTTGGAATCTGATGGAGATCTGAGGTGTGCGTGCAGGTCTGCGTCCACTAACGTATACATTATGTGCCATGTCAACAGCCACAGCAATCTAGGATTGATTTCAAAATATCTCATTGAAGAGGATGATGGCTTCCCTCCTGCCGACCTACTTGTCCTGGATTTCAATGATGACATGGATGACCAGCTGACAATCGTAATTGAATTGACTCTCCAGGAAGTCATAGGATCCCTCCAGACACCACGTCCAGTTGCAAGGAGGACACACAGCGTTGCTGGGTCTCCACATAAACCACCAAACAACCAAAATATTCCCCCTGCCAGTACTGATACAGCCCTGGACACTGAAGACCCAGAGACCACCTTTCAGAGGACAATGGTAGGAGTCCAGTGGGAGCTGGCCAAGCAGGTGGGGATGGAGACCGTGGCAAGCAGCCTAGAGGGAGTGCAGACGTGCCTCATAACAACTAATGAAAACACAGCTGCCATCTGAGGCACACACTCCCCACTGCGTGGAGTCCAGAAGTCCCTGGCAGACATAGCTGCTGTCTTGAGGAAAAGGCCACAACAATTCCACTCCCAAACTTGCAGGAACATAGCAGACAACAGGCTGGGGTCCATTCAGTGGAACGTGGCCTACCTCAGGGGAGACATGGGTGTCTACACCGCGATGTTGCAGCTACGCTGAAAAATCAGCAGTTCCTCCTTGCTTCAGTGATGCCTTATGTCTTACCACAAATGGCAGCTACTCAGAATGTGGACTCCACATCTTTATCCCCTGAAGTGTGTGTGGCCCCCCCACCTCAACAGCAGCACCACCAATGCATAAGAGGCACCACACACATCAGAGAATGAAGATGTGGAACAAATTACTTGCAGTAGGAAGCGTACCCGTTAGCACCAGTATGTGCCACATAGACAAATCTCCTTAGTTCTGGCCTCAAGATTATGCCAGTGTTGTGACAGTAGGAAATGTGCTCTCTTCACCCACCCACTGTTAACTTGTCTGTAATGTCCTGTCATTGTCTCTGACATGTTAATTGGAAATTTTTGTTCCTCCTCACTAATGGACACTAATCCTGAGCATGTCTCATGACATGTCCCTCAACCCTGGACTCTGATTGTTTCACATGTCCATGCCTAACACTAATGCGTTCTCAGACCTGGACATTGTAAATAAGTCACTTTCACACAACCACCTATATATAAACACCTTGTACACATTTAGCATGTCTACGTTTTCTGTGAACCACCTACTCAGCTAAATGATTGAACTGTGTGTATCCATTGCAACGATTACAATATAGCAGTACATGAGGGCAGGACTGTGGGACACCAAGCTCCACCCAAGGTTGCTGACATGAGAAAGCTGTAAGATGGTGTTGTCTGATACAACCAATTCTCTGGGTACTATACCTGAAATGTTTGCTTTCATCCATTACTACTGATGTACGGCAGGTATGGCAGAGAACCAAGTCAATGCCGATAGAGACTGATGGGAGTCCCAGAACAACTCATTTGTGTGGTACAGAGGTAGCTAACCTCATTAGTGAAGGGCACCTTTCAGTGTTGCAGGATCCAGTTCCAAGTATGCCTGTTGTCAGATATGTCACCGTTCTCAAAATAGGAACTACAGGACCCCACCAATGACAGCTGAAGTACCAGACTTGCCTGTCCAAGGCAAGGAACACATGGACATTGTGAATGGCGGGTACATTGGATGGCAAATGCATGGACCAGAAGAAGTGATGTTGCAGACAAAATGAAAGCTCCTTTGTCAATAGGAGAAGCATATGGTTAATCACGGATTACAAGACAGGAAGGTTTCCATTAGCCATTCCCCTAAATAGCCCAGTGCACTCATGAAAACACCTAGATACTCAGACAACTGACACTAAATGAATACAAATATTAAGAGGATTTATTATTAAAACAACAACCTATATAGTAACTTAAACCAACCCTATTCTAAGCTAACCTATACTATCTATACTCAGAAAACAACTACGTTATCTGACCTAATCTAAACTTATCCTACAAATGGAACACCACACTCTAAACATTGCCCCCTCTTAAGAGACAAGATATAAGTAGGACAACAATTACTAAACTTCACATGTACCAATTTATCCTATTTACTATACAAAATTATATTTTTTCAACTTTTTTTATTTTTTTATTTATGATATAACTACACATACCCCAATATTACCCCACCAATAAAAACATTAGAATAAAAACCCACCTCCAAACATACTTAACTAGTGCCTAACCTACACTAACCTACAACTAACTATCTAAAACCCAAACCATAACTAACAAAAATGGAATAGAGAAGGGAAGGAACTGAGGGTAGTCCAAATTGTCCTAAAGTTCATTTGTTCTTTCTTGATCTTCTTCTTAATCAACTTCAACATTTTACAGTTGTCAGCCGATTCCTCTTCCAGTTTCTCTGGGCGCTTGAGGATAGCATTCAAGTCCCTCCTGAGGTCTAACTCAAACTGGGTCGGGACACCAGTTCCTGGTGGCTGTACCTGCCACCTGGCTGTACGTGTGTGCTGACAGGTAGTGCTGATGTTGATGGCATCGGTGGAGCAGGGACCCCTATGTTATTATTACTTATACACAATAAAAGACAATACTCAGTGTTACCAAAAATAAAGGTACTTTATTTTAGTGTCACAAGCCAAAAAATATTGTAGTGGCAATACTCCTTCTGGAGGTAAGTATTATACACAATATAAACACTAGTAACTGTGGCGTCTTTGGCGTGGTCTCCCCTAACCTTTTGCCTCTATTTCTCTGTTGATGTGTGCTGGACTCTGTTTTTGCTGTTTTTGTTACTCTGGGCACTTTACCACTACTATCCAGTGGTAAAGTTCAAGTGCTCCTGTATGCAATTTGTATGTAATTGGATCTCCATGATTGGCATATTTGATTTACTAGTAAGTCCCTAGTACAGTGCACTAGAGGTGCCCGGGGCCTGTAAATCCAATGCTAATTGTGGGCCTGCAGCACTGGTTGTGCCACCCACATTAGTAGCCCTGTAAACATGGCTCAGACCTGCCACTGTGCCTGTGTGTGCAGATTGTAACTGCCAATTCGACCTGGCAAGTGTACCCACCTAGGCCTATTGCATCTTATTGTGTTTTACAGTGTTTGCAATACTTTCTGACTGTTTTACTTACCTGATTTGGTTAGTTGTGCATATTTTGTGTATGCTACTTACCTCCTAAGGGAGTATATCCTCTGAGATATTTTTGGCACATTGTCACTAAAATAAAGTAACTATGAGTATTGTCTTTTGATATAGTATCTATATGATATAAGTGGTATTGCATGAGCTTTGCATGTCTTCTAGTTCAGCCAAAGCTGCTCTACTATAGCTACCTCTATCAGCCTAAGCTGGTAGAATACTACTACTTCGCTAATAAGGGATAACTTGACCTGGTATAAGGTGTAGGTACCCACTACAAACCATGCCAGCCTCCTACATTGGTGGTGCAGCGGTAGGATAAGTACTTGCAATTGCTTTACCACTTTGTTGCCTGTGCCTTTCACAAGAAAAGCTTACTCCAATACTTGGAGCATATATAATATATGCCTAGAAACAATTTTCTAACTTTCTTTAAATTCTTTAAATTTACAAAAGTTTTTACAAATTTCTGAAAGGTTTTCTTCTTTTCTCTAAAAAGTTAGCTCTGTTATTCTACTAACTTTTTGCTCACTTTCCTAAACTTTTTTCTTTTAATATGTCTTCTGTAGAAGCCACCCCTAGAGCTGTCCAGACTATCTATGACAATTTAAACTATGAAAGCTTGAAGGGGATCTGCATTGAAAGAAATGTAGGAATTGGGAAGAACCCCAATAAGGAGTACCTCTTAAATCTCCTCCTACAGGTTGATCCGAGAATCAGCACTGGGGAAGAGGTAGAGGATGAGTCCAACCAGGAAGGCTCAGAGGAGCGGAATGACAACCCTAGGGAGGGTCCTTCCACAGACCTATCTGTCCACAAGCCCCCTAGTATAACTGGTAGTCGGAAGGGTTCACACACAAGTAGGGCTCCCTTCACCCCTAGTGGCCAGGTCACTAGAGTGGCCCCTGTTACAGATAGGTCTGCCTCTGCACACTCGCATGTTACCTCTGTTTCAAAGACTTCACATAATTCTAACCCTGAGGACCAGTCACTAGATAGGGAACTCAGAATGCTGAGGTTAGAGGAGGCCAGCCTGACGCTAATGCAGCAACAGTTGGCCTTCGACAGGGAATCCCTGGCTGTGGGAAAGAGAGGCAGGGTTTGGGGTTAGTTCTCCATGGTGGCAGCAGCAGTTTTAGAAATACAAATATTAGGGAACCTTCATTTGATTCTAGGAATCTGCACAAAGTTGTCCCTCCTCATAAGGATGGTGATGACATCAACAAGTGGTTTGCTGCACTTGAGAGGGCCTGTAAAGTTCAGAGCGTCCTCGTGTACAGTGGACTGCTATCCTTTGGTTATCCTTCTCTGGCAAAGGGGGGGACAGATTTCTTATTGTCAAAGAGGATGATGCAGATAATTGCCAAATTCTTAAGAATGCACTCTTGGATGGTCTGGGCTTAACCACTGAACAGTGTGGACTTGACTTCAGAGAGACCAGAAAGGAGTCATCACAGGACTGCCCAGATTTTGCAGACTGTTCTGTGATGGCCCTTGAAGGTTGGTTACACAGCAGTAAGGTGACTGATTATGAAAGCCTATATAACTTGATTCTGAGAGAGCATATCTTAAATCATTGTGTGTCTGATTTTTGCATCAATATCTTGTGGACTCGGATCTGACCTCTCCCCAAGAATTGAGAAAGAAGGCAGACAAATGGGTCAGAACAAGGGTGAGCAGAAAATCTCATACAGGGGCTGACAAAGACATCAGAAAGGTAAAAAATGGTGAAAAATAAAAGGACAAGCATGGGGATAAAAGTAAACACAAAGATCCTTCTTCGGGTCCAAAACACTCCTCTGGGGGTAGGGATACAACTTCTTAATCTTCTTCAAACTCTTCACACAATCAGAAAAGGCCTTGGTGCTATGTGTGTAGAAATACAGGCTATTGGCAAGGGGATAAGTCCTGCACAGGAAAATACCCTGAGCCTACCACCACTAAGACATCAGACTCTAGTGCCCCTAGAAGTAGTGGTAATAGTGGTGGGACTACTGGCAATAGTCAAACTGAAGGTGTAGTTGGGTTCACTTTTGGAACCATAGTAGAAACTGGGGTAGACAGTTCCAAGACAGTTTCTGTCACACCTGGTGGCACTGGGCTTCCCACCTTGGCTGCTTGTCCCCTAAACATGGATAAGTACAGGCAGTCAATCTTAATAAATGGTGTTGAGGCCCAGGCCTACAAGGACACAGGTGCCAGTATCACTTTGGTGACTGAAAACCTAGTGTCACCTGCGCAACACCTCCTTGGACAGAAGAACCAAGTTACTGATGTCAATAACTCCACTCAGTCTCTCCCCTTAGCGGTAGTTCAACTTAGTTGGGGTGGAGTACCTGGCACTAAGCAGGTGGTGTTATCACCTAGCTTACCTGTATATTGTCTCTTAGGGAATGACCTAGAGGCCTCAGGTTGGGCTGAGGTAGCGTTTAATACCCATGCGTCCATGCTGGGTATCCCTGAGGAATTGCTTCCTCTCATTTCTGGTGAAATGAAAAAGCAAAGGAGAGGAAAAGGCCTGAAATCTCAGGATCCCTCTCTACCAGCAGGAAAAAAGGGTATCAAAGTATCCCTTCCCCACCCTGCCACTAAGGATACAATTCATGTGGTGCGAGAAACCTCTCCTGGGGTGGATTCTATACCAAAGGAGCCATCAGCTACCACAGCTGGACTCCCAGAGGTAAAAGTACCTCTCTGTGGAACTGCTAAGCCAGATGTGAAAAATCACACCATTTTATTGAATATGGAACATCCCTCCAGCCCTCCCAGAGAAACTTTAGTGCAGCAGCCCTGCACTACCTCTAAACACCTAGGACAGCAGCCCTGTCCTGGTGTGAAGCTTATAGGACAGCAGCCCTTCCCTGCTCCATCTCAAGAGAAACAGCAATCCTGTTCTCTCTTAAATCCATTTGGACAAAGTTTTTGCCCAGCTATGGCTTTATTGAGACAGAATCCCTGTCTAGCATTTCCTGCATTTGACATAGGCCCATTGGACCAATCCCACTGCCCAACCTTAAAACATACTAATAGGAACTCTGAGAATTTATACTCACACTGTTGGTTAGGTAAAAATCTCCAAACATGGTTGTTTACATCCCAACAGGCAAGTAACCATATAGTGGATGATAAAGGGAGTAATCACTCTTTTCCCGATCTACCATCCACTTATCACCACTTAGACAATAAAGTCTCAACTGACCAAGGTTAGCCTTATTGTCCTTCGTCTGGGGGGTGGGTTGTGTGAGAAAGTAGCCTCTTTCTAGCATGGTTACCCCCACTTTTGGCCTGTTTGTGAGTGTGTGTCAGTGTGTTTTACTGTGTCAATGGGATCCTGCTAGCCAGGATCCCAGTGCTCATAGATAAAAAACTATATATCAGTGTGTTTTGCCTGTTTCACTGGGATCCTGCTAGCCATGACCCCAGTGCTCATAACTTGTGGCCTAATTTGTATGCCTGTGTAGTGCCTAACTGTGTCACCGAGGCTCTGCTAACCAGAACCTCAGTGCTAGTGCTCTCTCTGCTTTTAAATTTGTGACTATAGGCCAGTGACTTAATTTACCAATTTCAATTGGCACACTGGACCCCCCTTATAAGTCCCTAGTGTATGGTACCTAGGTACCCAGGGGGCTGGGGTTCCAGGAGATCCATATAGGCTTCAGCATTTCTTTTGCCACCCATAGGGTGCTGAGACAAACCCTTACACAGGACTTCCATTGCAGCCTGTGTGAAGTAGTACACACACTATTTCACAGCCATTTTCACGGCACTTAAGTAACTTATATGTCACCTATATGTGTAACCTTCACTTACTGAAGGTTAGGTGCAAAGTTAATAAGTGTGAGGGCACCCTAGCACTAGCAAAGGTGCCCCCACATAGTTCAGGGCCATTTCCCTGGACTTTGTGAGTGTGGGGACGCCATTACACACGTGGACTACATATAGGTCAATACCTAAATGTAGCTTCATAATGGTAACTCCGCATATGGCCATGTAACATGTCTAAGATCATGGAATTGTCTCCCCATTCCAAATATGGTATTGGGGAGCCAATTCCATGCATCCTGGGGGCTCCACCATGGACCCCCAGTACCACCTCACAGACAGGGTTCTGTCCTCCTGGGGTCTGGGCACCCCAGTCCCAGGAAGGCAAAACAAAGCATTTCCTCTGGGAACAGGGTTTTACACTCTCTCCCTTTGGAAATAGGTGTTACAGGCTGAGGAGGGGTAGCCTTCCCCAGCCTCTGAAAATGCTTTGAAGGGCACAGATTGTGCCCTCCTTGCATAAATCAGTCTACACCGGTTCAGGGACCCCTTCTCCCCTGCTCTGGCTGGAAACTGGACAAAGGAAAGGGGAATGACCACTCCTCTGTCCATCACCACCCCAGGGGTGGTGGGCAGAGCTCCTCCAGTGTGTCCCAGACTTCAGCCATCTTGCTTTGCACGATGTGGGGGTACTCTGGAGGGCTCTGAGTGGCCAGTGCCAGCAGGTGACGTCAGAGACCCCTCCTGATAGGTCCATATCTGATAAGGTAGCCAATCCCCCTCTTAGGGCTATTTAGGGCCTCTCCTGTGGGTTCTCTTCAGATTCTGCTTGCAAGTTTCCTTCAGGAATCCTCTGCAACAACTTCAGACTCCTCTCACCTCAGATCAACCGCAGCCTGCTCCAAGAAACGCTGTAACTGCAACAAAGTGTCTACAAGAGACACTTTTCTTCAGCAACCTCAGCTCCAATTCAGCAACTGCAACAGTTTCCATGGTGTGCATGCTCTGGGGACTCCCTGTCTTCATCCTGCACCAGAAGAGCCGAAGAAATCTCCTGTTGAGTGACGGAGTCACTCCCCTGCTCCAAGCAGGCACCTTCCAAGACGACGAACGGTACTCTGGGACTCCTCTCAAAATGGCGAGCATTCTCCTAGGGACACAAGGGGTAGACATCATCGACATAGGATGTCCTGAGGTCCTGCTGACGCAATTTGGAGGAGGTAAGACCTTGTCTTCCCCAAGAACGATGGTACCCCTGTGTACTGTGTCTTCTTCACCTTTTGAGGCCTCTGTGCACTCTTTGCAAATGTCCTTCATGCACAGCATGGCCCAGGTCCCCAGCACTCCACCTTGCGACGCTTAACTGATTGAGTTGTTCTCCGGCGGCATGGGACCTTCTTTTGTTGTGCTGCATCAACCGCATTTAGCACCTACTGTGGCTTCTGGGGGTGCTGGCTGGCATCCTGAGGGCTCTCTAAAATGCTGAGAGCCCCATCTTCCTCCTCACACAGAGTTGAGGCCCCCATGTCCCTTCTGGGTTCATCCAGCGCCATTTTGACAAAAAATTAACTTTTGTCGTAGCCTAGGCTTGTTGGCACCTTCCAACACGAAATCTCATCTGCAAAGATTTCATGCTGTGGGACATCTTTTGCATCACGCAGGAATGCGCTGGCATCTTCCTATGGTGCATTTCTACAGTCTTCTAACCAGGGACTCTTCTTTTGTACCCTCTTCTGGGTTGACAGGGGCTCATGTCCTTCCTGGAACTTCTTTCGACGTCTGGACTTGGTTGCCTTCCTTTGCAGGTCTTGAGGTCCAATAATCCAGCAGTTGTTCTTTGCAGACTTGGTTGGCTGCTGCAAAATCCCAAAAACGAGGTGTAGTGTGTCCTAAGGAAACTTGCAGTACTTTACTCCTGCTTTTCTGGGCTCTGGGGTGGGGTACTTTACTTACATTTACTGTATTCTTACTCTCCTAGCAATATTGCACACACTACACTTGTCTAGGGGGCAATTTGTGATTCACATTCCACTTTCTTAGAATATGGTTTGTGTTGCCCCTAGACCTATTTTCTCCTATTGCATTCTGTAGGATTTCCTACTGTTTGCATTGTTCCATGACTATTTACTTGTCTAATTTTGGTGTCTAGTGTATATAGATATATATGTGGTGTATAATACTTACTGTCAGAAGGAGTGTTGTCTCTAAGATATTTTTGGTACTGTCACCCAAATAAATACCTTTATTTTTGTTAACACTGAGTATTGTCTTTACTTGTGTATAATTACTGTGTAACTATAAGTGGTATTGCATGAGCTTTGCATGTCTCCTAGTTCAGCCTAAGCTGCTCTGATATAGCTACCTCTATCAGTCTAAGATTCTAGAACACTACTACTTCACTAATAAGGGATAACTGGACCTGGTATAAGGTGAAGGTACCCACTACAAACCAGGCAAGCCTCCTATAGTTTGCATCAAAATGGAGGTGTCTGGACCCAGGAGGGACCTGGAGGTCTCAACTCGGACTGAGGAGACAGAGGGATCAGTGCTCATAGTCAAAACCCTATTTGTCACTGTGTTTTGCCTGTCTCACTGGGATCCTGCTAGCCATGACCCCAGTGCTCATAGTTTGTGGCCTAATGTGTATGTTGTAAGTAGTGCTTAACTGTGCCACTGAAGTTCTGCTAACCAGAACGTCAGTGCTTATGCTCTCTGTGCTTCCAAATGAGTCACTATAGTTTAGTGACTTCTTTTTCCAATTCCAATTGGCACACAGGACCCCCCTTGAAAGTTCGTAGTATATGGTACCTAGGTACCCAGTGCATTGTGGTTCCAGGAGATCCTTATGAGCTGTAGCATTTCTTTTGCCTCCCATAAGGACCTCTGACAAACCCTTTCACAGGACTGTCACTGCAGCCTACGTGAAAAAGTGCACACACTAATTCACAGCCATTTTCACTGCTCTTAAGTAACTTATAAGTCACCTATATGTCTAGCCTTCATTTATTGAAGGCTAGGTGCAAAGTTACTAAATGTGAGGGCACCCTTGCACTAGTAAAGGTGCCCCCACACTGTGCAGGCCCAAATCCCCGACTTCATGAGTGCGGGGACACCATTACACACATGCACTACATATAGGTCAATACCTATATGTAGCTTCACAATGGTAACTCTGAATATGGCCATGTAAGGTGTCTAAGATCATGGAATTGTCCCCCATTCCAAATATGATACTTGGGGGCCAATACCATGCATCCTGGGGGCTCCACCATGGACCCCCAGTACTGCCAAACTCGCTCTCTGAGGCATGCACTGCAGCTACAGCTGCTGCCACCTCACAGGCAGGGTTCTGCCATCCTGGGGTCTGAGCAACTCAGTCCCAGGAAGGCAGAAGAAAGCATTTCCCTTGGGAGGAGGGTGTTACACCCTCTCCCTTTGGAAATAGGTGTTACAGGCTGGGGAGGGGTAGCCTCCCAGAGCCTCTGAAAATGCTTTGAAGGGCACATATGGTGCCCTCCTTGCATAAGCCAGTCTACACTGGTTCAGGGACCCCCAGTCCCTGCTCTGGCATGAAACTGGACAAAGGTAAGGGAAATTACCACTCCCCTGTCCATCACCACCCCAGGGGTGGTGCCCAGAGCTCATGCAGTGTGTCCCTGGCATTAGCCATCTTGTTTTCCAAGGTGTGGGGACACTCTGGAGATCTCTGAGTGGCCAGTGCCAGCAGGTGACGTCAGAGACCCCTCATGATAGGTACATACCTGGTTAGGTAGCCAATCTCCCTCTCAGGGTTATTTAGGGTCTCTCCTGTGGGTTCCGCTTCAGATTCAGCTTGCAAGTTTCCACCAGGAATCCTCTGCAACTCCTGCTTTATCCTCCGACCGTCGGATCAACCGCAGACTGCTCCAGGACATGCTGTAACTACAACAAAGAATCCAGAAAGGCTAAGGTGACCCTCCAACTTCAACCAGCAACTGCAACAGTTTCAAAGGTGTGCACACTCTGGGACTCCTTATCTTCACCCTGCACCAGAGGGACCGAATAAATCTCCTGTGGAGTGACGGAGTCACTTCCCTGCTCCAGCAGGCACCTTCTAAGACGGCAACCGGTTCTCTGTGACTCCTCTCCTGATGACTGGCCTGCTCCCTGGAACACAGGTGGTGGACCTCTTCGACACAGACAGTCCTAAGGTCCAGCTGTCCAAATTTGGAGGAGGCAAAAGCTTGCCTTCCCCGTTTGTGACAGTACCCCTGTGCACCGCGTCATATTCACCTCCTGAGGCCTCTCTGCACTATTTGCAAGAATCTTTCGTGCACAGCCTGGCCCAGATCCCCAGCACTTTATCCTGCAACGCTCAATGTGCTGAGTTGTTCTCCAGCGGTGTGGGACCTTCTTTTGTGGTGCTGCAGCAAGCGCAATTTGCACCTTCTTTGTCCCTGTGTCCTGGGACCTCCATGGGTGCTGCCTGGTCATCTGTGGGTTCCCTCTACTGTTGGGAGTCCCCTTTGCCTCAGTTGAGGCCCCCAGATCCCTCCTGGGTCCAGGCAGTGCCATTTTTACGCAATCTGAGACATTGATTGAACCAAGGGTTGTCGGACTAATCCAGCGCTGCAACTCGTCTTCATTCAACATCTCCACATGGGACATGCTTTGCATCACACAGGAACCCGCAGCCATCTTCGTTGGTGCTCTTTTGCAGACTTCTTCCAAATGGAGAATCCCCTTTTGCACCATCTTCTAGGTTGGCTGGGGCTCCTGTCCTTCCTGGAATGCTCCGCAACTTCTGGACTTGGTCTCCTCTCTTTATAAGTCTTCAGGTCCAGGAATGCACCATTTGTTGCTTGCAGACCTGCTTGGTTCTTGCAATAACTCTAATCACAACTTGTAGTGTGTCCTGAGGAAACTTGCAGTAGTTTAATCCTACTTTCTTGGGCTCTAGGGTGGGGTAATTTACTTACCTTTACTGTATTCTTATACTCCCAGCGATCCTGGAACACTACTACATTTCACTAATAAGGGATTACTGGACCTGGCATAAGGTGTAAGTACCCAAGGTACCCAGTACAAGCCGGGCCAGCCTCCTACACCATGTGTATGTGTAATCAGAAAAATGTCACACCATGTTGCATGTGTCTTCTAACAGCATCTATTAATGTGAAGTTCAATGATGCACTCAGCAGGAGATGCAACAGATCATTAAAACTACTGCTAAGTAAATGAGGGCCCTTCTCCTATATTTGCATGCCCACATTACACAGCTTCTCACAGCAGCCGTTCTAAGTGCTGGAAAATTATACTTGAGGAATTATCTACTGACTCAGTGGATGGAAAATGGTGATCACAATAATGTTTTGGGGCCCACTTTCATGCATGCTGCATGGCGCAGGTCTCAGTTGTAGCTGCTCATTACACAGTTACAATATGCATTCATTACAACACTTGGAGATGGTTGCACATGGTGCATTTTACATGTGTCCTGCATTTGCTTCCTTGTTGTACAATCAAAATGCTGCCCTAATGTGGGGCATTGACTCTTCATACAGCTTGCATACAACATGTCCACATGCATTGTGTGCAGCACTCAAACTTAACAGCAATTGTCATGCTTATTCCCACACATTAAGGCTGTATGGAAATGGATGAATTACCAACGGTTCCACCAATCCATACTCCTAGATGGTCGAGCAGATCCTGCTCCCTCACCACTAGATCTGCCCATCAGTGCTTGATTTGGTGGTTGTTCCTTCCAGTTTTAAAAATCCGGGTCAGATGATAGAGCACCTTGCCCCACCGCAGCCACCTTGCCTCCTTGGGGTAGCCTTGGATCACAGGCCACCCAGTTGCGGCATCATCCGGAGGTAGTGTGACACTAGCCAGATGAATCCCCCCAGCTCATCAGCAGACATCTGGGTCATCCTCCGTTTCCCAGACATTACCAGGGTTGAATGTAGTTCACACAAAAATAAAATAAATTAAACTTAACCCCTACTCCTTCCCCAACTACTTAACTCCCGCAGGTGAACTCTTAACAATACAGAGACAATTACAGTACACTCAACAGACAAAAGACAAGTATTGACACAATAATAATACACATTTTACACAGGACATAGCACAATGTACACAACACACACTGCAATCACTCCACAAATTCACAAGCAACAACAAAAAAAACTCACACAATCACAGGCAAACAGACTGCAAAATGAAAGTGAAAGTACACTCACTGTAGCATGTTTAAGGGCAAGATGTTCTGGTACTTCACTTCCTGGGCGTGTGTGTCACATTTTTCAGTCATGTGTAATTTTCTTTGACGCATTACAGTTTTGCGATGTATCTTCACAACATTAGCATGAAAAATGCCTGTGGACGTGCGATAGTCGCACAGGGGCTTTGCATCTATTAGGCTAGGAGAATTGTATGCCAACTGCGTATGGGTGAAAATATTTCACACATGACTGTATTGCGTGGGTTTTTAGATTGTGACCCTTGAGTGCCCCCTGAGTGAGTTGAGATGTTACATGGGGTGTACAACTATGGTGGATTTGTTTAACGGCAACATGTGGGTGTATGTCCAGTACTGTCATTACGGTGACAATGGGATGTTGGACCTATGGGTTAATTTGTGAGTGTGCTGCATGCGATTACTGAATACCTCATGCACATGTGCATGTGTGCCTACACTGTGTCTACAGACATGTTGGCACATGTGTGCTGTCTGTGTACACATGTGTATGTAAGCTAATTTTGTTGTGGACTACATTGTTATGTTAGAGATACAGGTGTTCACATACTTACGACACCTAATATGTTTGGTGGCCTATGTTCAACACATGCT
Source organism: Pleurodeles waltl (assembly GCF_031143425.1). Lineage (NCBI taxonomy): Eukaryota > Metazoa > Chordata > Amphibia > Caudata > Salamandridae > Pleurodeles > Pleurodeles waltl. The sequence goes on from NC_090439.1 coordinate 72,178,513, forward strand.
AATGCATCTGACAACCATGTAAACTTCTACACACAGTACTGAGTGGACTTGGACTGCTTTAACATCACACCAACCCAGCCAATTTGCCAGTGTATGGGTGTTCACTCTGTGCTGTATAATTGGATTTTCCTTCATGTTGCTCTGCTATATGTGTGCCATTTGTGTCCCCAAGCACTATAGGTGCAGAAGCTGTCATGTACACATGTGTATTGTAATATTAGTATCTACTGTGTGTGTGGATGGACATATGTTTTGTGATTTATGTCACATGTGATGACAGTGGTGTGTTCATGGTATGTAAAAGCTCAAATTACATTCTTCCTGCATGGACACATGTTGACATATGACAAATGTATGTGCTGCCACATCAGTGCCAGCCATGTTTCCGAATATTGAAACACATGTGTAGCTCATTTCTGTCAGTCACTGATCTTGTGACACCTATGCGCTACTTTTGTGCTAGGTTGCCTTTTGGTCACAATCAATACACATGTCCATGGCTGTGCCAACACAGTGGTCCACGTGTGCTGACATATGTGTGCATGCCATCATCTAGGCACCCATTTTTGTCCCCATCAGGTTAGTAATGACTGTCACAAACAATGGCATACCACTGTGACGCAGTGTTGCAGTCTAGCATAGCTGGCAGCCTACTCATCATCACAACAGTGTGAAATCCTAGAGCCACACAAAGGCAGGGTTGCATGTAAAGAGGTAAGTCACTGGAGCACCAGTATAATCACACCCCTGTGCACATGCATCAGGCTCCTGACAATGTGATATGTACATGTAGCAAGAGCAGTGGTGTGTGGGTACATTGAGCCTTTGTGTTTGCCACTCAGCTGCACTTTGCACACCCCCAGCAGACACATGCACAATTGTGGTCATACAGTCCTGGATCTCCCCTTTACCACTGCCGTACTGGATGGCAGCTTTCACCTCACACGTACATCACTCTGATCTTGGACATTTAGTACATGTGACATGTTTTGATGTCCTTGGCATATCCCTTGGTCATCATTTTGACGTAATATCTCTGTTGTGCCTTCAACATTTGAAACATGGTGGTATCTATTGCAGCCTCCTGTCTGGCAAATACCATGGTATGCAAGTGGACAACATGACTGGGTTATGTACTGACCCGGCCACCCTCTCTCTACAAATGTGTAATATTGACATGTACACATTGATGTGTTATACAGTCAGTGTTGGTCTGTGTGCGTCCCTTCTCAATGTATTCTTGCACTCTTGGTGGGGCATGTTTTGTCATCTACATTGCTCCCATTCTTTAGTCTGTTAGCACTTTCTGCGCATCTCATAGTGCATCATTGTCTATTAATACATGGACATGATGCTACATGTGATTTGTGTTCATGGAACATGTTCACATCTCCTTCTCCTGCCAACTTGATAGGTATAGTTATATTGTCTGGATTTGTGAGTTGTCATGTGTCCCACACACACATGACATCACTCCTGCCACACCACTTCTGTTGTCACCATTTGACATCCCATATTGTATGTATAAGTATGTGTGGGCGTCAGGAAGCAGTCCATCCAGTATGTCCACTGTACATTGTATTGCTACATCCACTACGTGAAAGGTGAACAGTGGTGCAGGGTAAGGGCAATAAAATATACTATGGACCATTGGCCTCTGCTTCCATTTTACATTGGCTCACAACTCCATTTTGTTGAGTCTGGTTCTGTGCGTAAAGCACTGTTCTGTGTTTTTCCACAAGTTTCTGCAAGCTGCAGGGTGGGGTGTTTTTCTGCTCAACTTCGCTCCATCTGTCTGGTACAGAGGGCGTTATTTACATTCCACGAGCTATCAGTTGGAACGACAGGGGGATGTGCCTCTACTCAAGGAGGAATGCAAGCTTCACCTTGGAGCCCTCTTCTGGGAACCTGGCCCATTCTGAGGAGACGTCTTGAAGGGTGAACAAGGTACCGCCGATTGCACAATTTGTAAAGGAGGGGGTCTTTTTCTCGAAAAGACTCCTGGGCGTTAGTAAATACTATAAAGGTCAGGAGCCCTAATGGACTGGTTTAGGAACTCACTTCTGGGTTGGACGCAACGCCAGGAGGACTGATTGTCCCGAAGGATACTCCCAGCACCAGTTGATTTGGGTTCCCCAGCTTGGTGTGCGGCGGAGGGATGCAGAATCTCTTTTCAGTGAAGCCTTTCAATTTATAAGCATTTAAGCATTTTGTTTGTGTGTGTGTAATATGCACTTATTCTTGCAGTTATTCTCATGTTATTTTTTTTATGGTATCACAGAGTGTTTATATTCTTGCAGTTATTCTCATGTTATTTTTCATGATATGTTAGTTTGGTCAGTTTTGCTATAAAAGAACTTGCCCCATAAATAAACTTGATTATTCTACTTACTACAGTGTGTGAAAGTGATTGTTTCACATTGTGCCCTAAACTATCTTGAAGTGCATAGTCCTGTTATTCTGAAGAGTGAAGCAACACATACATATGTTAGCATTTCTTCCAACATGGCACAGCCTAGGTAACGTTAACTATGACTGACTGATAGTGAGGTGTCACATCATCTCAGTGCTGGTGAGTTTATTAGCCAATTGCAACATATATGGATAGGTCTACTCCCACTCTGTTTGGCATTGTGTCTCAGACATATTTGAGCAATGCTGGACAGAGTAGTACATCCTGCACCTGATTGTGATGTTGGAGGCCATGACATGTATGGGAATAATTGACCATATTGTCATCTTGCACTTGTCCTGTCATGTGATTGACAATGGATGGTGTGTATTGCTTTGTGTTGTGTGGTGCAGGTTTACACAGCATATTAGTTATACATGATGCCACATCAAGCATTTTTGATCCTGGCAAATCCATTGCTACCTAGAACATACATCCGTACATCAGTATGCACATGTTTGCCTAGATGCGGGATTGCCATGTGTCAGAACAGGAGATTTCTGAGAAAAGTTAGCACCTTATGTACATTGTGATCATTTGCTACTCTGACTACATTCAAGCCTGTTGAATATGTGGTGGTGCATTGTCCCAAAATCTCCATGAATGGTCACACTGGATCATGTGTTTGCATATTTTTCTGCACCCATAGCTGCTTATGTAGTCAAAGCCAGCCATTGCACACTCCACAGCCAACATGTGAGGCCCGGGCCGTGCACATTGGCAGTGCTGGGACACATTTCCATTGTCATAATGTGCAGTTTCAGCATGAAACATTGGTTATAATCCCTGGCCCTCTACTGAATTACCACAGTTCAAAAGAATATACCACCCTTGCCACACATGTACTATGCAGGCAATGCAACTGTCACCATGAGTTGTGACAGCGTACTGTTCCTACATGACTTGTTATCTATTTTTTGACAGCCCCTACCTCATGTGTGCCCCCCTTGCATTCATCCTGTCATGCATGGTGTCATTGTAGTGGATTGTCTAGGTATTGGTACCTTTCCCACTTCACAGGACAATATAAGTAGTGGTGCATGGAACTTGACCTTCAGGATTTCACTGCCCACAATTTGCATGTAGCTGACATTTGATATTGTGGCAGTAGACCCACTCATTTCACAAACATTGTTCCAACCATACTGGACACCTTTGTGGTACCTACCTGCTCACTGTGTTTAGAGTTACATTTCAATGGAGTATGTAGTCAAGAATGAGTAGACCAAGGAGATTCATGCGCTAAATGATTTATGAGTGCGATTTACAAAGTGATGTGTAAAGAATTGTGCTCATTTGTAGAAGTTCTCCACAACGTAGAGTCTCCTAAGAACTCCGGCTGCAGTGTTAATTTGTTCCCCCTCCATATGATCTGCTCCATCATCATCATCATCCTCATCCTCACTGGGAACATCATCCTGTTCATCCCAGAGGATATGTGTCAGCCACAAATGTTGTACAGGATTGCAATGCCAAGATGATCTTACACACAAGGGGTGGAGCATATAAAAGGTTTCCTCCTGCCAGGGACAGAAACTTGAACCTGGATTTCAGCAGGCCAAATGTCCTCTCCACCACAATGTGGGACTTCCTGTGTCCCTAGTTGTAGGCCAATTGTTCCACCGTTGTGGGATTAGCAAAAGGAGTCATCACCCACTGCTAGATGCCAAACCCTCGGTCTGCTGCAAAAGATAGAGCGGAGATGTGTTGTTAGGTGTTGATAGTGGCTTGGTCCTTCCCATGGCAGTTGTACATTTTCATTGGAGTTGTGACACAAACTTGCTTGTGGGGTACTCTATGTTCCTGTTCTTGTGAAATGGTTTATTTGAACTGTGTTGATGGACATGACAAACTTGGGTAGTGGCTCAATGGCCTTGGAAGTTATGTTGTTCCCAATAGTGATGGTCATGATTTAGGCCCTTGTGTTGTGTAGTCCATATTTGGAGCAGTGTACTAGTCTTACAATATACATACCACTTACTAGCAGCACAATGGTGTCAGATGTTGATACAGAATTGCTGCCCTAAAAAGCAAGATTGTGTAGTCCTTTTTGACATGTGTCTCACGCCCTCCTCAAAAAACCCAAGGCAGACCCCAACGACCTCAAAAACTTCCGTCCGATCTCCCTTCTCCCCTTCCCGGCGAAGGTCACCGAGAAGATCGTCAACGCTCAGCTTACCCACCACCTCGAGGACATCTCCATCCTGGACCCCTCCCAGTCCGGTTTCAGACGTAACCACAGCACCAAGACCACTCTCCTCGCCGCCACAGATGACATCAGACAGCAAATGGACAATGGCGAAACATCAGCCCTCATCCTCCTGGACCTATCCGCAGCCTTTGACACGGTTTGCCACCGCACCCTATTAACACGCCTCCACGAAGCCAGAATACAAGAAAAAGCCCTCAACTGGATCTCCTCATTCCTCTCCGGCAGAACTGAGAGAGTCCGACTCCCACCCTTCCGCTCCGAAGCCACCAACATCATCTGCGGCGTACCCCAAGGCTCCTCACTAAGCCCGACGCTGTTCAACATCTACATGGCCCCCCTCGCACAACTGGCCCGTCAGCACAACCTCAAAATTCTCTCTTACGCCGACGACACCCAGCTCATCCTCTCCCTCACCAAAGACCCACACACCTCCAAATCCAACCTCCACGAGGGAATGAAGTCCATCGCCGAGTGGATGAGAAATAGCCACCTGAAGTTGAACTCCGACAAGACGGAGGTCCTCATCCTCGGACGCACCCCCTCAGCCTGGGAAGACACCTGGTGGCCCACCACGCTGGGACCCCCGCCAACGCCAGCCAACCACGCACGCAACCTGGGTTTCGTCATCGACTCCACCCTCACCATGTCCAAGCAGGTCAACACAGTTTCCTCCTCCTGCTACAACACCCTCCGCATGCTCCGTAGAATCTACAAATGGATCCCGACGGAAACCAGAAGAACGGTGACCCAGGCGCTCGTCAGCAGTAGACTAGACTACGGCAACGCACTCTACACAGGCATCCCAGCAAAAGACATCCGACGCCTCCAACGCATCCAAAACGCCTCCTCCATACTGGTCCTCGACGTACCCCGCCGCTGCCACATCTCCCACCACCTGAAAGACCTCCACTGGCTCCCCGTGGACAAGAGGATCACCTTCAAGCTCCTCACCCACGCTCACAAGGCACTCCACAACGCCGGACCAGCCTACCTGAACAACAGACTCAACTTCTATGTCCCCTCCCGCCAACGCTGCTCTGCCAACCTCGCCATCGTTCCCCGCATCCAGCTCAAGACCTCCGGGGGCAGATCCTTCTCCTACCTTGCCGCCAAGACCTGGAACACCCTCCTGACCTCCCTGCTGCAGACCCAGGACCTTCTCACCTTCAGGAGACTTCTTAAGACCTGGCTCTTCGACCAGTAGCAGCACCCCCCCCCTTTTCAGCGCCTTGAAACCCTAACGGGTACATAGTGCGCTCTACAAATGTTGTGATTGATTGATTGATTGATTGTTAGGATGAAGTTATTTGGTGCAGAAGTTTTGCATGCTTTTTATTACATGATTTCTGACAGACACTTTCAACACATGCATAGTGCTGGCTTTGGGAGGGGGCACAGCTATTTTTCACATGTGTCCCTTAGTACAGTGCATATAAGGTCAGGTATCTCCTTATACACCTAACACATCCGACTATGTCATCCATGAATGTTAATTATTTTTTCACAGACATAAGACTATGGTGGATCCTTTCTGGTAGTTGGAACACACGTAGGCCCTCATTACGACACTGGTGGTGTTAGACTTGGCATCCATGGCATGTTCTCCCCTAACTTTTTGCCTCTGTTTTCCTGTTGATGTGTGCTGGACTCTGTTTTTGTTACTCTGGGCCCTTACCAGTGCTATCCAGTGCTAACGTGCAAGTGCTCCTGCATAAAATGTGCATGTAATTGGATCTCCATGATTGGCATATTTGATTTACTAGTAAGTCCCTAGTACAGTGAACTAGAGGTGCCCAGGGCCTGTAAATCAAACGCTACTAGTGGGCCTGCAGCACTGGTTGTGCCACCCACATTAGTAGACCTGTAATCATGTCTCAGACCTGCCACTGCAGTGTCTGTTTGTGCAGTTTTAACTGCCAATTCGACTTGGCTAGTGTACCCACTTGCCAGGCCTAAACCTTCCCTTTTCTTACATGCAAGACACCCCTAAGGTAGGCCCTAGGTTGCCCCATGGGCAGGGTCCAGTGTATGTTTAAGGTAGGACATAAACAAATGTGTTTCATATGTCCTAACAGTGAAATACTGCCAAATTCGGTTTTCACTGTTGCAAGGGCTATCCCTCTCATAGGTTAACATGGGGGCTGCCTTTAAATATGATTAAACTGTGGATTCCCTTTAGGAGCGGATAGACATGTGGAGTTTGTGGTCCCTGAACTCACAATTTAAAAATAAATCTTTTAGTAAAGTTGGTTTTAAGATTGTGTGTTTGAAAATGCCACTTTTAGAAAGTGGCCATTTTCTTGCTTAAACCATTCTGTGACTCTGCCTGTTTGTGGATTCCCTGTCTGGGTCAGTTTGACAGCTGGGCTGTTTGCACCTCTCTCTAGACAGTGACACAAAGGGAGCTGGGGTGTAGCCTGCATATCCTGATGAGCCATCTGTGCTAGGAGGGAGAGGAGGAGTAGTCACTCACACCTGAAAGGGCTCTGCCTGCCCTCACACAATGCAGTCTCCAACCCCCTGGTGTGTGTGTGGGGCCTGGCCTGGACAAGGCAGGATTTCACAAACAAGCAAGACTTTCCTTTGAAGTAAGCATACTTCAAAGGCCAAAATGGGTATAAGAAGGGAACCCAAAACCACAGACTTTAGATCACTTCTGGACATGAAGACGAACCTCTGCCTGGAGAAGAGCTGGGGAGAAGTGCTGCCTTGCCTGTGACTGTGCGTTGTAGAGCTATCCTGCAGTTGCTGCTTCTGCCTGGTGAAAGGGGACAAAGATTGGACATTGTTGTGAATTCCTGCCTGTGAAGATATCTCCAAAGGCTTGTCCTGAGCTTGCCTCCTGTTGTTAAAGTCTCAGGGCCATCAAAGACTTCCCCTGCCAGCACCTTGTAGGAAAGTACCATCTTTCTTTGCATGTTACCCCCATTTTTACCAGTATTTCAGTATGTTTTGCCTGTTTCACTGGGATCCTGCTGGTCAGGACCCCAGTGCTCATAGTTTATGGCCTATTGTGTGTGTCAGTATAGTACTTAAATGTGTCACTGAGGCTCTGCTAATCAGAACCTCAGTGCTTATGCTCTCTCTGCTTTTACATTTGTCACAATAGGCTACTGACTTCATTTACCAATTTTAATTGGCACACTGGACCCGTCTTATAAGTCCCTAGTATATGGTACCTAGGTACCAAGGGCATTGGGGTTCCAGGAGATCCTTATGGGCTGTAGCATTTCTTTTGCTACCTATAAGGAGCTCAGACAAACCTTTTCACAGGACTGCCACTACAGCCTGCGTGAAATATTGCACACGTTATTTCACAGCCATTTTCACTGCACTTAAGTAACTTATAAGTCACCTATATGTCTAACCTTACCTTGCTGAAGGTTATGTGCAAAGTTACTAAGTGTGAGGGCACCCTTGCACTAGCAAAGGTCACCCCACATAGTTCAGGGCCATTTCCCGGGACTTTGTGAGTGCGGGGACACCATTACACATGTGCACTACATATAGGGGCAATACCTATATGTAGCTTCACAATGGTAACTCCGAATATGGCCATGTAACATGTCTAAGATCATGGAATTGTCTCCCCATTCCCAATCTGGCAATAGGGAGCCATTTCCAAGCATCCTGGGGGCTCCACCATGGACCCCCAGTACTGCCAAACCAGCTGTCTGAGGCTTGCACTGCAGCTACAGCTGCTGCCACCTCACAGACAGGGTCCTGCCCTCCTGGGGTCTGAACAGCTCAGTCCCAGGAAGGCAGAACAAAGCATTTCCTCTGAGAGCAGAGTGTTACACCCTCTCCCTTTGGAGATAGGTAGCCTCCCACAGCCTCTGGAAATGCTTTGAAGGGCACAGATGGTGCCCTCCTTGTATAAGACAGTCTACACTGCTCCAGGGACCCCTTGTCCCCTGCTCTGGTGTGAAACTGGACAAAGGATAGGGGAGTTGCCACTCCCCTGTCTATCACCACCCTAGGAGTGATGCCCAGAGCTCCTCCAGTGTGCCCCAGACTTCAGCCGTCTTGCTTTGCAAGGTGTGGGGGCACTCTGGAGGGCTCTGAGTGACCAGTGCCAGCAGGTGATGTCAGAGACCCCTCCTGACAGGTCCATACCTACATAAGGTAGCCAATCACCCTCTCAGGGCTATTTAGGGTCTATCCTGTGGGTTCTCTTCAGATTCTACTTGCAAGTTTCCAGCAGGAATCCTCTGCAGCTACTTCTTCGTCCTCTGACCTCGGATCAACTGCAGTCTGCTCCAGGAACCGCTGTAACAGCAACAAAGTATCCACAAGGGATACTTTTCATCTGCAACTTCAGCTCCAGCCAGCAACTGCAACAGTTTCCACGGTGTGCATGCTCTGAGGACTCCCTGTCTTCATCCTGCACCAGAAGGACCAAAGAAATCTCCTGTGGGGTGATGGAGTCACTCCCCTGCTCATGCAGGCACCTTCCAAGATGATGACTGGTACTCTTGGACTCCTCTCACAGCGAGGAGCATGCTCCTAAGGACACAGAGGGTGGACCTCATCAACATAGACTGTCCTAAGGTCTTGCTGATGCAATTTGGAGGAGGTAAGTCCTTGACTTCCATGAGAGGGACGGTACACCTGTGTACTGCGTCTTCTTCACCCACTGAGGCCTCTGTGTACTATTTGCAAAATTCCTTCGTCCACAGCCTGGCCCAGGTCGCCAACACTCCATCCTGTGACGCTCAACTCGCTGAGTTGTGCTACGGCGGTGTGGGACTTTCCTTTGTTGTGCTGCACCAACGGCGTTTCAGAGTGCCCCCACATTGGCTGTGACATTGTGCTGCACCAACGGCGGTGGACCTAGGCACTGCCAGAAGCCCCCTTAGGGTGCTTCATGTCAACAGCCTAAAGCCTTACTATGACAAGGCTGACTTAACCCTGCTCATGGCTACAGATGAGGGACAGGAAAAAGAGAGTGACCCTCTCCCTGATCTCTTCTCCAACACTGAAGCTGATGGCTTAGTGGAAGGAATGGTTCTTGCAGACTGCCTTACTGCTGAGCAGAAGGAAGACTGTAAAAATCTCCTTGGACAGTTTTCTGAACTCTTCTCACTCACACCTGGTACAACTACTTGGTGTGAACATACAATTGACACTGGGGACAGTTTACCTGTCAAAATTAAAATTTACAGGCAACCTGACTATGTCAGAGATTGCATATAATCAGAAGTTCAGAAAATGTTTGACCTTGGAGTTATTGAGGCTTCTGATAGCCCCTAGGCCCACTCAGTGGTGGTTGTCCCCAAAACGCATAGCAAAGAAGGAAAGAGAGGAATTCAGTTTTGTGTGGACTATAAGGGTCTTAATACAGTAACCAAAACAGATGCTTACCTTATACCCAGGGCAGATGTATCTAAGCACCTTTGATTTGATTGCAGGGTATTGGCAGATCAAAATGTCAGAGGATGCTAAAGCAAAAACTGCATTTTCCACCATAGGAGGGCATTTTCAATTCACAGTTATGCCCTTTGGTTTGAAAAATGCACCTGCCACTTTTCAGAGGCTGGCACATACAGTCCTCCAAGGTTTTGAAGCTTTCAGTGCAGCATACTCAGATGATATTGCTGTATTTCGCTCCACCTGGAATGACCACCTGGTCCACCTCTGGAACGTTTTGGGGGCCCTGAAAAAGGCAGGCCTAACTATTAAGGCTTCAAAGTGCCAGATAGGGCGGGGAAAGTGGTTTATTTGGGTCACCTGGTAGGTTGAGAACAGATTGAACCACTACAGGGGAAGACTCAGACTATTATGGACTGGGCTCCCCCTACTACACAGACCCAGGTCAGAGCCTTCTTAGGTCTCACTGGGTACTACAGGAGGTTCATTAAGAACTATGGCTCCATTGCAGCCCCTCTTAATGACCTCACCAGCAAGAAAATGCCTAAAAAGGTATTGTGGACAGCTAGATGTGAGAAAGCATTTGAGAAGCTTAAGCAGGCAATGTGGTGCAATCCTGGAGCCTACCAACATTCCCAGGACACGATGGGCCAGATCATAGATAACATGCATTAGAACAGACGGCTGCAGAAGGGGCAGGATCAGGGGATCAGGGAGGACTTGCAGGCCATCAACAACACCCTGGTCTCCATAGCAAGGGTGCTGGCAGACATGGCCAACTTTATGAGGGAGGCAGTGTCACACCAGCGGGTCCCAACCACTAGCCAGTCATCTGAACAGCCCTCCACTTCCGCTGCCAGTAGTGGCAAGGAGGCACCACCACCGGACCAACAGGCCACCAGCACCCCTCCCCCTGCAGAAGGTGAACCACCCCGCAAACTTTCCCTGTGAACCAGACAGAAGCCAGAGACACTTGCCAAGACAAACGCCAGGAAATGAGAGTCTCCTGATTGTACCCCTTCTGTACCACTCAGTCACCCTGTCCACTTTGAACTGCCATTGCTCCCCTTCCTATGTCCCATTGGACAATGCACCTGTGCTACAACCAGACTGGAACAATACCCTCGACTTTCCTCCATCATCACCCCAGACATTGCACTTTCCTCTCTATATATTAGCACTACAATAAACACCCTTGGGTAAAAATTTACTGTGGGTATTGCATGTATGTAAAATATGTATTGATTGAAACAGCTACAATCATTGCAAATGAACTGTATATAGAATGAGCATAGATTTAATGACCTGTAGCTGGCTGTTGTGATCACACTAGGAGAATTTGTCAAATCACCAACATCTGCAAAATGAATATCCAGAGGTAACAGAAAGTGGGCAAAGAAGTTGGAAATGCCATCATGCCAATGCCACACAAAATACAACCAAAGTCATAGAAATGTAAAGTTCCACTGTCTCACCTTTGTGTCATTGGAAGTACAGACGTATCACAGATGTTCTGTTGTCCGCATCCTCATCCTCTGTCCTCAGGGTCCACTGTTGCCACAGGGGCATCTCCAGTCTCCTCCTCTTGCATAAAAGGCACATATCGTCTGAGGGACAGGTTGTGCAACATGCAGCATGCCACTACTATCTGGCAGACCTTCTTGGGTGAGTAGCACAGGGACCCTCCTGTTAGATGGAGGCACCAGAACCTGACCTTCAGCAGGCCAAAGGTCCTTTCTATGATCCTTCTGGATCGCCCATGTGCCTTATTATAACATTCTTCTGCCCTTGTCCTGGCATTCCTCACAGGGGTCAGCAGCCATGATAGGTTTGGGTGACCAGAGTCACCTTCAAATATTGAGGGACAACATTTAGCCACACACGATCCCATATGGCCCACACCATAGGCATATACCAACATATTCTGGGTGGGAACCAGGGTTCACCTGTTAGCCACACCCTGTGCTTCTGGAGTTGGGCCATCACATTTAGGATGCTGCTATTCCTCAGGACAAAGGCATCATGCACCAACCCTGGATTCTTAGCATTGACATGGGAGATGTACAGGTCCGCCAAGCACACTATCTGCACATTCATGAAGTGGAAACTCTTACGATTACTGAACACCTGTTCATTCTGGCGTGGGGGCACAAATGCTATATGTGTTCTGTCAATTGCACCAATTATATTGGGGATATGTCCCATTGCATAGAATTCAGCCTTGACAGTGGCCAAATCCTCAATCTGGGGCAATACAATGTAGCTGCACATGTGTTTTATCAGGGCAGACAACACTCTTGTTAGCACATTTGAGAACGTTGGCTGTGACATTCCTGCTGCCAAGCCCGCTATCACTTGTAAAGAACCAGTTGCCAGGAAATGGAGAACTGATAGCACTTGCACAAGAAGGGGGATCCCAGTGGGGTGACGGATAGCAGATATTAGGTCAGGCTCCAATTGGGCACACAGCTCTGTGATTGTGGCCCTGTCCAGTCTTTAGGTGAGTATTATGTGCCTGTCCTCCAGTGTAGCCAAGTCCACCAGGGATCTGTACACGGGGGTATGTCTCCATCTCCTATTCATCCACATCGGTAGGTATCTAAGAGACAAAAGAGTGAGTAGGCTGTCACAAACTGAACAATGGAGCCACAACACCAGTCCGCAATGTGCAAACATGTTATGGGACAGTGTAAATTGTGAAGTGTGTGCCTATTTATCCTGTGACGCGGCATTAATCCATAGGCCTGTTCAAGTCCCCTGAAATGGCGTCCGCCTGTCCTGTGTGGAGGGACAGGTGGAAGTGAGGTAATGCCGCTGACGTTGTATGCTGTGGCGATAGGCAGTCGTGAACGGCCGTGCAATTCCTCATTGGTTATAATTGGGCCCTATGGGGTACAGTGGCCAATGGTGATCTACGCCAGCGGTGACGGTATGCACCTCCGCAGACGGGATCACCATTTTCTATCAGATTCCTCAGTTGTTTCCTGACCTTCCATAGGAGAGGACCTACACTGCATGTGCTGCTGTGACCTGTGTCTGGAACCTACGATGGCCCGTGTGACCAGGATAAGGGTACGAGCCTTCACTCCGGAGGAGTTGGAGCGACTGGTGGATGGGGTCCTACCCCATTACGGACTGCTGTATGGACCTACAGACCAGCAGGTGAGTATACTGTGGGCACGATGCATATGGAATATATGCATGGAGTTGTGTATGAAGGCCTCATGTAAGGGGGTGGGCGGATGCCCTCTTGGCAGTGTACACATTGTGTGCTGGGCTATGTGTGTGCCAATGGTGATGGAAACGGGTATGGTGGGCCATTTGTGTGACTGACTGGACTTTTTGTCTAATGGTGTTCTCCTGTGTGTATTGCCTCTGCAGGTCAGCGCCCATCAAAAGAAGAGAATATAGCATGCCATCGCCAAGGACGTGCGGACCCCGGGGGTCTATGGCAGGCAGAGCACCCACTGTCGCAAACAGTGGGAGGGCCTGAGACACTGGGCATGAAAGACCGTGGAGGCCCAGCTGGGGATGGCCTCCCAACGAGGAAGGGGTGCCTGTCGGACCCTGACCCCCCCCCGATGGCCCACATACTGGCAGTGGCCTACCCTGGGATGGATGTGCTCTTGAGGGCATCGCAGCAGCCACAAGGGGTGAGTACAATGGCTATCATTGAAACGCACAGCTGGAGGGTTGGTATCCGGGTGGTGGTTGTGTGTCAGTGGTGCCCCTAGGCCAGGCCAGACATAGCAACATAGGTCCCTTGGTGGCTAAGGGTTTGATTGTCAAACACTGCTTACCTAGCTTGTTATTATTCACTACTGTTCAGGGCTGCGTGGGTCCCAGGTGTGCTGCAGTTGGTGGTGTGTACCCCTCCTCATTCCTTGTTCAGTAGCCATTTCACTGGTAGTGCCATGCATAGTGTGTAGACCTGCTCCGTGTGTGTGAGGGTGCTGTGTACGCCAATGGTGGTGTTGGTGCAGTCACTGACCCAGTGTATACTTTGTCTCTCTCTTTCTCCCCCTTTCTTGTTTTGTCATTCTGTCATTATGAGCATTAGCATCATCTGGCGGAGGAGCAGAGGCACAAGCGACAGAGGGAGCTGCATCCCACAGGACCGTGAGGCAGAGCCCATCAAAGCTGAGGGCACCAGTGGGACGGAGGACGAGGGGAGCACCATGGTAGAGACTGGAGGGGACAATACAGACTCTGATACATCCTCCGATGGGAGCTCCCTGGTGGTGGCGGTCACCTCTGTGACAACCCCAGCTGCAGATACAGCCGCCATCCCCACACCAACACCGACCTCCCAGTAGCCACTCAGCGAATTGCCTGTGCCTGCTCACCCAGGAGGGTGGGCATCTCCTTCGCCCCAGGAACCTCAGGCCCTGCCCCAGTGAGCCCTGCTGTCCTGACTGAGGAGGCTATTGACCTCCTGAGATCCATCTCTGTAGGGCAAACAACCAATGTGTGCCATCCAGGGGCTGGCAGCCCAGATGCAGCAATCTAATGCATTCCTAAAGGGCATTCACGGTGGATTGGCGGCCCAACAGAGATCGATTCAGGCTCTGGCCTCTTCTCTGATGGCAGCCATTGTCCCTGTTTCAACCGTCCCCCCTCCAACTTCCACTTCCCAGTCCCATTCTCCTTGACCACCACCCATCCCAAGCACACAGCCAGACGAGCATGCACACTAGACAAGACCCAAGAGAGTCACAGGCAAACAGAAGCACCACACTTTATCCCCCAGGCAATCACACAAACATCATTTAGTTGCAGACACAACAACATCCACTATCTCCACTGTCTCCCCCTCCTCCTCCTCCACCTCCCACCCAGTTACATCCACACTCACACCTACATGCACTACATCATCATCCACTACCAGCATCATCACCACACCAAGCAGAACACACACCTCACTGGCAGACTTATCCACAACATCCATGCACATGTCCCCTGTGTCCTCTCCCACTGTGTCTGTCCCCCCTCCTAAAGTACACAAACACAAGCACTCAGACACCCAACAGCCATCCACCTCACAACAGCATACAGCCCATGCACCTGCACCCAAATCCAGCTGACAAACCCCTCCAACAACCACTCCCTCATCCTACACTCCGATTTATCCTCCCTCTTCCTGCCCCAATGTCACAAATTGACCTCTTCGCTACCCATCCACCCCCCATCCTGCATGTATGGGCAGGGTAGCAAGGACCCAGCTAAGCACCTCAGCCAAACATTCCACAGGCCCAGTGGTAGCACTACCTACTCATAGTGGAAAGGATTTCAGGCCAACAATACTGAAGGGGAAGGAGCCTGCCCCAGCTGCAAAGAAGGGGAAGGAGTTTGCACCACCTGGAAAGAAGGGGAAGAAGCCTGCACCAGCTGGAAAGAAGATAAAGGAGACTGCACCAGCTGCAAAGAAGAGGAAGGAGCCTGCACCAGCTGCAAAGAAGGAGAAGGAGCCTGCACCATCCCACCTGCTCCTCCCCCTTGACGGAGCCTGCACCAGCAGGCAGAGGGGGGAAGAGCCCATCCACCAGTGCCAGGAAGGGTAAGGGACCCCCAACCCATGAGCAAGAGGAGAGGAGGCAATCTACGCCAGCAGAAGTTGCCAACCATCAACACCACCACCACCAGCTGTCACAGAGCCTCCACTGCCAGCTGTGGTTGTGTAGCCATCAGAGAGTGCAGGGGCTGAGCAGGAGCCTCCCACAACCACCACCACAGTGCAACCATCGGAGGGTGCAAGGGCTGAGCAAAAGCCTCCCACAACCACCACCACAGTGTAGCCATCAGAGGGTGCAGGGGCTGAGCAGCAGCCTCCCACAACCACCACAGTGCAGCCGTCACTGATAGTGGATGCCATTTAGTCCAGGCTCCAAGGGCTGCTGTGTGGCCTGACCCCTCCAGAACCAGCGGGAAAGTCAACCACTCAAGAGACTGTGGCCTTGCACTCCCCAGGACCAAGCACAGGGCATGTTGCCCCCTCCAGAACCATTGGGCGAATCTCCCACTCCAGAGACTGTGGTCTTGCACACCCCAGGACCAAGCACAGGACATGTTGCCCCCTCCAGAACCAGTGGGGGAGTCATCCACTCCAGAGACTGTAACCTTGCAATCCCCAGGACCAAGCACAGAGCATGGTGCCCCCTCCAGAACCAGTGGGCAAGTCACCCACTCCAGAGACTGTGGCCTTGTACTCCCCAGGACCAAGCATAAGGCATGTTGCCCCCTCCAGGACCAGTGGGCTTGTTTCCACATCCAGCTGAGGTGCCCACCCAAGGTGCCTGCCTATTTGCTAACTGATGCCCCTGCAGCGTTCTCTCCGGATTGGGGCAGGATTCGAGTGGCACCTTGGACTTTGTCCTGTGGCCACGTGGGCCCTGTGAACTATGGACTGGGCAGTGTCCCTTTTTTAAACACGTGTACAGATCTGTTTAATGTGTAAATCGGATTGTTGATTTTATTGCTGGACTGATTACAATCATTTTTGTAAATTCCTGTTGCCTTTGCATTATTCTGTAGATTTTTGTGGTCATTTGTTTTTGTAATGCAGCTGGTTGTGTGTATGGTGTGTGTGTGTGTGTCGGGTGTGTGTTGTGCGTGTGTGTGTGTCACTCTCATTTTCCTCCCACCCTCCCTTGTGTGCTAGGCGGCTGTAATAACCGTCTTCGCCGGCGTTGGTGTTCCAGGTGGAGCATAACGTAGAAGATCATTGGGAAAACTTGCAGTTCGGGTTTTGTGGTGGCGTGGTTCTTCACTTTCACTTCTGAGCTCTGTTTCCACCAGGCTTTTGATGACATTGGTACCGCCCCGGAAAAGGTGGCGGAGTGATGTGTCTTAATATGGTGGGTGGTACTTTGCCTTCCGCATGGCTGTAGGTGGTTACCGCTGTGGTGGTGTGTTACATTGGCTGTCTATTGGAGATATCACTACCATGGTCATAATTTGGCAGCACTTACGGCCAGCCTGTTGGTGGTATTACTGCCACTTTATCACCCACCGCGAGGGTCATATTGTGGGCCATAGTGTTCTTAATGGGCACTAGGGGCACATGTGAGGTGACACTGAAGTAGGTGCTGCCCCATTTCTCATGATTCAACCCCATGGTCTTCAATGACAAATATTTTTGTAGACACATTTATGGGACACAATGCAGCAGACAGGTGTAAGTGTGAAATACAGGTATTTCAGGTATGTGTGGCTAATGTATACTTGGTTATGGCACCACTTGGGTGGCAATGGATTTAGGTTCTGCTCCAAGCTTACACACCATGAGTTACTTGGGACAATGCCTATGTGTGACTTCTTCAACATGACCATAGCCTATGCCATTGACATACCTGTGTGCTTCTTTGTTTGGTGTGATGTTTGTGTGTGTATGATATGTATTTATTAGTCGACCTGTGGACACTTGTAGTGATTTGGGAGCAGCTTCTGCATGCAGAGAAAACTTTGCTCCACCTGTCCACACGTGGTTAGCCAGTCAGGTGTTACTGTGTTATGTAAATTAGGGTGCATGAATTTGTGACATGCAATGTGTGCAGTGTGGTGTGGCATGTGTCTTATGTGTTGTTGCCTGTACATCTCTGTGGCCCTGCCCATGTGTATTTCTTTTTGAGTTTGTCTTGTTTGTCCAGTAGCAGAGATGGCATCTCATTGGGTGACTGCTGCTGACGCCCTCACTTGGGTTATAGACGACAGCTTTGACATAGGATCACAGACTGAGACAGCAGATACTGAGACAGCATCTGAGGGATAGGACAATGGTGCATACTCTGGGAGTGATTTTTCAGTCGGTGGAGTTCCATTCGATAACTCCTCTTCCAGTAATTATGAGGGAGGTGATGAGGACAGTCCTGCTGTCCCTTGGCAAGCACAGTCTGTGCAACCGGGCAATAGTGGGTTAGCCCAACCCAGAGAGCAGGTGAATGCGGAGTGCAGAGAGAGAGTACTCTCTTGGGAGCTCCCCAATTTAGTTCAGCCCCAAATTCCACCGCCCAAATCGTACTGTGGAGACATCAAAATTATTTATCACAAAACAAACTGGTTTTGAAAGGCAGGCACCTGTGTTTTTGGGCCTGGGCTCGGCAGCCATATAGGGAAACATACTAAACCCAAACATTTCTGGAAACTAGACATCCGGGGGAGTCCACAGAGGTGTGACTTGTGTGGATTCCCCAAAGTGTTCTTACCCAGAATACCCTGCAAAGCTGAAATGTTGAATAAAAACTCTATTTTTCTTGCATTTCTGTCACACAAACTACAGGAATATGCTGGGATTAACAAAATTCCTACCACCCAGTGATTCCTCACCTTTCCTGATAAAAAAACTCCCCCACTTGAGTACCTGTATCTAGTGCCTGCATCAGGATTGGATCACCCCAGGGTCAACAGTTGCCTAATGCAAGGACCAACATTGACCATTGTGTGATCTATTCCTGTTGCGGGCACTAAGCCTACCCACACAAGTGAGGTACCATTTTTATCGGGAGACTTCGGGGAATGCTGGATGGAAGGGAATTTGTGGCTCCTCTCAGATTCCAGAACTTTCTGTCACCGAAACGTGAGGAAAAAGTGTTTTTTTTGGCCACATTTTGAGGTTTGCAAAGGATTCTGGGTAACAGAACCTGGTGGGAGCCCCACAAGTCACCCCATCTTGGATTCCCCTAGGTGTCTAGTTTTTAAAAATGCACAGATTTGGCAGTTTTCCCTAGGTGGCGGCTGAACTAGAGGACAAAATCTACAGCTAGGCAGTTTGCAAAAAAAACGTCAGATTTCAATATAAAATGTGATGTGTCCATGTTGCCTTTCCTGTCGCGAGCATTAGGCCTACCCACACAAGTGAGGTACCATTTTTATTGGGAGACTTGGGGGAACACAGAGTAGCACAACAAGTGTTATTGCCCCTTCTGTTTCTCTACATTTTTTCCTTCCAAATGTAAGACAGTGTGTAAAAAAGACGTCCATTTGAGAAATGGCCTGTAATTCACATGCTAGTATGGGCACCCCGAAATTCAGAGATGTGCAAATAACCACTGCTTCTCAACACCTTATCTTATGCCCATTTTGGAAATACAAAGGTTTTCTTGATACCTATTTTTCACTCGTTATATTTCACCAAATGATTGCTGTATACCCTGCATAGAATGAAAACCCATTGCAAGGTGCAGCTCATTTATTGGCTCCGGGTACCTAGGGACCTTGATGAATCTACAAGCCCTCTATATTCCTGCAACCAGAAGAGTCCAGCAAATGTAACGGTATATTGCTTTAAAAAATCTGACATTACAGGGAAAAGTAACAGTGTAACGGAGTAAAACGTGGAGAAAAATTGCTGTTTTTTTCAGCTCAATTTCAATATTTTGTGATTCAGCTGTTATTTTCTGTTAACCTTGTAGGATCTACACAAATGACCCCTTGCTGAATTCAGAATTGTGTCTACTTTCCATAAATGCTTAGCTTATCCAGTATTGGTTTCACACCAAGTCCTGTCACTAACTGGAAGGAGTCTGAAAGCACCAAAAATAATAAAAATGGGATATGTCACAGTAAAATGCCAAAATTGTGTTGAAAAATGTGGTTTTCTGATT
Organism: Pleurodeles waltl; assembly: GCF_031143425.1. Lineage (NCBI taxonomy): Eukaryota > Metazoa > Chordata > Amphibia > Caudata > Salamandridae > Pleurodeles > Pleurodeles waltl. Next base: position 72,198,146 of record NC_090439.1, read on the forward strand.
CAAGTCAGCCTGTTCCTGAAAGCTGGGAAGATGGTGATTTTAACACCACAAACTATTTGTTGATGCCATTTTCAGGGAAAAAAAACCACAAGCCTTTTTTGGCAGCCCTTTCCACAACACACCAATCCTGTTGGACACGCAAGGCATACATCACTACAGTAACATATGGCCAGGGTAACACACATGTGCAGGTGATAACACATATGCACCATGCTGTAGTACAGCACAATCAGTGCACAACACTAATACATACACCCACATGTACATAACACACCCACAACGTGACAGGCACACCACAGGAAGGACAGGTGCAGACATGTACCCTTTGAGAACAGCAGAAATACAGAGACCACTACAAGTGCCCTCAGGATGCCCACTATGTACACATTACACACACTACACCAAACAAAGAATAACATGGACATGTCAAAGGCAGACAGCATGCTCATGTCACAAAACTTCCAAATAGGCACAGATGCCTCAAGTCATGCTGTGCAAATCACTGCCAAAACAAATATCAACACCACACAACCTGCACCTATATAAACTTCATCTCAACAACACATACCTAACTTACCTGTAGCATGCAGAGACATCTGCCTGACGTATTGGCTCACACACATAGGAATACAAGATCAATGCCCTTCACATACCATATGCCAACTGTGTCAGAAGTGGTACCACAGTCACTGTAGTGCAACCTCACATGCAACACTCACTGACTCACAACACCATCATGTCTGTACCAGATACAATAAATGGCTTCACAGGGTACAGAGCCACAGTCAGACAGTGCAGATCATGGATGTCATAGTGGGACCCAGTAGGTGAAAACAGAACATCACTGACCTCACATGCACTGTGCCAAGGGACACATTTGCTAAGTAGCTGAGCTCCATCCCATAGCCTGCACTGTGCATGTGTCAACAGAATAAATGCACATTAATGTTTAGAAAGATAGGAGAGACACTGCTAGTTATGTTGATCACACTGCGACAATGGGATACACACCCTTTGACACCTCATGGCTGACACAAATATTAGCTGCCACTCAGGAACATCAAGGGAACAATGTAAAAGCCCACAGTACCATAGTCATGGCCTGCACTGTATGTACATCTTGGCAGATGACCATTTCATAATGACTTGAAGCCAGATTGCAAATTGGCCACCCTCCCATGCTGTATGTAGCGTGGAAGGAATGTGAAATATTTCTCGCTGTAGATCTGTCACCACAAGCTACATAGCATGATGATGCATACTCTCATGTGGCTGCCCCCTAAAACCTGAGGAAGTGCCAATAACCAATACCACCCAGGGGTGCTGCATGCAGGTTGCAAAAAGGAAGTAGACTGTGCTATGAACTCATATGAATGTGGCACAAATGCATGCCACACACTGCTGCACACACAGAAAGAGCCAATTGGACATCCAAAAAGTATATGTACAGGGGGGTGTACCGTCCTGCACAGATACATCCACCTCGACAAGGCAGCTAACACTACCTACCCTGCACAAGTACCCTAATGCAGGGTAGGTAGTGTTGGTGCACTGCTGTACATGAGCAACTGCACAGGGGACAACAAAGGGTTGCCAAGTAACTTGTCACACATGGGGAATTCTTGCATAGTTGAAATGTTGCAGGACAGTGCAACCAATTTAGGAGATATGTAGTGCATTCTCACTAACCAATTTCAAAGGCACTAAGTGTCACACCTCATCTGCAATGACACATGTCAAAAGGGATGGGATGTCCAGGCTCCGTAGTGCTACCATATTTCCACCACATCTGACCCCATTGTGTTCTGAAGATGTGTCATGTCCCCTCTAGTGATAGCACACTGATACAAAGGTGCACTACACAACACATGGTACATACAGAATGACTTTCAGTGTGGAATCCAAATCATATGTTCCAGCTCCTTGAGCCAAACACAAGATTGTCATGTCCAACAACCTATTGCTGAGGAAAGATTACAGAAGGATAGGAGTTCACACCAAACCACAAATGCATATAAGCCACACCCAGCTCTTTATATCAACTGCCATGCTGCATGACATACCAGTTGCAAGCCCTAACAACCAATTACTCCTTTAATCTTTTGCAGTGGGTCAGGGTTATGGCAGACAGCTATGGATAATGTCCCCATTTCTCAACCCAATCACAGCAGCAGAGCATGTATATAATGAGGGACATCGGAGGACACAGACTATTGTGGAGAGGGCATTTGGCATCCGGAAGTCCAGATTCAGGTGACTGGACATTACAGGAGGCAGCCTCCTATATGCCCCACACATTGTCTGTAAGATAATCATGACGTGTGCCATCCTGCACAACATATGTGTGCGGATGAACATCCCCTTATATGAGCAGGTAGATGACCTGCCCGAGGAAGAGGAGGAGGATGGTGGAGAAGAAAAAGGAGGGGTAACAGCACAACACAGCTGCTAGGACACGCCGCAGACTGCACACTGTTGATAACTTCTTCACTCAATAATCACATAACTCACCTTGTAGATTTTGTCAATAAGCACCTCACTTATTCACACAGTCCAGCTTTGGTGTCTTCAATCTCTTACACAAATAATTTAGGATTATGAGTCTAACCTCAGGGAGCATGTCACAAACCCTAATCTGAAGAGTACTGTAACACCATCACATGTGAAGCATAAGAGTGAACTGCCACCATCACACACATCACAATTAGCCTCATCACTTGAATGTGACAACTGAAGGACACAGTCTATGGACCACAACATATTAATTACATCCATGTTGCCAATTTGTACAACAATAGCTCATCACACACAACAACATGTCCAAATAGGAGGTAAATGAGGGGCTGAATATGAGGCAGTGGATTTCAAAATATGGTGAGACTGTAATGTTTGAACAGACCACTAACACAACTCAGTGTGAGAGTTGCAATGGCTTCATGGAGCATTTGTGCCATGGGGAGCACATCATTGGTGACAATGCTCAATATGATTAGCCCAGGTATGACAAGCAATGTGAGAAATGGAGCCTGCACAGTATATCAATGGAAATCACTCCTGCCACTGCCATGAGGCCTAATCCTGTCACAGGGTACACATGACCTCACACTTTGGACAGACACATCTGTGGAATGCGCATCAGAATGTATGAGAACATATGCAGCTAGGGCTGCAGGTCCACCACAAATACATTTTTATTACAATGCAAAATATTATGATTATTAACTGTCTATTGTGTTCAATAAATTATATATTTGGAATGTCAGCAGAGTGTGTCAATCACAGTATGTAACAAATATGTCCACATGTCCGACATATGTGTAGTCCACACACAAGTCATCCATATACTCAAGAACAACATATGGAGTCATTTGTCGGGTAACATTTGCCAGATTGCATTCATCAGCCATCATCAACAATGCCTGAGCTGTATATGTCATCTGAAATGTGAAGCTCTGTAAGACAATTATTCACAACACATACGTGAACACAATTCACATTCCATAACTCTTGCATAGTACTGACTGCCGTACATATGTGGATACACTGTTGTTACACATACATACATATGCATGACATGTGTATATTTGTATGCTGTTGATTCTGTAACACACACACTGGTATAACAGACCAATCACACACAAATCACATTGTTCAATGGAGTACCACATGTGGCCATACACAAAATACCAAACTATAGCCCAGCCAATTCAATTATTATGTTGATACATGGTGCATCAATTAACAATTGACAAAATCACGCAATCAGGAATGGAGTAAAAACAACTACGCAAATGCATCGAAAGTATCTGCATACTCAAAGTACATGACCCATGGGCCCTTAGCGTGATGTCCACCTTCGCATGCATCGCAATGCAGATTTACTGTAAAATCGACACATTAAGGTAATGCGTCAATATAAAAAGATGCACGTAAGTAATGCGTCTGAAATACTCACACAAATATCAGATGTGTCATGACAGAAAATGTGACGCAAGGGCACAGGAACTGGTGTAATAGAATATCCTGTTTACAGGAATGGTAAAGTGGGTGTACTTACACTTTCTCTTTACAGTCTGTGCCTCTTTTGACTGTGTGGTTGTGTCTTGGAGTTGGTGGTGTCTTCTTGCTCTTTTTTGTATCTTGTGGTGTCCCTCCTGTTGTGTTTTCTGTTGTATTTGATTGTTATGTGTCCCAGTGTCTGTGAATTTGTGTGTCAACTGTATCTTACTTTGTACCTGTGCTGTGGGGTGTCTCTCTGGGTTAGTTGTATAGGTTGGTTAGTAGGGTTAGTTATTTTTTTGGTGTTAAGTTTCCTTTCCTTACTTCTGTTCCTTTCTACTACATTTTTCGTTTTCAACCTGTACCCCAGTGCAATGTCTGGCAGAGGGAGGCAGACCTGAATGGGGGAGGAGGAGCTGGGAGGCTTTGTGTAGCTGGTAGCCCACTTCCTCCCATTAATATTGGAGATGGGTGGCCGTGTGATCCAGGGCTACCGGACAGAGGCGAGGTAGCTGTGGTGGGGCAAGGTGCTCCACCACCTGAAGAAGGTGTACCACAGCAGTCACAACGACCACCAGCTCAAGCATCGCTTGGCTGATCTGGTGGCCAGGAAGTAGGAACTTATGGACCATCTTGGTGTGGTGATTGGTGGCCCTGTTGGTGAGTCCCCCATTGGCAAACTAATTACTGTTCACAGCACTTGGATGACAGTAGCAGATGTGTTGGCGTGCACATCCATCACTAAGTCACACATTTCAGGGACCATGGCAACATCTGTGCCCCAGCATTGTGTCATGTATGACAAGCTAGGACACCACCAGAATACCATATGTAAGTGGATTGCGATAACAAAGTAAGACATTCCATGTATGCTGCAACATTGTCAGATTTTCACATACATCATCCCTGCCATTATGTTTACAAAGGAGGCACACTCGCCTTAGGGGACACAGGCAGTGGGGAATTTGATGCCATCAGCCAACTGTGACACACCAGTCATGGATTACTCAATGCATGAAAATTGCAGACTAAAATGTAGCTGCTTGTCCTCCACAAAGTGCCTCTGTGTGCCTTGCAGGACAAGCCAGAATACCTGAGTCAGTTGTCTTGCAGAACAGAAGGGTAGTGACATGTATCTGTCACTCAACTCCCCCTCATTCCATGGAGTTCCATCTTCTACAGATTGGCCACAAATGGTTGTTGCACGGTGTAGCACTACATAAGTCTCAGGCCCAGTGTAAGAGTGCACATGCGTGGCTCTCACTCTCCTGAGTGTCAGTCTCACTGTGAGTTTGCAGTGCTGTCTCTGTTGAACTGTCCACAACCTGGATAATTACCTCACTCCTCTGAAATAGTGCAAACTGCTATATGTTGTTCATTAGTAGTGACAGTGATAAGATACTAACCATGGTTTTCCATCCATATCTTTCAGGTGGACCTGCCCCCTACACCATAGGTGAAGTGGCAAGATTTAAGGACCCAGATGTATCCAGTTAGTGTGATTTTGTCTGTCCTGTGTAGTGTTGAAGTGTTTTGTGTGAGTGAGCATTGAGTATTGCACCCAATGCTAGAGGTGATGAGCTGTAAAATTATCAGAAATCTAAGTAGGCTGGATGATGACACTTTGTCACATTTAAGTGGTTCCCCATGCACGTACAGAGAGTCATATCTTGTGAGGCTTGTGGTGCTCAGTGGGCAGCATTGTGTGAACAAGGTGATGACAAGCCACATATAGGCCCATATGTGACTTAGATGTGCACTGTTGTAAAAATAATGGCACTGGAAAACACTGTAATTTGCACAACACAGTGATGCATCATTTTGTAGAGCAACTGGTGCATCCCTGTATTTTAATGTACATGTAGGACTGGGTGGACAATTGTTCCCCAGCATGGTGCCACTAAATTTGTACTCCACTTATGTGACACTTATATTGACTGTAATCGGCGTGCATGCAGGTCAATTCCAATCGTGTGCTGACATGGTTATGGGTGTGTGAGGAATGGTATTGACTTATGTGGTATTGATGGGTGTCTACACCTGGACACATGAATGTAGAGGTGATAGACCTATGGATACCAGCTTCATTTTTGTCATCACCTAACATATGGTCCACTCCCTGACTCCATGTCTGAGTAGGCATGCATTAGTGGATGACCTGGACAGTTGAGATTGTGATTTGCATGGCCAAAACCCCTGAGGCACAGGGGGTGGGAACAACAAATTTGTAGGTAGATGTGATGCTCACAGTGTAGGTGACAGTCAGGCTTGCATGTGTACCTATCAACACTGAACCCTTATGGCTACCGAACTGCATCTCATACTCCCAATAACAGATGTAAGATTCTGGTGACGTATGTTTGAAAATTTTACACATATGATGAGTGATAGTGGCCCTGATCAATGTGAAGTTGACACCTTTGCATTTTCACACATGGTACAAAATCTATGCAGATCAAATTTGGTTTGTTTCTTAATCTTGTTTAGGGTGGTATTGGTGTCAAGGAAATGGTGCTCAGGCAGCATTGTCGTTTCATCCATCAGGACCATTGTATCATCCGGAATGTGAGTAGGAGTTCATGTGCAAATTGATGTAGATAGTAAGCTAATTTTCTGTACATACTCCACACAATGCTGACACTGATGGTTGCCTGTCCCATTTTAGCAGCTGCCAACATGAATAACTACCAAGTCCATGCCTTTCAGAAGAGGGCATTACACTATTGGCACATATTGGCAGTGGAATCTGGGTTCAGGAGGATGGCACTCCGCTATCGCTCAGAGCGATCCACTGGTGAGTGGCAGGCATTCAGCCAAGGGTGACCCACACTGCCCACACAGGGTGGACCAAGCACCACAGCTGTGCAGGGCCCGCCCAAAGCTGTCAACATAATTATTGCTCCAGCTGCAGCACCCTCTACTTTCATCCCACAGCCAACCACATCTGCTGTCATGGACATGAGTGCCATAACTAACTTACAGAGGGATGTGATATAGGTCCTCAAAAAGTTATACTCCATAGAAAAGGGAGGTGGCAAAGAACACAAAGACCCTCAAGGACATTACGAGGAAACTGAAAAAGGCCAACCTCTGAATGGCATGATGTCACTCCTCACAAGTTCACTCCCCGCCCTCCTCTTTTTTTCTAGGTTTTTTGTAGGTATTAGGGGGTTAGTTATAGGTTAGGATAGGTTAGTGATTTAGTTAGGATAAGTAGGCTTGGGGTGGGTTTTCTACTTTTTATGCTTTACTATGTGGGTGGGTCTATGTTGGGCTGATGTTGGGGCTTTCATGAGTTTATTAAAAATAAAAAATAAATAAATAAAAAACACCAAAAAATAATATATTTGTTTAGTTATGGTTAGTAAACGTGTAGTTTAGTGTATGTTGTCCTGCATGTGTCCTGTCATATAAGGGGGGTGGAGGGTGAATGTTTAGAGTGTGCTTTTAAATGTGTTAGGTAAGTGTAGCATAGAGTAGTGAAGGTCTGTTGTGGGTTATGTAAAGTTAGGATAGTTAGGTTAGGTTAGGTTAGGATAGGTGTTAGTAATTTGTTTTCATTTTTTTATTATCATAATAAATAATTTGGGGTACTCCCTTTCTTCATGTGTCATATGCTTGGGTCTTAGGGTGTTCTAATGTGTGTACAGTGAAAATTGTGTGTTGTCCTAGGGACTCTGTCCTGCATCTAGATCCCTCTCTTGACATGTTCATCACCTCCTTATGACTAAACTGTCACCTGGCAGCTAAAACATATCTATCTATCTGTGCATCTGCCATCCAGTGTGCCCACCACTCAAGGTGACTATGTTGACCATGTATAGGACAGGTAGGTGTGGCAATTCAGATGTCATTGTATGGGTTTTGTATCGGAATGTTGGGCACTGTGGGACATTTGACAACAGCCTACATTTAATTCCTATCCTGCTAAACTGACCAGTGGCAATAATAGATGAGGTTGAGTCCTCTGTTTCATACCAATGTATTCTACTGGTACTCCCAGCCCGAGAACTGTTTCACAGACATTCCTGCAGCATACAGTGACTGTAGCATACATGTTTTCAACATGTTTCACACATTCAGTGAATTGTTTGTAGGGGATGAGACCAGCATCAACGTACATCATGTAAGTACCATGTGCATAGATACATGCCCACATATTCATGCACTCTTGTACTGACACTCCGTGACTTGCGACATCACAAATCCTAGGCATAGTAGATGTGTCACAGCACACAAAAACATACAGGTTGTGTAGGTGGTGTTTAATAACATGTGTAATAGTGCAATATTTACAATGTCCAGGTCTGTGACCCCATTCGTGGAATCCATCCAATTGTGACACAACACAAGCCCAGGGTTGAGGGACATCTCATGGTAGATCTTTGGGTAAAGTGTCTTTCAGTGCCGGGGAACATAAGTTGCCAATTGAAAAGTTAGAGACAATTGAGGTCCATAGCAGAAAGGTCAACAGTGTGTTGAGGAAGAGTGCATATCTGCAACAGTGCAAAATCTGGCATGATGTCAGGCACAGGACAAAGGAAAACACTGCTAGGTGTCATGGGCTGGTGCTACCGGGAACTCCTATGGGAGAAGATGATCTGTTCCACATCTTTATCCTCCGATGTGTGTGGTGCCTCCTCTACCCTTGATGGTGGTAGTGAGGAGGTAGAGGGGCCCACACACACTTCAGTGGTTGGAGATGTGGGCTCCCAATTCCCGGCAGCTGCCATCTGTGGCACCAAATATGGCATAACTGCAGCAAGGAGGAGCTTCTGATTTTTAAGTGTAGCAGCAACATCCCTTTGGTAGGCAGCCATGTCTGCCCTGAGGAAGACCATTTCCTGGTGCATGGAGTCCATTTTGTCTTCAAGCACGCTAATGCCAGTTTGGGAGGGCAGTTGTTGTGGCTTTTCCCTCATGGCAGCAGCTATGTCCCTCAGACACTCCTGGACTCCACACATTGGGGAGTGTGTGTGTGTCGGTTGGCTGCAGTCTGTTCTGTTGCAGTGACCATGCACGTCCGCATCCCCTCAAGGCTGGCTGCCATAGTTTGCATTCCCACCGCACTCCCTTGGCCAACTCCCGCTGGACTCCTACCACTGTCCTCCCAAAGCCGGTGCCTGGGTCCTCGGAGTCCTCTGCTCTGTCGGTGCAGGCAGGTCATACTTTTGAGGTGCTAAGTGGGGCCTGTGGGATGTCTGCTACTTCAGTACTCCTCCTTGCGACTGGAAGTGGTGTCTGCAGGTTTGCAAGGACTTCTTGGAAGTTCTCTTGGCTGATAGATGCCAGCTGATCATCCAGGTCATCAGGGTTCTTCTGGACAGGCAGATCTGCAGAGGAGCCATCATCCTCTGGAATGAGATGGTGTAAAACATTCTATCTGTTTTGTGGCAGTTGACAAGTCACGTGACTGACTTTATATTTGAGGCTCATTGTCATATTAGGGCCATATTTATGTAAAAGCGGTTCAGCACTCTGCTGTGCAAAAATAACGCTGCCCTGCGTCACTTTGGAAACACAATGATGTGCCGTATGTAAGTGAATACAGGGCACCCCTGTGTTGTCCCCCGCGGTGGTGCAAGATTCAGATGCCAACATCAACGCAGGCATCTTTGCACCATCGTTCAAGAATGTATACGTTGAGGTTTCTGACTGTTTATGTGCATGAAGGTGTCCCTTCCTGCACATTAACAATCACTAATGGCATTTTGACACTTCTGTGTGAGCTGTAGAATGCAGCACACACAGAAGAGCCAAATTGTTATTTACATATGATTATGTGCAGGAAGGAACACCTTCACACTCATAAACAATCATTTCTGGCATTTTGCTCTTCCTATGCATGCTGCAGAATGCAGCACACATTGGAAAAGCAGAAAAGGAGGAGGTATAAATGTATTCCTCCTCATTGCACCCTGCTAATGCCACCCCTGGGGCTGGCGTTAGTTTTGGCCCTACCTCAATTTGAAAATATTCCATTTATCTGAGGCAGCTTCAACATTTAATGAGTGTTGCTATGGCATGTCCACAGCAACACCCAGTGCACCACCTTCCATGCACAGTGATGATCAGGAGGGTCTGTATTTACTTGGTGACATTAAGCCACAAAAAGTGGCTTAATGCTACCTTGTCGATACGGGGCAGTGCTTAGCGCCACAGGAGCGTCACAGGGCCTATGATGCGCCCCTTACTTTCAAAGGATTGTTCAAGTACATCATAGCTGCAGTCTACAGTCCTGTGTCCCACCTGCATGTCACATGAATGGAAGCCCAGTTGGCACAATTGGCTGCGTCTAAGTGTGTTGTCCATCCTTATTGTGGCTTGACGCCGTCTTTTCATGTTCTACCCTCCCTTTGCAACCATTTACATGGTGAGGTCTTGCATTGGGTGTTGCTGTGCTCATGCCACAGCACCACGCATGGCATTTTCACCTGTCACAGTCTTACATGTTTCACATACACCCATGCTGTGCTGAGACACTGCACCACCCCAGGGATGGCATTGAGGGACACTGTGCTCTTGTTGCCATTGATGGTTCCTCATGTTGTCATTTGTGTTTATGTGCCACATTATATAGCACTCATAGACCTGGCAGAGTTCAGTTTGAACTCCTCTCTGTGTAGGTTATTTGCCTTACTTAACACCTATGTCCTCCCCCTCAATGCAGCCCTCCTTGCACTATGATACATGAGTACAGCATGGTGACAGTACAGCTCATGTGACACAAGCAGAGTGTTGAACCCAGGGATGGGCAGCATGAGTATGACATTTCTGCTGTGTACATCATTCTGTATGTGACAGTGCCTGATGATTAATCAGCCATTTCACAGGAGTTGTACTTAGGTCAAGGCCTGAAGCAAGTTATAATTTCATGTGCATCAGTCCAAGGGGCACTTGACTGCCACTGTGTAATTGACCACCCCCAACAGCTCAGTTAGTAGTGGCAACTGTTGTCAATGTAGAATACCCCATGGGGCAATGGCCTGGACATGGCAGGTTACTAACAGTTTGCAGACTGGCTATGGTATCTGTCCTGTGATACCAGATCAGTGATATGTTCAACACTACCCTCCAGGTCTGTTTCTGCATTTGCATGGCAGTGTAACCCCTATTAAATGGTTGTTGGTGATGTCTATGGTGTGCCCCTGGGTGCCCCTTCCAAAGCCCATGCACTTGGCATGGACAGAGCAAGGGGTCTCATACCTTGGCTCTTTGCCCTTCAACTGCCTGATTTGCTGGGCTCAGTGGGGCGTGTCCTGTTACACCCAATGCAGGCCAAAACTGGCACTGACGCTATTTGATCCATCAAAAATGTTTACTAAGTGCCCCACAGAGCTACCATGTGCAGACAGAATTCCAGCCGCCATCCCAATGTGTGACTCATACTGCCAAGTGCAAAGGGTACACAGTACTGGCAGTCTAACCAACACCCGTCTTTGCCATGCACCATCCCCCACCTGTTGATGTGGAGTTATAAAACATTATTTTCACAGCCATACCCCATGTATGTGTGTGTTTATTTCCCCATTCCCATGTGTCTGACATGGTTGTATCAGAATAGTTGTGGGCTCAGCCTGTGACTGTTGTGACCTACTGTTTGCTGTCTGTGGAACATATTTTCTGGAGTGGCACATTTCAGTTCAGCATCAAGATACGTGATTCAAAACAACTTCAGTTGAGTTGGTCTAGGTAGTGGCATGTAACCAATGATACAGGTCCAGCCTGCTATTCCCCCAGCGCCTGTTGAGTTAATTGTTCCATGTACCCAGAGGACACCCTGACTGAATGATGTAGGGATGGCTGCCTCATGTGAATGTGTTGTCTATGTGCAATGTAGTGCCGCTACCAGCACATGCCTGGGGTTCTGCTGGGACAGTTGCAATGACTTGTGTGCTGTGAGATGCAGCACACATGCATTTGGGCAATGAAGCAAGGCAGTTGCAAGGTGTTACTGCAAGGGACACCACTATGAAGAAACCCCAGAAATTGTGTTGACTGACTACTTGGTCTCTGAGGTCTTGGTTGTGTTTGTGGTGTTGATGTGACTACATGCAAGGGATATTGTGATGTCACAACCAGTGGCACAGTGATTATACACGCCATCCATCTCATGTGCTGCATTTGTACATGCAGGTATTTAGGGGTGGTGTTCTAAATATGTCCAGGTTGTGTATGTGTCAATGGTGCATGGCACTACCAAGGCGTAGGTACATGTGTAGCTTACTTTGGCATAGTGCAACTTGCTTAGTATGCATTGTGTCCCTCTTCGCTACTTTGACATGCATCATGTGAGTCCTATATGCCTCCCACTTCTTGCACTTGACATTTAAGCATTTATTTCCCCCATGCAACTTACCCTGCATTTGTGGTGTAACCTGGTATTCTGCGCTGTCCTGTCCTTGTATTCCTGTGACGATTTCCTCCAGAATGACCGCTGCAACCATCTCTTCCATCTCGTCCAAGCCCTCTTGCGGTGGTGGACTCCCACCTCTAGTTTGCAGTGCTGCCTTCCTGTTCCGTGCCATTTTTTCCTTTGTTCTTCTCTTGCAGTCATGCCAGCATTTCTTGCACTCAGTCACAGTTTTCCTGACCTCTGACACACTATTGTTCTTATACACAATCTGCTGCCAGATTGCCTCTCTCCTTCCAATTGGCAATTTAGAGGAGATGAAGAGTTAATGTTGGTGCTCCGTCACCTCTCTCACCGGTAATTCATGCTCCTCCCGCGCTAAAACAACACTTCAGTTTTTTGTTGTCCCTCCCCTGGGTCTTGTCTGTGTCCTCCTGTCTGGTTCCTGGTTGAATGGGATCTCCCTGTGGTCTCTCCTGGTTTCCTAGATCCATTTTGGGGCTCCTTTGCACTGTTCTCTCTGTTAGCGTCTGTTTTTGATGCTATTGCAGGCAAAAATGGCGCAGTTCCATTTTGCGACGTGTTTACCTGTCGTAAACTGGATTAGAGTCATTTTTCCTTCGTCAACATCATTTTGCCTTACGACAAGGCGCAATGGTTATCATCGGAAAAAATGACTCAACATTTTAGCACCACTCAGCGTCATAGTATAAATTGGATGTCCGAGTGGCGTTAAAAAATGGTGCCAGTCAGCGCTAACCTTTTTGGCGCAAAACTGTGATAGTGCACTTTTGCGTCGAAAAGTAGAAATCAGGGCCTGAGTGTTTTCTGCATAGATATGAAGTATACAAAAACTGATGCATGGAGTGCTTGAATTAATTTCAGCTGCTGGTAATTACTCGAGTCACATCCCAATACATTGTTACCTTACAAACCACGCCAACTCACTTTGGATCCAGCCATATGCGAATCATTCTCAATTCTGCTCAGTCCAGCCCGAACTGCCAGGTCAGGTCCTTCCTGAGCTGGAACATAAGTAACTAAAGACCAGCTTTACCCCAATAGGGGCTCATCGTCCAGTATAGCTTGGCTTCAGTGGTGCAGTGAACACATCTGTGCACACCTGTTGCACTTAAGCCATCACACTGAAGTATACAAAAGAGTGATGGATGGAATGCTTGAATTAATATATCAGCTACTGGGAATTTCTCTGGGTCTTATCACAATCCATTGTTATCTTGCACACCATGCCCCATTAGTTTGGATCCAGCCATATGCAAACCAGTCTTGACCCTGCTTCAATAGGAACAATCCATACCAAATTACCAGCCACGTCTTCTCTAAGCTGGAAAACAAGCAGGCCATGACCAGTTTTACCCAAACTCTAAGTCAGACCTAAATCCTTCAGAGGATGCTTAATTTACTGAAAAAATAACATCAGCCTTCTCCAAATCTAGCCATGCTGGTGCCCTGTTCAGAGCAGTGGAAATGTGAGGCCTTGCCTCCACACTGTTGTTTGTACTATACCTTTAATCCTGGTGCTTCATATTCCTGAATAAACACCAACTCTTAAACAACAAAATGCCTAGAGGCAAATATCAAGAGAGCAAAGGCATGCTACCTTGTTTAGGTAGAAAGCAACAATGGTTACAAAATACTATTTTTGTATTTTAATGGGATTAAGACGTCTGTATCATTTCCTTCCTATTTCAGGTCACATATTTAGTTCCAGGGAGAGTGGAGAAATACATGAAAGAACTAAGGGGTAGATTTAAGGAAAGTGGACCTGCACCCAGTGCAGCACCACTTTCCTTGCACCCCTTAGCATCCCCCTACTACCACCATGTGTGAGCCGTATCTAAGATATGTTGCACCATGGCACAGGGTAGGGGGACAATAGCGTCACCATTTTTGAAACTATTGAAGTACTGTTCAACCCTGAACAGTACATAGCAGCCTATTGTAAACAATGGTATATCCCCTTTTGATTCCTGCTCTGAGCAGACATCAAAAGTGCTGAAGAAAATGATGCAAAGAAATCTCTTAGATTTCTTTGTGCCATTTTTTTGCCCCCCCCCCAACGGGGGAATGCCCCTTTGCATACATTATGCTTGCCCAGGCATAATGTAGAGCAAAGGATCAAAAAATGGCACAATGCATGCATTGCGCCACGTTGTAAATATGGTGCGGCGAGAAGGGCACCTTCGCATCAAAAAAATGACGCTATGGTGGCTCTAGGCTGTCCTAAATCTGGGCATAAGAATCAGGCATGTCCAGAGGAGAAAAAGTTAAAAGAAAGAAAGCATTTAGGCCCAGATTTATGTGGGCCTAGCGCCATTTCAACACCACATTAGCGCCATTTTTTCACGGTAGAGATTTCTTTGCATCATTGAAAAGAGGCTCCCATTGTTTTCGATGGGCCTCTCCGTGCTTTGCAGCTTGAGTTTCAAAAAATGTTATGCTAATCCTGCAAAGCGCTGGACTAGCATAAATAATTATGACACTAGTCCCCGTGACTGTTGCCATGGTGCACCGTATTTTAAATATGATGCACACATGGTGGTGTTACAGGGGCGCTAAGGAACAAAGGGCCAGTTGTAGCAAAGTTTTGCGAGTCGCAAATGGGCCGATTTGCTATTTGCGACAGTGCAAAATCGGAAATGGGATGCAAAAAGCCCTTTTCCGACTTGCAAAAAGCGATGGGACCCGTTTGCGAGTCGCATCAGTTGCGACCCCATTTTGCAACCCGCAAATAGCAAGTCGCAATTTGCGAGTCTCAAACCTTATGCAATTGCAACTCGCAAAGTGCGACTAGTCGCAAAAAGCCCATTTTGCACGTCCCATTTACCACTAACTCAGAGCAGGTGGTAACCATTACCAAAGTATAAAAGGAGACCCAGAAGGCACCTAGGTTACTCAAGATGGCGGAGATATACCTGATAGCAGTGAGAAGGAGAGTCCACGCAGCCCAGCAGAGGAGGAGGAGGGGCCACAGACAGGAGAAGATATATAGAACAAGTGAGACTCTTTTTCAGCAAACTGAGGAAGAGATATACGATAAATACCACCTTAGCAGCGCAGTCATCCTAGAATTAATTGATTTACTGAAACCACAGCTAGAACACCAGA
This sequence comes from Pleurodeles waltl, assembly GCF_031143425.1. NCBI lineage: Eukaryota > Metazoa > Chordata > Amphibia > Caudata > Salamandridae > Pleurodeles > Pleurodeles waltl. The sequence goes on from NC_090439.1 coordinate 72,213,627, forward strand.
CTCTGCGTGGCTGCGCCATCCCTACGCATGTGCAAGTGCTATGCTCACTGCACCTCTTGGCCTCAGGGAGCTATCAGGGGGTCATTGCTGTGGCAGGTGGGGTATCCCAAAGTGCAGTGTCCAGGTTCCTCAGGGCCTTCCTAGATGCCTTAGTCACGCACATGTCTCACTTCATATACCTACCAAGGAATGAGGCAGAAATGAACAGCACCAAGCTGGACTTTTACCGCATTGCCCACTTTCCCCATGTCATAGGGTGTGTAGATGGGACACACATTCAAATATGCCCCCCTGCAAATCTGGAACACCTTTTCCGCAACAGAAAGTGTAACCACTCACTCAATATTCAGGATGTGTGTGACGCCCATTATGTCATCACGGACATTGTAGCAAAGTTTCCAGGCAGTACCCATGACTCATACATGTTTAGGCATAGTGGGATACATCAACGCCTGGAACGTGGGGAATTCGGAGACGGTTACCTCCTAGGTAGAGCTACAGACACTTTGCAGACATACACACAGGTCACTGTGCACAACAATCAGGACTTCCTAACAGTGTACTTTTTGTGCCCAACAGGTGACAGTGCATATGCTCTAGGGCCATGGATCATGACTCTGTTTTTAACACCCAGCAATGAATGTGAGAGGCAATACAACAATGCACATAAGAGGACCAGGAACCTGATAGAGCGCACCTTCGGACTCCTGAAAGCAAGATTCAGATGCCTCCACCGCAGTGGAGGTGCCCTCCAATATACCCCCATTACCGCATTCAAAATTGTGGTCGCATGCGCCATCCTCCACAACATAGCCACCTGACGTGGGCTACCTCTCACCCCTGCAGACCCAGATCCTGATGATGAAGAGCAAGAACAACCACATTGCCATCATGGGGATAGGAGTATAGCTATTCAAGACAGACTGAGACGGGAACACATCGCAACACAATATTTTGGAAGGTACGTGTCAACTCCAACCATACTCACCTATTGACCAAAAACTCCATTTGTTAAGTGGAACAAAAATAACTATTTTATTAGTGCAGAAATGAAACTATTTACAAGTACTGAATGTCCATGGGCATGAAAATGCAAACCAGGCATGTGGCACATTGACGTCATGTGCCACTTCTAATGGTCCAGGGTGATCTCTATGACCTTCTGCCCCTCCTGCCAGCCTGGCTGGTCCCTGGTGCTTTGTGGTGCTCTGCCTGGTACTCCTGAGCACCCTGCTGTGAGTGACAGAGACACTGCTCACTGTCGAGCCCCCCTCACTGTCCTGGGGTGTTTCCCCTGTGCCCCTAGACATATTCCGTGTCTCCATCAAGTCAATGATGTGGGTCAGACGTCCCAGGCCCCTAGCCACATCCCCAGCGAAATGGCCCATTTCCACCTGCAGCCCAACTGGCCTCCTCGACAGGCCTGTGGTGTTCATGGCGAGCCTGCCAATGGATGTGGCCATCCTGTCCAGTCTGTGCAGGAGCTGACGGTCCCTGCGCCGCCCACCCTCGGCCTGGGCCAGTAGTCCTCCCGCCAGTTCCCTCATGGCAAGGGCAAGGTCCCCAGTGTTAGTGCAGATCATGTCCATCCTTGAGTTCAGGTGCTGCATGCTGGCATGGTTATTGCGCACGAAGCGGTGCAGCACACCACTAATCCTCCCTAAAATTCGATTTTGTAGGCGCTGACCATGCAGCAGATGTGCCTCACTGGTGCTGGGAGGAAGTTGCCCGGATGCAGACTGCAGCCCTGATGTCCTGCACCTGCGACGCCTGCGCAGCGGTGGCTGCCCTGTGATTTCCCCTGTCTCATCCCTGCCTGTTGATGGGGCAGCCTCTTGTGATACTATTGCAGCAGGTGTGGCTACTGCAGGGATGCTGCTGACTGTGCAGGTGGGGGTGCTGGCGGGTCCTGAGGTGTCCTCCAGGGAATTGATCTTGTCCTGTATGTCCTGCCACAGCTGTTTCTTGGTGGCTTCAGGAACATTGAGGGCTGATTTTCCAAACAAGTCATCATAGTGCTGACAGCATTCGTCTGTCAGCACCTCCAGCTCCCTCTCAGAGAATTTCAGCTTCCTCTTCCTTGGTGTTCCCTCCATGGCAGCTGCTGTTTGTCCTGTGTGTAGTTCAGCAGTTATAAAAGGGTATGGTCCTCCCTCCTCCCAGGTGTATTAGTAAACTTCCTGGCTGTGATGTCATCATCATGTGCCAGGAAGTGTTTCCAGAGTTTTCTGGAGTGGTTTCTGGAGTGTTCTGCTGCACCTGTAATCAATTTACAAGTTAATCGCAATTTGCGAGATCCACTCGCTAATTGCGAGTTCGTTTTTTGCACACTCGCAAAAAGCGACCTCGCAATCGGCGGACTCGCACACTGCGTTGCGAGTCCGGGTGCGAGTCGCTATTTCGGCACGTTTTTTTTTCTGCATTCCAATTTGCGACTCGCATTTTGCGAGTCGCATCAACTCGCAAAATCCGAGTCGCAAATTTTTAGTTTGCTACATCTGGCCCTAGGTGCAGCTCCACTTTTCATAAATCTGCCCCTTAATTTGTTAGACAAAGCATTCCAAGCAACGCATACAGACTGAAGCAGTACAGTTTGTGGTATAAGGGATCATTTAGGAAAAGGAGCATTGCTCTTCAGTCCAAGATGCCTTTCGATGATCTCAGTGCTTTGTAGACAAATATATAAACACAATCTGAATTTGTAGTTGTAAGCACTTGTTGATAAACATAGTCCTTTTGTGCAAAACTTTGAAGAACATTGCGTTTCCATCTAATTTTCAAATTATTTCTATCGTTTGTCCAATTCGTTTCTTGTTTATTAATACTAACTTCGCTTCAGCATGGATTTGATTACTGAGAAAGCAAATGTGCTCTTTTTGCTGAGGCACCATGAATTTGAAGCTATTGCACTGCCATAATGATGGAACAAAAATGATTTAACTATGATTTTTCTTTTCGAGAAAAATGATAACTGGCAGAGGTCAGGCATACATTGGAATGGAGCTGTGAAACGCTAATTATTATCTCCCTTTGGTTTAACGGCATTTTTTGTAAATGAGATCTGCTTCTGAATTTCGAGGATTCTGTCGCCTAATTATCACATTAGAAGGCAGAATTCACTTCTTTGCTGCCTTTTGCCACCATGTATCCTCACACTTTTTGAATTGGTGTCATATCATTTTATCAGAGATGCATGTTTGTTTTAAAAGAGTCCAGGAACCGTGAAAGGACATGCATTTTTAAGGTGACTTTCAGCCCTAATCATTATAATTAGGACTACATAAATGTTCTAAGACTGAAATTAAGAATTATTTTAGACTGTATATTGGGAACACCGGAAAGTATTCTTGCAGCCACTGCTGCCAATTTAGGGTCTGATTTTGAGTTTGGCGGACGGGTTACTCTGTCACAAATGTGACGGATATCCAGTCCGCCTTCATAAAAGTGTATTCTATCCTATGGCACTTGTAATATAGTAGATGAGATATTAGTCCCATTTGTGACGGAATACCTGCCCGCCAAACTCTAAATCAGGGTCTAAGGGGCATATTTAAGAGCACCTAGCACCACTGAAGCGTCACTTTTAGTGACGCTCCGGTGGCGTAATGCACTGCACCGTATTTACAAGGTGGCGTTAAGCCACTTTTTGTGGCTTAACACCACCTTCTAAATAGGCCGCTTCACACGCAGCACTTTGCGGGGAAGGGGCATGCAATGGGTTTTGCTTTGGGCGTGCCACGGCAACATCTATTGCATTTTGACGCTGCCCCATATTTACAAGTTTTCGTAAACCTGAGGCAGCACCACAATCTAATGTCAGCCCAGGGGTGGTGTTAACAGGGTACATCTAGGAGAAATGCTTTAATTTCCCCTTGTTTTTTGCTTTTTCTATGTGTGCTGCATTCTCAACACAGCCATCCTTGTACAATGATGCAAGGGTTGCTGCGTAGGCGCACAGCAGCAAATTCAGTATCGGCGCAGGGGGCAGCACAGGGTTGTGCCGTATTCTATTTAATAAGGCACATCCTTTAGTTGAGATGGTGCCCAACACTGCCAAATTTAGCGCAGCAACACGCACCGTAATTTCCCCTTAAATCTGGCCCTAAATATTTGAAGGGAAAGATGTGGATTCCTTTGGGAAGTGCTCTTAAAAGACGACTGAACTATTTTTGTGGGTAGGGTGCTGCCAATAGAGTTATATCACTGGCCATAGAATTTGTGAAAAATCCAAGCAACACACAAACAAGTATATCAAACTAGCAACGCCCATCTAACAGGAAAGTGGTAAGGGTCCGGTATGGAAAAGGTAGTGCTTTGTGAAGCACATTGTCAGAATTATATTTCTAAACAGTGGTGTGGTAGCTCACTGTCATTTACAGACAACCCACTTTCTTTTGAAATGGCCATAAAATTCACATTGTCACACAGTTTTACTGACAAAACTATAGAGCACACAAATATAATGCATAGAAATCAGGTTTCAGCAAATATGTATTATTTGTAATTCACCAAGTAAAGTGTCTTGATTTGTTTTGATCCTATTAAAATATTTGTTTCCATCACACTTCAGAATAACAAAAATGTGTTTAATTTGCACTTTCCTAACTGCAGATAGATTTTGAAATATTTGCATAGTTCATTTACAGGCATTTGTATGTTCTTGTGCACCAGAAAAAAATAGACATCCTTCAGCTTTTCATTTCTACTGCAGCTGCCCCAGCAAGATTGCCAGATAGTTTACTTTATAAATTCATCTAAATTTGCAAACAAGAAAGAAGGTTAAACACCAGCCTCTAAGTTAAAAAAATAAGCAGCTATTTGTCAGACAACATAGCCTGACATTTGATCTTTGTCTTTGAACACAGCAAATGTGACAAGATAAAAACAAAAATGAAAATATTTTGTGCTCATTCACTTTCTGATGTATATCATGTTTATTTTGAGGGTGCTGCAGCACCCCCACATCCCTATTTCCAGTGCTTTTAGCACTAAATAGCATGATTTCATCCCCCAAAGTGCAGGATTGTTTGGCTGAATTTTGTGACTATTAGGAGGGAAAAATACTCCACCAACAATGCCCTGGTGTTATAGGAGGAGGGGCACAGTATTAGGTAGTGCAACTGTGTCTGCTGCAGTGTATAACTAACTCTCTGTATTTGGTGACCATCAACGGGCCAAATTAAATTGCTCACAACACCCTGGTGTTACAGGAGGAGAGGCACAGTGCTAAACAGTGGTGCTGGAACAATTTTCATAGGGGGAGTGCTGCATCAATGTTTCATCACTGAAGTCATAGGGATTTGTTAGACCTGGCATCCTTGGTGTGGTTCCCACTAACTTTTTGCCTTCAGACCTCCTGTTTTTCTGTCTTCAATTTTATGTTTACTTTAGGATTCTTTGCACTTTACTACTGCTAACCTTTGCTAAAAGTGCAGGTGCTCTAACCTCTAGAACATGGTGATATTGGCCTATCCATAACTGGCATATTTATTTTACTTGTAAGTCCCTAGTAAAGTGCACTATATGTGCCCAGGGCCTGTAAAATAAATGCTACTAGTGGGCCTGCAGCACTGATTGTGCCACTTCCTACAGTAGTCCTTTAAACATGTTTCTGGCCTGCCACTGCAGAGTCTGTATTTGCAGTTTAAAACTGTCATTTTAACCTGGCATGTGTATCCACTTGCCCGGCCCAAACCTTTCTTTTTATTACATGTGTCACCCCTAAGGTAGGCTCTGGTTGGCCCAAGGGCATGGTGCAGTGTATTTAAAAAGTTGGACATGTACTTTTATGCTTAGCATGTCCTGATACTTAAAAACTGTTAACTATATTTTTCTCTACTGCAAGGCCTATTTCTCCCATACGTTAACATGGGGGTTAACTTAAAGCAACCTTTAAGTGTAACTTCCAAGTGGGAAAGGACAGAAAATTGGAATTTGTTGGTTTTGGACTCATAATTTAAAATCACAACTTATGGTGAGGTTGTATTTTAAATCAAATGTCTGAAAATGGCACTTTTACGTCTGGGGTAGGTGACAGCTGGGCTTTGTGCATTCCATCTAGACTGTCACACACGAAGAGAGCTCGGATGTGACATTTGCATCCTCATGGGCCATCACAAGAATGATGCTTCTCCCTGGGCTAGATGGGAGGGAGGAGCTGACACACCTGAATAGGGTAGTACCTCTCCCCTCACAAATGGCTGCATAACCCCCTATTGAGTGTCTGGAGCCAGAGAAGGAAGGGCAGGGACCCTGTGAACTTCAAATGCCTCTCTTTGAAGTCTCCCCCATTTCAAAGACTCAACTGGGTATAAGTACAGAAACACAAACCTCAGCAAATCAGTACACTTCTGGATCTAAAATGCATTCTGCCAGGAAGAAGGGCTGATGTGCTGCCAGGAGGGACTGTCACTCTGCTCTACTGTGTTTCTGTGTTGGCCTGCTGCCTCTTGTCTGGGAGTGAGAACAACCAGAACTTGCACTCTACATCTTGTACAGAACCAAGGAACCCCAATAGCTTTCTGGCTTGCCTCCTGTTCTGGATGTCTTTGGGCAATCAAATACTTCTCAAAAACAAAAAAACTAGGAGGGCCTGTGAAGTGGAAGATTCTGAGAAAAGAATGGTCCTGGGCATAATACTCACATATAAATCACAAAACAATGGATGCACAGTTCCACAGTAAAGATGGTTGATGAAATCCCAATCTGGGAAAGATCGGTAGGTCCCGGTGGGAGTCCTAGATCAGGATAAGAGCCCTCACTCACCGTTTGGTGACTTGATTCATCCTCGGGCTTTGCTCTTCATCAGGCCGGCACTGCAATGCCTGACGGGACCCTCAAGGGGGTTCTATACCGGAGATCTTTTATTAGAGATGTTTGCCGGTAGGTGAGTGCAGTTATGTGGGATTGGTGAATACTGCTGTTACAATTGACAAGAAGGGACAATGACAATAGAAACATTTATTTAAAAAATTGCCCTCTTTTTGATTAAAAAGATTAATGTCTATTTTACCCTATTCAAGTATGGTGTCTAATGACCTCAAACCCTATATCTAGGGATTTGGTAGAGGCAGGATTGGAAGTCCCTATACTGTCAAAATGAAAAAGAACAACATGTTGCTCGCTCAAATAGTCAACAAAGATCAAGGTGTGATTTGTCAGGACCTAAAAGGACAGACCTAATCCTCAATCCCAGTGGGATGACGGATATCAGATATCAAATCAGGCTCCAATTGAGCACATAGCTCTGTGATTGTGGCCCTGTCCAGTCTATAGTTGAGGTAATACATGCCTCTCTTCCAGAGTAACCAAGTCCACAAAGGGTCTGTACACGGGGGCTTGACTTGTCCTCTGATTCCTCCACAGTGGTAGGTATCTAAGGAACACAAAAGTGAGTAGCATGTCAGAGTTTAAACAATCGAACCACCACCTCAGTGCACTTAGAGCAGGAACATGATGGGACATTGGGGATGAGAATGTATGTGCAAAAAATGGAAATTATGCAGTTTTCGATTATCTGAATTTTGTCCACCACCATAAAATGTCACCCGCCTGCCCTGTTTGTAGGGACAGGTGTAGGTGAGGTAACTCTGCTGGTGTAGCACGTCATGGCGGAAGGTGGTCTTGCACTGCCGTGCTATTCCTTATTGGATAAAATGGGGCTCTGTGGAGTACAGTGGCCAATGGGGATCACCGGCGGAGGTGACTGTGTACACCGCCTCGGACGTGACCGCCATTTTCTGTCCATAATCTCACTCAATTCCTGACTTTCCACAGGACAATTCCTACACTGCGTGTGGTGCTGTGACCTGTGTCTGGATCCTGCCATGGCTCGTGTGACCAGGGAAAGGGTCCCTGCCTTCACTTCAGAAAAGTTGGAGCATTTGGTGGATGGGGTCCTACCAAAGTAAGGGCAGCTGTATGGGCCTCCAGACCAACAGGTGAGTACACCTTGGGCACGAGGCATGTGACAGGTTTGCATGGGGATGTGTGTGCAAGCATTGTGTCATATGGTGGGGTCGTATGTCTGGTGGTAGTGTACATGGTGGGTGGTGAGTAATGTGTGCGCCAATCGTGATGGAAGGGGATTTGTGAGCCATATGTGTTAGAGGGTGGATTGTATGGTTAATGGTGTTGTCGGGTCTGTGTTTTCTTTGCAGGTCAGCACCCATCAGAAGAAGGGATTGTGGTGTGCCATCGCCAAGGACGTGCAGACCCTGGAGCTCTACAGCAGGCAGAGCACCCACTGTAGGAAGAGGTGGGAGGACCTGAGACGCTGGGCCCGGAAGACCTTTTGAGGCCCAGCTGGGGATGGCCTCCCATCGAGGGCAGGTTGCCCGTCGGAACCTGACCCCCTGATGACCCGCAAACTGGTGGTGGCCTACCCAGAGCTGGATGGGCGCTTGAGGGCGTCACAGCAGCCACAAGGGGGTGAGTACAGTGTGCGTTACAACTATAATTGGTAGGTGGCATGGGAACCTGGTGGTGGGTGTCAGTTAGTGGGTGCCCCTTAATGCCAGCTTAGAGAATGCGGCATGATCCAGCTCAAGAGTAAAGTGTGTATTGCTAAATCTGGTAACATAGCTAGGTTGCATACCATGTTAGATAGGGCATAGGGGTCCCAGGAGGGGTGCTGTTGGCGGTGTTTGGCTCTCATCTTGCTGTGGTACCTAGCCAATGTAATGCCAGTGCGATGCATGAGACACAATCATGAGCCCTGTGTCTGATGGTAATGTGTATTCCATATGTGGTGTTAGTGCTGTAATTGACCCAGTGCTCCCTTTCTCTCTACCCCCCTTTCTTTTCTGTTATCCTGTCCATGTGTGCATTAGCATCATCTAGCGGAAGAGCAGGGGCACCAGCGACAGAGGGAACTGCATCGCACAGGACCCAGGAGGCAGAGTCCACCGACGCTGAGGGGACCAGTGGGACTGAGGGCGAGGGGAGCACCACGGAGGAGACAGGAGTTGACAACACTGACTCTGATACCTCCTCCGATGGAAGCTCCCTAGTGGTGGCGGACACCTCTGGGTCCACCCTAGCTACAGGTACAGCGGTCACCCCTCGTACCAGCACCACCCTCCAGGTAGCCCCTCACTGAGTTGCCCGTGAACATCTCCTTCGCTCCAGGCACCTCAGGTCTTGCCCCAGTGAGCCCTGCTGCCTTGAGTGAGGAGGCTATTGACCACCTGAGAACCATCCCTGTAGGGCAGTCAACCATTGTAAATGCCATCTAGGGGCTGGCATCCCAGATGCAGCAATGCAATGCATTCCTGGAGGGCATTCCCAGTGTATTGGCGGCCCAACAGAGATTGTTCCAGGATTTGGTCTCCTCTCTGATGGCAGACATTGTCCATGTTCCTACTGTCCCCCTCCAACTACCACTTCCTAGTCCCAGTCTCCTCACCCACACCCATCCCATGCACACATACAGACAAGTATGAACACATACCATCACACAAGAGTGGCACAAACAAACACAGGCAGCACACTTCAGGCCACAAGCACTCACACAAAAAACAGACAGTTGCACACATAAGAACATCCACTGCCTCCACTGTCTCCCCCCTCCACTCACACCTGCATGCACTGCATCAACAGCCACCAACATCATCACCAAACCAAGCAGCAGACACACACCTCACTTGCAGACACCTCCACAACATCCATCCACGTGTCCCCTGTGTCTTCTCCCACTCTGTCTGCCCCACCTCCTAAAAGACACAAACGTATGCACACAGACTACCAACAGCCACCCACCTCACATCAGCACACTGCCCATGCACCTGCACCCAAGTCCAGCAGACGTACACCTCCAACAACCACTCCCTCAACCTCAACCTCCACTCCCATCCTTCATCCCACCGCACCGTCCCTAAGAAACCTTTCCTTGCCCAACTTCTTCTCTCCCTCTCTACCCCCCATCCTGCCTGTAAGAGCAGGGTCACAACAACCCAGCCTAGCACCTCACCCAAACAGATCCCACTCCACCAGCCAGGAAAGGGAAGGATCCCACTCCACCAACTAAGAGGGGCAAGAGGCCCCCAACAGCAGTGGTCAAGGTACCCTCACCTCAGGCTGGGACACAGCAGCTCTCACATCAGGCTGGGACACAGTAGCCCTCACCTCACGCTGGGACACAGCAGCCCTCAACTCTAGTAGAGGGCATGTAAGCCACCCTCAGGGACTGTTGTACAAGGAGCCCTCTCCAGAACCATTGAGCAAGTTCCCCACCTCAGAGACTGTGACCTTGTACTCCCCAGCTAAAGGTTATATGCATGGAGCCCCCTCCAGAACCAGTGGGCAAGTCCCCCACCTTAGAGACTGTGACATTGCACTCCCCAGCAAATAAAAATGGGCATGGAGCCTCCTCCAGAACCAGTGGGCAAGTCCCCTACCTCAGAGACTGTGACCTTTCACTCCCTAGCTAATTGTTGTGTGCATGGAGCCCCCTCCAGAACCAGTGGGCAAGTTCCCTCAACTCAGCTTAAGTGCCCCCCACCGCCTTTTCCCCTGAGGTGCCTGGTTATTCCCAACATGATGCCCCTGCACAGTGTAGTGCAGATTACGTAAGGGAAAGAGTTGGGGCTTGTACTTTGCCCTGTGGCCATGTGAGCCTTTTGTACTTTGAACTGGCCATTAGCCCTTTCTGCACAGTCACTCATGTGTATTTTGTTACATTGACAATATGGTGGCTGTTTTCATCCAATAACACTTTCTGTTCTGAAATGCTGTAGTCCTTGCATTATCATGATGTGCGTCCTGTGACATTGGTTTTCCTCTGCAGCTGGTTGTGTGTGCGGTGTGTGTGTGAATGGTGTGTGTTGTGCGTGTGTGTGTCACTTTTTCTTTCCTACCTCCCTCCCTTGTGTGCTGGGCAGCTGCACTCACGGTCGTCGTCTTCATAGGCGTTGGTGTTCCAAGTGGAGCATGGCAGAGACGAGCATCGGGAAGACTTGCAGTTCCAGTTCCATGCGGCATTGTTCTTATCTGTGTCTCGGAGGGTGAGTCTTTGGTCTTCTGTGTTCTGTTTCTGCAAGTTTTTTTATGGCTTTGGTACCGCCCCGGAAATTCTGGTGGTGTGCTGTGTCATAATATAGTGGGTGGTACCTTGTCTTCCACCTGGCTGTTCATGGCTACCGCCATGGTCAGTGGTGTTTACAACCTGGCGGTTGGGGTGGTATATTTGCTGTCAATGGGAGTTTTCACTGCCGTGGCCATAATTTGGTGGTAATTACCGCCAGCCTGTTGGCAGCGTTACCGCCACTTTATCACTCACCGTCATAATGACCACCTGAGTCTATTTGTGACAGAGTCTGTTCCTAATGGAGGATAGCCTATGCCCTTTACATGATTGACTAGTCTCATTATACTGATAAGGCTACTGGATTTGGGAGACAGGATCACATGGATTGTGGGTACTAAGCGTCGGATTTATACTCCCGGGCAAAAATCACGCCCAGGAGTGGGTGGGTCAAAAAAAATGACGTACGGCCGCTTTTGCGCCGTTTTTTAGCACCTGCAAAAGGCAGGCGTTAAGGGACCTGTGGGCTCTGAAGGAGCCCAGAGGTGCCCTCCCATGCCCCCAGGGACCCCCCCTGTCACCCTTGCCCACCCCAGGAGGACACCCAAGGCTGGAGGGACCCATCCCAGGGACATTAAGGTAAGTTCAGGTAAGTTTTTAAAAAAACTTTTTTTGTGGCATAGGGGGGCCTGATTTGTGCCCCCCTACATGCCACTATGCCCAAATGACCATGCCCAGTGGACAGAAGTCCCCTGGGTATGGCCATTGGGCAAGGGGGCATGACTCCTGTCTTTGCTAAGACAGGAGTCATTTCTATGGGGGTTGGGAGTCGTAAAAAATGGCGCAAATCGGGTTGAGGCAAAAAAATTGCCTCAACCTGACTTGCCCCATTTCTTGACGCCCAAGCCCCATATTCCCCTAAGCCGACGCTGCGTGGTGTACGTCGTTTTTTTAACGCACACCAGACGGCGCCGGCGGCTAACGCCGGCTAACGTCATTCAATAAATACGGCGCCCGCATGGCGCTTCAGAATGGCGTTAGCCGCGCTAATGTTTTTGACGCAAAACTGCGTTGGCGCAGTTTTGCATCAAAAAGTATAAATATGGGCCTAAGTATGATTCCACACCACATGACGCCTGCCAGCCTAATCCAGGTTCTCCAGCTAACTAGCAGTGTATCTTCTCTGACCGAAATGATTGTAGCAACCAGGCCTATGATAAGAAAGACTCCTCAGGGGAATCATAGTGGATCAGATCCCATCCCTTTCTCTCAGTTACCAAAAGTCTCATACAGGCAAAGACCACAGAGGAAGAATATAGTTCAATATGGATTTATTGAAGTAACTGCATCTTAGATAAAAGGGCATGTCTTGCAATAACTAGGATGATACAACACAATAAAAGTGAGCAGGTGACTAGGACAAAAGGGTGTTATTATAATGAAACAGCTGTCATTCTAAGAAATAGTCTCCACTCGTGAGTGTATGTTTTCTGTGAGTGTTGGAGACACAGCACATCACATTTGTCGGCAACCCTATCTGACTGTAGCCTTGGAGAAAGCACAAAGCTAAATAAATATCCTACTACTAACATGATGCTTTCCTAGACAAAAGTACAGTGAGATAAAGAAAATAAAACAGCACAGCAAATGTTGCCTTTGCTAGAAAAATAAAGCAATGCTGAATAAGCTGTAACTGGATTAAAGTGCACAGCAGCAGGCCTAGTAAGCTAAAACAACACGCCTAAAACATGGGCAAAATAGCTATACAACATTCTCCCCTTGCCGGTCAAAGGTGGTTTAAAAGCTCAAGGTAAAAGAAATCTAATAAACTTGTACGCCAAAAAAAAAGTATATGTCAATAGTGACAAGTTAAGAGACACCAGGGCAGGAAAATGACAATTTGAACACATAATAAAAGAAACCCAAATTCAATAGTCAGTGTCACTTTGGAAATCACCAATTACATTTGGGACAATTGAAGCCAGGAGACGTTTTACTTCGGCAGGTGGTAAAATATCCAGATCATATCTTAGGAAAGCCACAGAGCACTCGTGTTCCAAAGCCCGAGCTCCAGCTGAGGCAGCAGCATTCCGTGTCATGCCCTGCATAGAGTTAAGAGTCATGGAATCCACAAAAGGCAACTCATAAATGACTTCCCGTAGCAAACGCATCCTCAACGCACATGTCTGATAATGAGCCCTCATCAAGAACATCAACAGATCAGCGTCCAATGAAAGTAAGCGCTGCACAGGAAGACAGACTTTCAGTGCACATTCAAAGAGGCACCAGAGGCATCTAAACACGGGCTGCACACGATCCAAAACCTGTCGGAATGACAAAGACCAGTCACACTCCAGTTGTTCCAGAAGTGGTGCTCTGAAATACTGCATCATGTTTTCATGACACAGTTATGCTGGTGGTAGCGCTTTCAGTACTCCTTGCTGTGATGGGACAGCCATTGCACAGAAAAAGCAGCAACAGCAAAATGCCACCTATCATTGCCAAAGTAATCGGAAATCCTCTGAAAACACTCGAAAATATTGAATGTATGGCTCATGGTGTTAAACCGAATATAAAGGAAAAGGTGTGAACAGGACCAGAACCAACAGACTTTAAAAAATGGGGGATTCCAGTAGTACTGGACAAATTAAATATTTGCCCCATGAGTTCACCAAAGTGTCTCAGAAAGTTTGTAGTTAGAAGGGACTGAATCTCCACCAATGACCTCGCAACCTGAAGCACATAGGTCTTGCATGCAGATGTAAGTGCCACATGTTTTTGAAACAATAAAACCTTTGGTCTGCTCAACTTGTCAAATTTCACATCAGAAGTAATAATATGAGGCGAAATGTCTGCTACTCCTTGAAACTGCGTAGGGGGAAAAAGGACATTCCTGCAGCACCTAACAATTTGTGAGACCGGAACAACGTAAGCTATTCTGGCTCGCATGCCATAACATCTCTCACTGTTAGGAAGCACATAGCTGCCATTTGAGAGCACCTGGAACGCAGGTCTAATCAAGGGAACTGGGAATGCCTTCAGATAAGAAGCCAAATTTGCCATGGAGGCATTACATGCCCCCATGCAAGGACAGCTGTATACAAACCATTGAATGGCTCACAGAAGTCTCGCATTCACTACCTCAAAGAAAGAACTCTTTCATGCCATTGAAACATTTGTACAAGAAAAGAAGCTCCCAGACCTTGTGTATGTAACTATCTCCAAGCCTTTCATATCTACCCACTGGAATGTTTTTTAAACAGGATGTAAATTGAAGTGTTGAAATGGGCAGATTTATAACCCCATGTATTAGCCATTCAACAGATGGTATTTCAGCCACAGTAAAAGGCAACTTTTCCAACCTTTCAATATTCAACATGGCATATATTGCTTCTTTCAGCCAATATTTGCTGTTGTCATGTTAAATTAAATGTGGAAATAAATCTCCCTTGAGCTCCCATGTTTCCAGGGAATGGGACCTGCTTTCAATGTTTATAGTGTTCAACCTAACTGCATAATGTATCTTAGCTGACTTTGTCCATGTTGCAAAAATGATACATCACTCTATACTATATCTATTGCAGAGGATACAATAATATTCAAGGTGTATATTCGGTCAGACAAGGTGTTAATCCCATTATCTACAATGGCTAATGCTTTTTGTAAATTTTCCTGATCTATTTGCCTTAACCAGGCAGTCACGTCTTGCTGGGAAAGCTTCCATATTTCATTATATGCAACATATAAGAAGCATTTTCTGTGTTGTATTTTGGAGCATAACAGGAAATCTTGTAAATCTGTGATATTGGACAGGAGACTTAGATGTTCTTTGGCAGCATCCAGCATGGAACCCTTCAACCATTGCTGGCATAGTTTCCCTACATTATATGTTGTCACTAAAGACACATAGCGAGAGTCCAGCCCATTCATTCTAAACCCCTGAGGAGTTAACAAAATGCATCTGGTACCCATTGGTATCTACAGACCAGAATAACCCCCCACGAGGATGCACAAGTGATGTGTTAAATGTACCACTCTGGACCCATTCTGGAGCTGATCTTCAGACGTATTTGTATACTTTTGCCATTTGTAAAATTTAGCAGGGATGGGAATACTGGGCACATTCGGTCCCTAATGTTTGCTAAGCCTAAACAGCTTGTTTGTTGTAATGTGTCATTTAGAAATATCATTTGAACAGGAATCATACATGCTCTAAATAAACCTTCTGTTCCTCTTATTTACCAATTTTTTGTTCCCCACTCACTGTTTAAGTCAATGTACTTCACCCAGCACTCATAGCCTTCTAAAGACAATTGGAAAACAAAGGAATTAGAATAAATCAATGTTGTATCTGTCAATAAAACATGTTGACTTTCCGTTTCATTATGCCCAGAAAAATATGCACTTTTTTCAGTATACATTTTAGAACTGCCCACTGGTGGAGTCGGGCAGTGTTACCATTGTATATATTTAAAAATGGTCTTTGGGGCACTTGCTCTGTGAATGAAATAATGTTCATAGTAATTATAACAAAACTTATCGCCATAATTTCCTTTAAACTGGTACACCTCTTCATTTTCAAATACTGTATAATACTTTACATCAGATATCATAGCATCAGCAGTTTTCACATCCCAATCATTAGAAATCACTAGGGATGTGATTACATCTGTCATAGAGAGTTTGAATACATGTGGTATTTGAATGACCTCAGTAGGCCCATATATGTCGAATAATACTTTATACCAAACAATCCAACCAGGAATTGGTATGGCTGTAATGTTCACCAGGGACAAATCTCCGTGAATTTTGTGTGATGAAAAATGTGGTTTTAGGACCTCATCCAGTAGTTCAACTGTAGAACGTTCAGGAAGAAAATGACCAGTCATAAGGAGAAAGAAAACAATAACAAACCTAATCCAAAGGAGGAAGGCAAGTACAGTCAATGAGAGCCAAAGATAAATCCATGGATGAATGAAATAGTTAATTTTAGGCCAATGTATCAGCTTACGTGCTCTTGACAGTTCTGTTGCAGTAGAGGCAGATGAGTCTTTTAAGGTGTCATTTACGTTGACAAAATAATCAGAATCTGTTCGTGCAAAAACTGGAGCTGTGTTTTGAAGAGGAGAACTTGCTGGAGGCTTCATTGGTGGGTCATAGTAAATTACGACATCCATTTGTGTAGAACTTGTAAGAAATTGCTCATTATTTTCATTACTGATCGTGGAAATAGTTGTAAGTAGAATGAATGAAAGCTCATTTTCCCCCCTTCCCAAGCTCGGAGAGGTGTCAATGTTGCTGTTGAAGACTTGTAGGGGAACATCCTGGCCTGTAGTGGTCAGGAGTCGCACACTACCCAGAAGTCCTCTAGGTCTGCTGTGCAGGATTTGCCACATGGTGTAACTTGACATTGTCGATGGAGACAAAGCGATTTTCTTTAGAGCCAGGGAGTAGTGGTAAATTCACAGTTCTGGTACTGTGTATACCCAGGACTGGAATTGGTGCACAATAAGAAGGACAAACTCCTTTTTCACAGCAATCTTTTCATGCACTAAATCCCCATGTTTAGGAATCCAGCTGGTAGATGTTACTGGTATATCCCTAATTCCAGAGGAGGCAGCATTGGCAGATGTGTTGTCATCACAGAACTGTTGTAAGTCCTGCAAGACAGTGACACGTTAATTTATGTCTAAGGGTGTATCTGCTACCTCCATGCCAGGACCATCAAGATCGGGAACATACATTTGAGTTCCAAATTGGCATTCATGGGATGTATGCCCCCTATCCCCCAGGACCTTCTGAGCAGATTGTTAAGTGCTCTCCGGACTCCATCTAAGTGTGTACGACAGCTACGACTCATGCCTAATATTCTAGCTGTTAAGGATTGCTTTAAATCTTGGTTTTGTCGATCCACAACACTTTTTCCCTCGGGATGAAATGGAGATGAGTAATGAAGTTGGAACCCTAATGAAGCCATGGTGTACCAGTAAGCCCTTGAGTCAAACGCAGGGCCCCGGTCTGAGTGGAAAGCTGCAACAGCATATGTGCAGATAAAGACTTGCAAATCTTTAATAACAGTTCCAATGTCAGCGGAGCGTTGTGGCCAAACCCATAGAAATATGGAACATGAGTCAAGAGCAACTAAAATGTATTTGTATGCTTTATCTGGGGTTAGGGAACCACAATGGTCCAGGTACACACATTGTAAAGGTTTTTTGGAAATTAGGAGGGGTGTCTGTGGTGGGCGTTTCACAGTGGACCCTTTTATTTGCTGGCAGATGTCACAACAAAGGACATACAAAATGGTCTGTTTGTAGGGACCTGGCCACCAATAACGTGATTGTAATATTGAAATTTCAGCCGCCACACCAGCATGAGCAGAAGCAACTACCTCATGCGCTGCTTTTATTAATTCAGGTCTTAGGGCTTTATTGGGAATTACTCGAAATACCACACCTGGTATTGTTACTTGTGAATCAAACAAGCCTGCCATCCGGTAGGAATATTTAGCAGGATGTGCTTTAGGTAAAGGCATGACGTCAGCCGAAGATTTCACAGGTGTCAGTGTTTCATCATCCACTTTCAGCTTAGAACGAGTTACTGCAGCAACAGAAGCCAGGGCTACTGCTGATTTGGCTGCTTCATCAGCCAGAGTGTTGCCTTCAAAGTGTATTCCAACACGTTGATGTTCTAGTGTATGCACAACATGGACATTAGGTGGCGTTTCTTTCAGCTCTGCTACTTTACCCCAGAGTAGTCTGTGTTTAACGGTATTGCCTTTTGAATCTCTGAACCCAATTTGGCACCAGTAATGCAGATATTAATTGAAGGACTGGACACAGTAGTATGAATCACAGACAATCAAAGTCATCTTCTCAGGATCCGTATGTTCCAGTTCCATCACCAAAGCCTTGTGCTCTGCAAGTTGTGCAGTGCAATCTCCTAGAGTCTGCGTGTAAGTATTTTGTGGATGGTACTTGCCATCCTTCATGTAATCACTCATGACTGCGCAAGCAGCGTAGTATTGATATTTGGTTCCTATTGCTGGTTGGGCTGAACCATCAGTGTACAAAATTATATATTGTTCAACAGGCAATGTATTTGCTGGAACTAGATACTCAAGTTCATATTGTAAAAATTCTTGTGTCTGTAATTTAGAGTCAAAAACATAATCAACATCAGTGGCTGCCAGAGATGTTGCCCATTGGATCCAATGTGGATGTAATGCTTCAGTGTTTGGAATTCTTAATTTGGTAACAGCCTCAAGGGCTGGAATCAAGGATACCACAATAATGCACTTCCCCTGGCCAAGAGGTCTCTCTTAAAGGACCGTCATCTGAACAGCAGTGAGGATTTTCTCAGTGGGAGCAAAGTGTTGTTCAGCTGTGGAGTATAAGTGTGATGAATATGTAATTGAGACCGTCTCACCCTCATTGAATGTCACATAGGTGAAACCAATTGCACCAGCAATTACTCTGCTGACCAAATGTTTTTTATTGTCCCTTGTATGTACGTGTTTTGCTTCAAGCATGTCTTTTTGCAAAGCTTTTAAAATGCGTGTATGTTCGACTGTCCAAAATGTACTAGTAACATCGTGACGTATTAACTCGTAGAATGGTTTAATGCATTGTGCATAATCTGGAATATATGTTCTCCCAAAGTTTAAAAAACCCAACACTGACTAAAGCTTTTTTATTGCGCTTGGATGTTGTAGTTGTGCGCATATTTCTAAAAATGGGGCGCCAAGCTCCTGCCTTCATCCGACAGTTCGTATACCAAAAACAGGACACTAAGGAAGGCTATTTTTGGTTTTTTTAAGTTGCATTTTTTCTGAGAGCCAAGGGTGCTAAAACTTGTTCAGTCCCTGCTTTCAGGCGCTATGTTTTATATAACCAGGGTTGTCTTGTATTTTTTGCACTATATTGTTCATAAGTGCTCTGTTGTGTGCATTATGTATGGCAAGTGTTTTTGTGTGACTGTTTAAATGTCTGTAGTCTAAGACTATTCTATATGAACGGCTGGTTTAGCGACTGGAAATAATGGATTATTCATAGATGAGTCCAAGGGTTCAAAGACACCCTGGTACTCCAATTGGTTGAGGATTTCCCACACAGGTGCTTTTGCATCATATTTTATCAGGTACTGAGAATGGGGTTGGGATTTAATTGGTATTAGGTGGTAGGGGGAATCTTTGTCCCATCCTACATGATTGCGATATAACGCAGGTGCCTGTGCCACTGCTCAATCAATGGCATGCATTTCGATGAGTTTTCTGGGAACAAGGGGCAAGAAAGATTTTTCAATTACATCCTGTCTATAAGGGAGATCGCGGATGGATTCCGGTGGCCAATCTTTTTCAGCCAGAAAAAATATCATAAATAGAAACAACGTGGGCCCAAAAGATGGCGTTGTTCCTACTTTCAATGTATTCTCCTAAGTGAATAGTTACTCTGTACACCCTATCAGGTGTTGAGACATTCATGCCCCCAGTATCAACTTGTAGGAAGTCATCAGTTGCTTTCACCTCCAGATGCTCTTCAAGATCCTGGCAAACTATTGTGACCTCTGCTGCACTATCGAGCAGTGCCAGTGCCCACTTCCTGTTCTTCAGTAAAGCCCTCTTCTTGAGTGGCATGTTGGATTGTAACTGCTGACACCTTTTACTTTTTAAATTGTGTTTTTTGTTGGGGAAGTTTCTCTTTTTTTTAACCTGAAACTTCAGATGAGCGTTGTGAGTCCTTTCTCCTTTTCACGTACTCAGTTCGCTGCTCTGACCACCCACCTCCCTCACTGTGTTTTTCTGGTGAGTCCTGAAATGAACGAGATTGGCGTGTATCAATATATTGGTATATGTCAGGTATTTTTATGTTAGCCCTATTTCTAAAGTTATACCTATTTTGTGAGGTTTCTGCGTGCGGAGATTCTCCCCTTTCTTTTTTAGGTGTTTGTTGTTTTTTATTCCAGCATTTTTTGGAACCTTCAGGCGCTTGCTTGGTAGTATCTTTATTAGATCTGCCTTGAAATTGTGGTTTAGTTGGTCTGGTGCCAGACTATCTCTACCAATACTAGAATAGTTCTCTGCGATAATCTTTGGTAGCTCACGTTCTTGATCCTTTGCAGGAACGTCCCGGACCTGCATGCGCACTGCTAGTGCAACTGCTTCCCCTTTAAGGTTACTTAATATGATTGAGGATACTGTGGCAATATTGCCCATTAATTGCATTCCCAAATCTAGGGCCGGGGCAGCCCCATATTTATCTTGAATTTGTTTTAACACCTCCGGAAGATTGGCAAGTGTTGGTGTACCATGTGCAGTAGTATAGGGCATGGCAAATACCGTGCCCCATGTATTGCAGTCATCAACTGTAGGAACCATGCCGAATGGCAAGCACTTAGTGAGATTTCTATGTTTATCCGGAGGTCCTTTATGGGGAAAAACTTCTTTCAGCACATTTATTTTTGAGCTACTCAAAAACGGAAATTCCTCCCACTTGCCCATGATCAAACGTACAGTCGCAGGGTTAATGCCTGGTATAGCTGTATGTTGTTGCACTGGGGCAGCACGTGCTGGGTTAGTATTTAATGTATGCATAACAAACTGTACTAATAGTCTGTATATTGTCGTGAGCTCTATAGATAGGTGGTGAACCTAAGCTACCGCTAAGGTTGCTGCATCAAGGAGTGGTGTATATGTGGCCAATAAATTGCAGGTTGGGCCATCATGGCTCAGAGAACCTAACCAAACATGTAATATTGTATGTGGTAGGGCCAGTTATTATGGTCTTGATAAAAGTATTTTTAAATATGCATAAAATCTGTATTGTGCAGGTATGTTTGCAGGTGTGTAGTGGTGGAATTTATTTGTGTGCCCATCTACTGCAGGAAAAGTGACCCAAGAGTAAAACATTTCTGTACTATAAGCTGGATGAGCCTCAACAACAAATGTGACTGGACCCCCCTGGGTCGTTAGGCCATTTGCCAATAAATGTGCAGTAAGGGGAGGTCACATATTTACTGCAATTGTTACCCATTGTGGGTTTCCCACATTAATGGTAGATGTATGTTCAGAGATAAGGACACCAATAGGGATTGGTCCTTTAAAGTTTCAACCTTGAACAACCTACAGCTCAAGATAGATACTACTTATTTAGCTGAGGAGGAAATCCTCTATATAACGGACGTCTCTGTATTGAGATGTCGTTAACCTTAGAAGAGACAGAGACAATCAGGAGGATACGAATATTAGTGCCTGACCAAATGTTCGTGGCGCTATTTCGTGTAGGTTCTCATTATGCTAATAAGGCTACTGGATTTGGGAGACAGGATCACATGGATTGTGGGTACTAAGTATTATTTCACACCACATGATGCCTGTTGGCCTCATCTGGGTTTTCTGGCTAACTAGCAGCACCTCATCTCTAGCCGTGATTGTGGTAACTGGGCACAAGACAAGAAAGACTCCTCAGGGGAATCGTGGTCGATCAGATCCCATCCCTTTCTCTCAGTTATCAAAGGTCTCATACAGGCAAAGACAACAGAGGCAGAATATAATTAATTAAGGATTTATTGAAGTAACTGCATCTTAGATCAAAGTGCATGTATTGCAATAACTAGGATGATAAAACACAATAAAAGCAAGCAGGTGACCAACAGAGTAAAACACAATAACAGTCGTACTATACTTTCACTAGGTGTGATATATATATTCTTCTACCTACACTATGTTTGAGTACAGCGTAATAAGCCTAATCTGCCCTTCAGGTTTCCCCCCCTGGGAGAACATCATTCCTCATACCTGGAGGAAGAAGCATGAAGTCTAGAGAGGCACCGTCCCTATGTGGATCAGGGGTCCGGCCGTCTAAGCAAGTTTTTTGTGGGTGTTTTTATAATAAAACAGCTGATATTATAAGAAATAGTCCCCACGTACAAGTGTATGTTTTCTGTGAATGTTGAAGACACAGCATACCACTTTTGTCGGCAACCCAATGTGACTGTAGTCTTGGAGAAAGCACAAAGCATAATAAATATCCTACTAGGAACGTGATGCTTTCCTAGGCGAAAGTACAATGAGATAAAAAAAAATAAACCAGCAGCGCAAATGTGGCTATCGCTAGAAAAATAAAGCAATGATGAATAAGATGTAGCTGAATTAAAGTGCGCAGCGGCAGGCCTAGTAAGCTAAAACTATGGGCCTCATTACAACATTGGCAGTAAATCCCCACCTACCACTGCAGTGACGGCCACCAAAAGACCGTCGCTGCGACTACTAGCCATCAGACGGATTATGACCACAGCCGGATTCCCGCCAGAAGGATGATGAAAATCCAGCTGTGGCCATGCCGATGGATAGCGGTAAGGTGGCGCTGGCAGAAGCGCCACCCCAGTAGACTGCTGCAGACCATGTCATGATACGGCCTGGCAGTGTTCTGCTGGCGATCGCTGCTGCTGGCAGCAGCGCCCCGTCCCATCTCCTGCTGGAGGACCCCCTCACAAAAGGTAAGTCGGGTGCTCGGATAGGGGAGTGGGCTGGAGGTGTGTGGGGATGTGTGTGTATGTCTGTGCATGCGTGAATGCGGGTGTTTGTTGCATGTTGTGTGTGTGTGCATGTATGAATGTGTGAGTGCGTGTATGTTGTGTTGTGTATATGCGTGTGTGCCTATATGTATGTATGTGTGTGTGGATGTGTGTGTGAATGGATGTCTGCATGCGTGCTTGAATGTGAAAATGAGTGTGTAAATGCGTGTGTGCGTGTGTGAATGAAGGTGCATGAATGAAGGGGTGTGTGGAGAGGAAGGGGTGTTGGGGGAGACACCAGGGAAGGGGGGCGGGGAAGTATTCCCTGTCACTGAGAGTGCCTACCGCCATGGTTTTGTGGCGGTAAGGAAGCCACAAAAGGCATGGTGGTAGGCGGAGTAATAATCCCGCATAATCCAGCAGGCAGGACTGAAGTCTCCAGCCTGGCGGTCGTTACCGCCGTGGCAGACGGTGTGGTACATTGGAGGTTTGGCTTGAGCCAAACGGCCAATGTCTTAATATGGGGAAAAGTACCACCAGCCTGTTGGCAGTACTTTTCTCCAGTTTATGGCCATCCGCCGGGGTAATAAAATAGCTATACAACAGTCTCACCGCTACT